>NC_070582.1:12874053-13182515 GCF_027409825.1 Scomber japonicus
ACACAGAAGATCTGCGTGCTGAAACCTTGATGGAAACGGTCCACTGTGATGCAACACATCATCAGTGACACTTAAAGTGAGATGAATATTTCAATGACCTGGTGGAGTGGGGACATTTGGAGTCAAGCTGAAGGGCAACCACAGAACTATTCTGGGAATTTTTCAGCAAAACAGAGCTCCCATTCCTCACGTCAGCATCCACACACTTCTCCCCAATTAAAAATGAATTTATGTCAAGGCAGTTTAAAGCCCTCAGCTTGGCTTGGTAACCTTGCAAAAACATATTATACCAAAACCACAAATCAAAATGCACCCTCTGAGATTGAATATGGCCTGAAATGTTTGTTTCTCAAAACACCATCACATTTAGAGAGAAAGCCATTAAAATAGGTCAGCCCCATTTTATACAAGAACAGGGTTTTTGCAGTTTAAAATTAAAACAAAAATGTAATATATCTTATTCCTTTTTCAGGGGAAAAAAATCTAAACATAAGTTAGATCTTGTGAGGACAACGCCTGCTGGGTTGGCTGAGGAAGGATTTGGGGGTTTCTCTGCTACTGCAGTATCTTGCTCCCAGTGTGGAGTCGGAACTCGGGGGTGTGAATGAACTGAGACTCACGGCTGGTTGGAGAGCTGGTGACAAACACTCCGGATTTGCCCCTCAAAACGCCGAGTTACACCCTTACGGACACTCACTCAATCAGCTTAAATTCCTGAGCAGCGTTTATCCTGGAAAGTATCGGGAGCCTCTACCATTTCGGGAGAGACCGGGAAGTGGCTAAACAATGAACACAGTGAGCGCGTTTTATCGCTGAATGTTCACAGGACGGGACTGATGTTATGCAGAGACTCCTGCTGCTGCTGCACGGACCGGGCCGTGGAGCCACAAAGCAAAGAGGATGACAGCAGAAGTCAAAGAGACGGTGCGCCACAAAGGAGGGCAAAGCAGGACGCGTTTGTGCAGAGAAGCAGTGCCCTAGATCTGTACAACATCTGAGTTACTTTGTCATTCAGGCTCCTCTCATGCTATTAGGGCAGCAGTTCCTTCACTCGCACCTGGGAAAACAAAGAGAATGCACCCAGTGGCAGCACATCTCCATGCGTAAATGGAGACGTATCTGTGCGTATTCGCTGTACTTTTTCATTATGCGTACAGTAAATTATGTTTGTTTTGTCACTAACTTCTGTCCTGTCCCATGACCACACTGGTATAGATGCATTATAGACTTCCTCATACTTCATATCTGCCATGAGTGATGGCGATGCCTGCAGAATCTGACAGTACCAGTGCGCAGAGCAGCACTCATGACAAAAGCCTCAGCGCACCAGATCGCAATGGTTATGTGAAAACATGTGTCATCCCACTGTGCCGTGACCGAGAGTACGAGTCGTGGGTGAGGCTGATGTTCACAAAAATATGGAGTTCCCAGAGACTCCGGAGTGCGGTGTGTGTGGGGTCGCTTTCGGTTTTTCTCGCTCTGTTGGTCAAATGTGCAGACTGGAAAGCTGAAGCCAGCAGCAGCAGCAGCAGCAGCAGCTCTGACAACAGACTCTCACATTCATCGTCTCCCCTTCACTTCGTTTCAGGCTGCGCGGCGGAGCTGTTGCAAACTTGCTGGAATGTGGTTTCGCCATTGTTCACCCTTGTATGTGCCTTCTTTTGGGTTGGTGTGTACTTAATCCGCTGTGGGGTACTTATCCAGACCGCCCTCTCCCTCCTAACCTTGTGCCACCTGGGCGAGGCAGCGGCGTGGTCTCTCCTGGACGGGACAGATGAGCAGCTGTTTTCATTCAGTACAGCGGCCGTGGTCGTGCTCATCTGCGTGGCCACCGGCGCACTCATGGTAGCACGGCTGAATCAGGGCATATCTGTGATCGTTTTCATCAGCGTAGTCAGGACTATATCACTATTCTCGCTGCACAAAGTACGGGCTACTTGGAGACCGTACGTAGCGTACCTCGTTGGAGTGCTGGGCATCCTGCTGGCGAGGTATGCTGACAAGCTCCTTCCCAACCAAGGGAGACACAAGGAGGGCTGCACCCCCGTGACTGGAGCCAGGGAAGAGATCCCTGTATTTAAAAGGCGCAGGAGGTCCAGTTCTGCGATAGCCTCAGACATGGCACACAGTCAGTCCAACAGTAAGTCACATCGCCGGACCTCTCTGCCATGCATCCAGAGGGACCAGGTAAGACGTTTCTGTCCCATTCAAGTTTTCTATTTGTTGTTTTTCTCTTCCGCTGTCGAGTTTAGTGTTTGAGGCGCAGGGATGACAGGATGGAGCAGCTCAGTGGCAATACAAATAAGAACTATTGGCCTTTTATGACTGAGGTTAGAATTTTCAGGTATATTTATTTATTATTATAGCTGACATTAATATTAAAGGTTATATAATTAAAATAGTAATGTATGTCATTTATAGTACACCCTCACAACAATAGCAATGACAACCATTTATTATTATTATTATTGTTATTATTATTATTTATATCTTTTATTATTTCGAATTATAAGAATAATGATAATAATAATAATATGTTATTATACATTATATATTATAATAGTTGTGTTTTACATTGCAGTTTAGATATTACACTTGCTTAGATGTGCTTGATGTTCTGATCTTTGACCAGATCTTATTATTGCTCTGATCTATTTTGGACTGATATCTTGTCATTGTAAAGAGAAGAGCTATCCTTGCAGATATTGGCAGGCAAACAGGCCATAGCAATTCACTTTTATTTTTCTAATTATAATGTCTTATAATGTCTTATTACAAACATATACTTTTTAGATAAAAATGACACATTATTTACTATTAAAATAGTCAATTAAATCTAGATTTTCCATGTTTTCCTCTGAAATGTTGCGTCTTTTGGAGCAAGTTGATGCTTCTAATTTATGTACACAGGAATTGTTGCAAGTGTAGCTCTCTTCTCTTCATTGGAAAATAAAGTACCAAATTTGGTATTTTGTCGCTGAGGGGTTACTATTTTAGAAACAGTGCTTTCAAGTGCTGATGAAAAAGCAAAGCCGAGGATATGATGTCAGTGATTCATTTCATCCCTAATTATTCATGTCAAACATTTTCCCAAGATCACCTCTGAGCCACTGCCACAAAACTGACAAATGCCTTTTTATCTTTGTGTCCTAGACATTTAAGCCACTTGCCCTTCACCACTTACTGGGGCTTTCTGTCTTTAAACCTCAGGAACGTAGCAGCTTTTAAACCTCCGCTTGACACTCATACACATACATACCTGTGCAGACTCATATCAGCTCCTCAGCCCTCCTTATGGAAAATCAATGAGCATGCTGAGCATGTGAATGAGAAACAGATTTTTGGAGTGGTCAAAGCTCTCGTTGTGACCCAGGAGTGCGGTTAGGTTGGGAGATGAGAGGGTGCACTGTCAGCTCGGCCACTTGAAAGGTGCCCTCAGCTCTCAGGGCTAGTTAGCGTTGTAATGTGCTTGTTTGTTTTTCTTTGTGGTCACACACACACACACACACACACACACACACACACACACACACACACAAACACATATAGATGCATACATACACATATACATAAATCAAATATGAAAGGACTTTTACAAATATTTTACAGATTTGACACTTTATTCTGATTGAAGTTCGATGTCTCAGCCGCCTATTAGAGTGCCAATCATTATTAATTTGATATGCAGTAGTTGAACTGCTGTGGTAATGGAATGAGGATGTATCTTTGTTTTAGATTGACTGGTGAACTGAAAAATGTCTGCCCATATAATGTACATTTAATATTTACCGTGTGACTATAAGCACGCATTTGTAGGCTAATTATTTTACACTCTGCTGTGTTTTAACTGGCAGCGCTCCAAATTATTGAAAGAATACCTTAACAGTTCACTTTAATATTTATTATATATATGAATATAATTATGCATTTAGTGTATTGTACAATTTTTGCTTTTATTCATTTATAAAAAATAAAGTTAGAATCACAAGGCATACTCTATACACATGCATTAATGCAAAAATAAATACATTTGCTGAAAGTTATTTTTAAAGGAAATGCAAATATGATTTTTTTCCTACTTCATCAAAGTTGTTTTTGTAACTGAATTTTACCGAGCTGTGATAAATTAACTTTTTTTCACTTGAAGCCATATTTGAAAGACATTAACTGTGTGCAAAACAAAAAGGCAGGATATCATTGTGTTTGGATTCAGACTCTATTACTGTAAGGGGTTCAAGATGGAGGTACTTAGGGAACAATAAAAATAGTCCTAAAATCAAGACATTAGTCATAAACAGGTCTCATTGATGCAACTATGGCAATGAACCCATTTTGTTCTGCTTTAGAATTTTGTTCTTTCAACAATGTCCCAATAAAAGCTGAACAGGATAAAACTGCCAGGTGAACAAAGTGGGCAATATCATGCAAAGATGCTAACATTTACAATATCCCTGACTCTCCTCTGCTCTGTCACCTCGGCCATGCTGGAGCCCTCTGCTGAGAGATGATCCCTACTGCATGCTTTTGTTCTGAGACAGCAGTGCTCACGCTGTCTTCATAGTGTGTTAAAGTGAAGTTAACAATACACCAGATTTTCTGTAACAAAACCTGAGTGATCCACCATTCCCTCTCATCTCTGGCGGTGGTGCTAAGCAGTTGACCAGTTGTGGCTTGCCTGTAATTGAGACACACATGGCGTACATATGCTGTCTTAACTGTGTCTTGTCTGTGTGGTCTGTAATGTGTAAACAAGCCCATGCTGACCCACACTAGTCATCACCTTGCTCACACAGGGATCTGGCCTCCCTAAGGGGGGTCAGACGCACGTTTGGGGGCTACAGTGCAACTGCCACATGGTGACGGGAAGAGGAGAGATGCCAGACGGCTAATTGACTCTGCCTGGAAGAACAAAATATAGACTAACTGCACAGCCGCGACATGGTCATAACTTTCCAGGTAGAGTCTCTCAGTTACAATAGATGACTTAAAGAGGCTGAGTGAGGGTTTAACAGTTCTGCTCTTTTATTGTTTTCAATAGAGTTATGATGTTTAAAGGAGCAGAAAGAGAGCCATGACAAGGAGTAGATCTGCACTTTATTGACCCGATGATGTTTGCATTAGTGCTATGTGTCTGAAGTGTTTGAAGAATTGTGTGGAGTTGGACGACACTTAACTCTGTTTTTCTCAGGAAGCTTCTCCCACAGACCTCAGAGTCTTATATAAAAGCCCTTCAGATTGATAGTCACTGTGTTAAAAACAGTTTATTCAGAAAATAAATAGAGCAAAGAGGAATCCCTCTGTCTCTTCGTCCTCACAAGCCTTAAAGCTGCCATGTTGCCCTCCTCCGCTTTGCCAAATCCATGCTCCGAGGCTATTCTTCAATCTGCACAACTGTAGATTTAATAAACAGCCATTTTCCCTAACCCTCCTTTTGATTACAAATTGGCTGCCAGCATCTATCAGCTCACTAAGTAGGTGCATTTCACAACGCTGGGGTCATCCTCCCCATCACGAGCGTAATAAAAGAAAGTCATTATCAGCTGATCTGATAGCGGTTAGCGGGTGCCTCTGCGGGATAGTTCTTCTTCTTGGTTTAATACAAAATGACAGGCCAGTCTTCTGTGTTTCAGCTGGGGATATTGAACTGGAGGAAGAGGTGTGGTGTGGATCGCTTTTCACAGCGTGTAAGGAAATTTGAGCTCAAAGTTCCCCTGCTGCAGACATCAGTGCTGTCATAGAACTTTCTCTCCTTGCGAGCAGAGCAGTGTGCCGTGCTGCCAGTCTAGTACATCAAATGTTTGAGCAGAAGCTGATTAAGCAGGGGGGTGGGGGGGGGGGGGCTGCAAGGGGGGACTGCAAGCATTAGCAAGGTGCCTCTGCTTTACAGACAATCATCTTTATGAGGCATTGAAAGCCACTCCCTTTTCTGTCAGTAACCCCCCCCCCCCCCCCCCCCCAGCCTCCCACCCCTTCTTACTGTGCTCTGCTCTCTGTCCTCCCACTGACACCAACGCAAATATTATCCCAACCAGAAGAGGAAATTCTTTCTTAACTTGGATGATAAAGATATTCTTGAAATCTATGATAATGACTTCCTGTGGAATGGGATCCAAACACAATTACTGTTGCTGTTGTAAATGTTTCCTGTTACTCTATTTTTGCTGCACCGTCCATAATTGAATTGCGTTTTGGATGAGGGAGGTTGTTGATAGCCTGTAGGGCAGTGATTTACCACTGGGCCACTGCGCACTCTCATCCCAAACAGCTTGTTTGTATTCTAAACACATAGCCTCGTGGGATATGATGTTTTTTGTTTTTTTGTGTAACTTTCTCTTTTTGACTGGACTAGTCTCTGGGTTAGAAACGGTCTCATTGAAAGCCTCTCCCTGCATTTGGAGAGGAAGCTGATATCAGCATGGGGTTGTGTGTCTTGTGATTGGGCAATCCACTTCACACTTTCAATCCCCATTCAGTCCCAGTGTATTAGCTGCACTGTGCGTGTGTAAGGAGGCAAGGGGTGGAGGAATTGGGGTAGGAAAGAAAGTAGGTCATTCGAGGTTTTGTTTAGTAGCCAGGCAAAACAGCAGGCTTACTCCTACCCCCCTGAATGGTGGAAGAGTCTTGCATTTGACCGATGCAGAGTAGCAACTTTTAGCGTGCTTGTGCTTCAGATTTGTATGTGTTACCTCTGCCATGTTGGCTACCCAGCATGAAGCCACATTACACAGGGCTTTGGTCTGCGGCCATGTAAACAGAGGCTCCTTGCCCACATTTCTTTGTCTCACCAAACAGACAGGTTCTGGACAAAGTGCTGCAATGGCCAGCTCCCAGCTGTTTAAAGGATAATACTGGTTTATTACAACTTGGATCCTGTTTTTATAGTTTTGGCCATCATGTCTATCAGTTGTGATAACACTGTACTTAATAGAGAAATTGCTAAGATCTGGAAACGTGCTGTACAACAAAGTCTGATGCAGCAAGAAGCAGAGCAGACAGATAATACGACAGGTTATAAACAACAGATTAGCCAACTTATCTGAACCACTTTATGTGGAGGTAAAATGTCAGTGAGTTCAGCTGAAATCTAGGTAATAATCCCTCTTTGCACAATGAAACTACGGAAAGTATGCTAGGTCAAATATGAACCAACAAGTTGGTCTTATAAACTGTGGTGGAGGTGTACAAAGGACAGTTTGATAGTTCTCAGCTTCCAAAAACTGACTAACCTTGTCTGACATTTTGGGAAATTAACTTATTTATTTCTTGCAGAGAGTCAGATGAGAAGATTTGTAACACTTTCTTGTCTGCTAAATATGAAGTTCGAGTCAGTGCACCATAAAGACTGGAAACAGGGGGAAAGAGCTTGCCTGGCTCTGTCCAAAAGGTTAAGAAAATCCACTTGTTAAATAATGAGATATACCTTTGGACAGAGCCCGACTAGCTGTTTCTTCCTGCTGTAAGAGCCAGTTTAGTAAACGGAATTGTCCTTTAAACTCTACATTACATGGTTGTCCCATCTGTGTCCAATTCTTTCATTACCTTAATTTAGAGTAGCTCATATCCTGAATGTTGCCCCATGTCTCTGATCACCTAAGCCAACTAAACCAGAGGTCCAGGACTCAGTTGACCCGTCTTCCCTCTTGTCCCAACCCCTGGCAAGACCATGATCTGGCTCCCTACTGATTACCATGGAAATTATGGAAGGACGTCTGTGTGTGCATGTAAGCGAGAGTGTGAGTGTGAGTGATGTGCGTGTGTTTGTGTGTGTGTGTGTGTGTGTGTGTGTGTGTGTGTGTGTGTGTGTGTGTGTATATGTGTGTTGCCAGCAGCTTGATGGCTGCCAGCTGCTGCAGGCTGAGAGGTTGAATCGCTCGGAGAAACACGGAGGGCCTCAAACCACAGACACAACCCAACGCAGCTGGAACTGCTAGACAGACACAGGCCTCCAGTCCTGACACACAGCACACTTATTAACACCTCAGGATCCTAATAAGTGCCTCACATTTGAATTGAATAGCCGAATTCTAAGAGAATTATGGATTTTTGTGCGTGTGTGTTGAGCGGTAGATTACTTGCTGTACTTTCTTATGCTGTCTGTTCAAGACTAAAGTAATTATGTCACTCAAGTTTTCTGTGTTACCATAAGAGACCGACTATTTCAGCGATGGAGGTGAACAGAATGTTCCTGGCACCAATGTGTGTATTCGTGCAGTACGGGTGTGTGTGTGTGTGTGTGATGCAAAAAGAGAAAGAGAGCGTATTTGCATGTTTGTGAAGAACCCGGTGCGCTTGTACTTATAGGTGTATGCATGAAAAGGGTTAGGTACTGTTTGAAGTTTTTTTCTGATATGATATCTGACACCTTACCGTTACCTCATGCTGATAATTCACTTTGAGAAATACAATATAAACATGTTTTCTACAGAAACTTCTCAAATCTTAGCTGCTTCCAAAAGACAAGCAGCCACAAAAACAGCGCCAGAGATTTTTGTCTTACTGGGGCAAGTTTTGGGCTTAATCATTTATTAGAGAACTATGGAATTTGTTGTAAATACATGAATATACAAGGAGAAGTGCAGATGTGCGGCATTTAAAAGTCAATGTTAAGTATCCTATGCTGATTAGTTCTGATTCTACTAAAAGCACTACTAAAGCCTTTTACTAATTTTACTGTACGTAAAAAAAGTTTTAAAAATATTGATAGCATTCAACACTCTGAGACAAGTGGTTGATAGGATACAAGTCAACATTTTAAAAAATCCAAAAAACAGAAATTCAGAAATTAAAAAAACAGGCAGAATAACTTCCACACATCCACATCTCACAATTCTGCAAACAAGCAACACAGACAGGAGTAGTAAAATTGTGAAATGGTTGCAGGGGTTTCATTTTCAAGGCTGGGCACTGGGGCCCTTCCTATGGCTGCCAGTCAGCTAACAGCTAACTAACAGCTCTGCCAAGAGTTAGCAGCACCAGAAGGACTACTGTAGCCTGTCACAGGTGGTCTCCTCCTACTTTTCTAACTATCTGTTATATGTTTTATCTATCTGAAGTGTCTGATCTGATTCAACGCCATCTTTCTTGGTCAGAACCAAAAAGAACTGAGGTTTGATTTCTAGCTTTAAGTGTAAAACAAGTATTCGTGTGTGCAATACTAAAGAAATGTTTTTGTCCATTAAAGGATGGGCAGGTTAATGGGTGCCAGTATGCATCCGGTACGGCAGCACATCACTTTGGGGAACTGAATGCAACACGTTTGCCTTTCATCTCTATTTATCCTCCTGAAGGACCTTTTCAATCACACGAGGAGCCCACCTTTAAGACAGTGATCCCTTACATGAGGGGACATTCCTGCGCTTGCCCCGGTGCTAAATGAACTGGAATGTGCAGGTTGAGCAGGCCCTGAAGGACAGGCCTGTGGGCCCATTCACCCAACCCTCCCCTCCCTGGCCCTCCTCTCCCACACACCCTGACCTGAGCCAACACCACCATCCTGGGCTGTCACCAGGTGTGCAGCTGGCCTCTGCCGAATGAATAGACACTCTCACATCGCCCTGGGAAGTGTGCTCGAGTGTGTATGTGTGCATGTTTATGAGAGGGAGGCAGAAGCAGAGGGGGGAGGTGGGTGTAGTGGTGTAGTCCTAGACGTAAATAGCTGCAGTCAGTCAGTAGAATGTGTGAAAAACAAATGGAAGAAACAACTGTTAATTTCCCCTTTTAAAATGTGCATGTGCATATTTGGGACAGCAGTGCCCCAAAAATTGATCTCATGGCCTTTGATTGGTGTGTGGGTTCAGAGAGGAAGTGCAGCTAATCCCTCAGGTCCAGCCTGGCCATTGTGTCTCCGCTGGAAACAGTGCAGGCCGCAGTCACTGCTGCTGCTGCTGCTGCCATGATTCATTTAACAAGCAGGAACATTTTGAACTCCTCTGACTGAGGCTGTCCAATAAATCCAAACATGGTCAGCTATTAATTGATTATTTATTTCAAGAGTATGACAAGGAAGGTTGTTTTTACTGATGGATGATTGTATTTAGGTATCCATTACCTGCTTGTTTTTGTATGACTACAACTGGATAGCCTATTGCATGTTTTTTCTATTCATATTGTTTATGTAAAATACATTTTTCCCTCAAACATCACAGTCACAGGAACGTTGCACATTATTTCCAAACTACACACAGTTTTATTATTTCTTACACTATACTTTTAAGAGCAAATTGTCTGAGATATTTGATTATTTTTCCCCTTATGAGCTTCTCTAGATAAATTGAGTTATCATAGAGATGTAACTTGCTCAAGCTCCTACTTTGAAATGAAATCCTTTGTACCCAAGTATGACTTTCAGCTAGTAGGCTGCATGTCTGTCTAGCTCAGTGGCGTGGTGCGAGGAAATGTGTTATTGTAACCTCTGCCTGGTGAGCCCTCCCCGTCCGTCCAGCCCGCTGCCTCACTGGCTCGCCATGAGCATGTCTGTCCCTGCAGCCAACAAGGCTTCTGCTGTTCCCTGCTCAATGCTATGTTTTACTCTCTAAATATGTTAGAGAAAAAAAAACTCTGTCTGTACAGCTGTCTGTCAGTTGGGTTATTTCGCCCCATGCAGGGGCCGGAGTCTTAGGGTTTGGGTTGAGGGCTGTTTTCTCATAGTCACTTTCAATTAGTCAGACATTAAAAGCACAATCTATAGCTGTAGTTCTGTGCTGGATTTACATGACGTATGAAGTGTCTATATGATTTAGACTTTTATGGACACACCGTATACTTGCAAATACCGAAATAAATGCTGGTTATGATGTTCAGTTTAAAAGTGTGGAGCCGTTTTGGTACCACTTTGGTCACATTTCTGAATCCACTCTGCAAACAGAAACCCCTAACGGTGTGCTCAAGGAAATTTGTTATTTTTATTAATTAAAAATAGCAATATTTGTCGAGGGAAGTGAAAAATAAAAAAGTATTCAGCTGATTTAAAAAAAAAAAAGTTTTAGAAACATTTTTACTCAGTGATTCTAGTGTTGCCTATTTGTCTGAACATCATTCCTTGTAAAAAAAAAAAAAAATAAGACTAGTGTCTGAAGTGTGAGGAAGTTTGCACATTATTACTTATTAATGTAGGACACTAGAAGAATTCTTTTTTACTTCAATGTGCTAAGTGCAATAAATATTTGATTTTGTTTTTAAAGAAAATGTCATCTCAAGTTGACATTCACTTGTTATGTACATTATCGGCCTCAAGTTATTCCCACATACTGTATGCAAGAGTTTAACCACACTGTATTATTCAGTTTGAAAGTGCAAGTCTCTAAGAATTGGTGAGACAAAGGGGCTAAGGCTTATCCGCAGCCGGCTCTCCCAAATCCTTGTTCAGGCTTTTCTCTTTTTGTCCGTGAGGATTATAATAAAGTGGTGACCAACAAAAGTGGTCCAATGCTGCATACTGCTTTAACCACCTGCAAACACACACACACATGCTCCAGCAGACAAGCTAGGCAATGTCTCATTGATTTGTTTCTGCTATGCTCTGCCTGGAGACACTAAACGATGTCAGGGCTGACGTGTACTTTTGTAGGTGACATCCGTTTATACTCGGCCACAATCGATGGCTATGAAGAGCTGGCTTTTCTGTGCGCGCATGTGTGTATGTGGTCAGACAAGTCCTGTGTCGTGGAGATAGTGGGATGTTGGTTCCGAGCGCCCCTTCCTGCCCAAGATAGCCGAGCTCACCAGCTAAATGCTTTATGGAGCACGATCCAACCCTGATCCACCGACACCAGTTCAGGTCACTTCTTTGCCTGGATACAGGCAATACAAAAAGTGAGAATGTGTTAGCCTTGTTGATAAGATGCATGGCATTGTCTTAGAAAATTGCAAATGAGTCCCCACCCACAGCCCACGCAGCCACACAGATAACATGTACCCTTATGCCCTGTGTGGTTCTGAAAAGTCTTCTCATGTTGTAAAGAGGGGGTGAAAATTGATTGGGGTTGGAATAGGCATGCAGGGCCTTTATTTTAATGGTTAGGTGCCCCGGGCTGCCTCAAGTTTCTCTCTCCATAATGTTTTCCATTAGCTGCTGTTCCATTCATACTCTCGCTGATCCCTGCGTCGTCTCCTCTGGGGCTGGACAGCTTAAATGAAATCTCCATACCTACTGTAGCAGACACCTTACCTCTCTTCTCTTCTCTTCTCTTCTCTTCTCTTCTCTTCTCTTCTCTTCTCTTCTCTTCTCTTCTCTCCTCTCCTCTCCTCTCCTCTCCTCTCCTCTCCTCTCCTCTCCTCTCCTCTCCTCTCCTCTCCTCTCCTCTCCTCTCCTCTCCTCTCCTCTCCTCTTCTCTTCTCTTCTCTTCTCTTCTCTTCTCTTCTCTTCTCTGCCTTTTTCTTGCTGTCTGATCTGTCCCCTCCTTTTGTCAGTGGAAAGAGTTAAGAGTCAGGTCCTCAGGCTCAAGGCAGTTTAGCAGCCTCAGATCCTGGATTACAATGATGGCTCTGAGACCACATTGGAAATTCTGTCTTTTATTGAACAGTGCTACAACGTTGTCTGTAATTCAGCACCTCTCTTTCATCTTTCCTTTTTGGCTTTCTGCTTGAGTCGGTGTTAGTGTGTGTGTTGACATTTTTTATCATGTTTTTTCCTCCGTGAATAATGAACCCTTCACCTTCTGTCTCGCTGTCATGGTCAGACTCACTTCAGTGTCAAGATTTAAGAATTGTGAGAGGTTTGGCAGGTGATTCATCAAGGCTTTGGAGAGAGCTTTTCCATTGTAAGGATGAGGAATGGCATGTGGTGGTTTTGGCAATGCTCCACAAACTGGAGAGGCAGAAGGACTTTTGACGTCATCGGGAAACGTGACCCACTTCTCAAGAGGCGAGGAGCCTTGGGCTGGTTGAGCAGATGTTGCACAGATGAGCCTGCGCGTACGCACACACATACACAGAGACACACAGAACCACACACATGAGCACCTACCCTGTATGCAGACTTTCTACTCAGCCTTTTTCTTTCATTAAAATACCCACAGAAAAAAGAATCAACTGCACGGGAACTTGAGTGGGGGGGTGGAGCAGGAGGAGGAGGAGGGAGGGGGGTTGTGGTTGTGCACAGGCGTGAACTGATGTGGTCGATCTTTTGCGCTTTCTGGCAGAAGAGGAAAAACACCACAAAAGAGAGGGTGTTTGTGGGTCATTCAGGTCATATTTGGTGGGTTTTCTCTAAATTGGTCCTGGAGGGGAAGAATAAAGCCTGAAGCAGTTTCTAGGGTATGTCTTTCAGCTGCATGGCTCCTGTTATGTAAGGTGGATGTTGAGAAGACGAAGTGATGTTAGGCCCAAGAGAACTACTCATTCAGTACTCCACTGGATCCTTCTTGCCCATCAGCCAGAGGCAATGTCCTCCTCCACCTCCTCTCTGCCATCACTCTGGCACTTTCAGATGTTACATAAAGCTTTTTCTTTCTGGTCTGTCAGTTAGTTAGAAGTGTGACAGTGCAATAGGCTCTCTTTATTGCTCTGCTATTTGCAGCTTTTATTGAAAATGCAAAAGGTATAGAGCTTAGGTAGATCGTGCATCTCTAGGCTGACATGCATTCATACTGGAGCATTGCAAAATGCAACTCAAAGCTTTCTGCCCCATGTCTCCTTTTATTAGGATTTTAAGAAATAGTTGAGAGGACCGCCCTCTTTTTCTTCTCTATTCCTCTGTTTGTTGTCAGGTTATTGTTTTTTCATGTGCCATCATGTGAATCTGAACTCAGTCCCCTGTGGGAGATGATAATGTTTCATCTAATCTGATTTCACCCCCTAAACCTGATACACACATCAGGAGTTGTGGTGTAGTGGATCTGGTATATAATTTGTGGTAATGAGGAAAAAAAAACCTCAAGCATTTCACAAATTTTAGTTGATTAAATCAAATCGTGGACACAGAATGTTTGCTCACAGTGCTCGAAGCAATTCTTTGAGAACCAGAGAGGGTAGTGGGCAGAACGCTTCAGCCAGCAATCTGAGAGTTCTTGTGGTTTGTATACGAACATCACAGGCTTGACTATGTAAACACCTCATGTCAGGGCATTTTTCCTGCTAACTTTCTTTGTGATTATACGTGGACCTATTTTGATATATACTTTTGGATTTAATCTATGTTGCATATACATGTCTCTGTCCATAACGGGGTCAGAGCATTTCTCAATTTCAAAAAATTGCATCGCTTGGTATCTGCCAAGCCGCAGCTGGCAGGGAGTTCCCACTTTCTGAGAAAAATCTGCAGAATACCCCAGATCTATGGAAAAGGGAAACATCAATGCCTATTGATCACAATCATGGCTGTGTGCTATTGATACTGATATTACTGATATGTTGATATGTTGATATTGTTTAGTTTTGATCTTGCCCTGTTTTGGCAGCTAAGTCCTCCACTTTGGTTATTTTTTTCCCTGGGGAAGAATTAGAGGCTTTATCATTTTAGACAGATGTTGGGTTGGACCTTTTTTTCTGTGTGTTTAGAATGCAGGCAAAGTCCAGAAAAGAAAATGGTGGCTTCTCCAGCGAGAAGCTGCTCGCACTGTCTATGATGAGCTCATTATTTCTGAAATGTCAGTGGTAATGAAGATTGGTCACCTTCAAGAAGCAACTCAATTTACTGTGACTGAGGTCTTTACGTTTCTCGTCACGCCCAGTGTACTCTGTTGCTGAGGGACGGTGAGGCGAGAGCAGACCTGACAACATTATATGGTCATTCCTGCTTCGTTTCACGAGTGTCGATATTGTTGCTTGACAGGCAGGAATGCACATGGATGTTAAAGGAACTACAAACAGGCAACATTCATAAAATGCTTGTAAATTCATACACATGCGCGCACACACACACACACACACCTGCGCAAAGGAGGCTGGAGCTTGTGATGTTGCCACAGATGTAATAAGCACTCATTCATTTCCATGTTGGCAGAATGTTAAGACTGATTCAAGGGTCGGTGGATGAAAAGGTCAGTGGGCTTGTTTTGAGTGAGTGTAAGATTTCCATCATCACGCCGCACGCTCTTCCAGGCCTGCTCCAAACTACACAAACAGTGTCTCTGAAGCCCCTGACAGCCTCAATTCTGCCATTAAGTCAATAATCTGCCCTCACTCTCCTCCTCCTCTCTCCATCCCTCACGACTGAGCTGCTGTTAGTTTACGTACTTCCCTTTTTACTTACCCTCAACAAAGCTTGTCCAAACAGCAGCATAACTTTCCCCCTATGTGTTTCCCTCTCTCCCACCGTGCCATTTTCCACCATTCTTCCACTTTTTCTCTCCCCTCCCCGCTTCTCACCCAGCACCTTTCATTGTTTCCAGACAGTGGTGAAACATATTGAGGGAAATGTGTGGAACGGTAGAGTCTGTTTGCACGGAGACAGACAGGGACATACACACATGAACACACATACACACACTCACGGGAGGATTTGTTCCAGGAAAGTGGCATCTGTGCAGCCCATTAGACGGGGATTCAATGGACCTGTGCAGGCCTTTTACATATGGTGGTCAGCTGCAGGAAAGGAACTGGAACCAGGGGTCACATTTGAGAGAAAACATTAGGGGAGATGATGCATGGTGGACACACACACACACACACACACACACACACACACACACACACACACACACACACATACTCTTCAAAGTCCTGTAGTGCCCTTTCCCCCTGGTAGCATTGCACCGGCCAGCTAGTTCATATCCACAGGACCTGGCTGCTGGTTAGAGCAGCTGGCTAACCTGTGGCTGTAAATAAGCCCTCACTCTCACACATTTGGAGCCTCCACACATTCTTACACTCATTTCCTTGACATTTGTTCTTAGGAAGTCGTGCATTTAGGGAGGGATGCGTTAAGGGTGTGGCAGGGTGCACTCTGAGAAATCTTTCATAAGTATCAACACAGTTATTATTGTAGGAAAAGTCCAACCTACGGCAATACTTGGTGAGATGAGTCTCCAGAGTGCAGGTCTACCCCCTTGACTTCAGTGAGAGAAGAGGATCAAGTGAATAAGAAAGGAGAGAGGCGAGAGAGTGAAGGAGTGTTTTGCAAAGGTTTTTGGGAAGTAAAGAAAGGAGGAGGCTGTCTGTTCGGGCCCTGCAGCTGCAATTCATTAGAATATTTGTGTTTCTAGGTCTGAGTTGACTGGACCAAGTATGGACCCAGACCAGACCAGGCCAGGATACTTCCTACTGGGCCAACACTGTTCTGCCCTCATATCTTACTTTGAACTTTTTTTCACAATTTTAATGCCACTGCGCCAAAACGACATTCCTATTACGTGTGTAATGGATAAAACACATGCAAAAACATTGTATTGTAATGTATGAATGGCTCATAAATTTTGGTTTTCACTTTTTCAAAGATATAAGAATTACTCAGGACTCCTTGTAATACTCACGAAAGAATAATCATATTTTCAATACAGCATTTATACCATTATGTGTGTTGCCTTTATTGTTAAAGGTATACTATGCAGGATTTGTTGGTTGGTGTTAGTAAACACACACACATGCACTGAGAGGGAGAGATACAGAGAGAGCAGCTGTGGTAGATCAACAGATTAAATGAAGAGAGTGAAAAAGAACAAAGCCATGAATCAGATAAATAAAAAGTTTTTTTTCTGATTGTGTCATAGCACTTACATTCTAAAGCACAAATAAACTCTCCCACATCCACATTGCTGGATTTGGTGTGAATGCAAAGCTTCATCCTGTCCGCTGTGGCCTATCTGCTTTGCGTGTATGTAGCTCAGCTCTGCCCTCGGTCAAGCAGACACGCAGACCTGCAACTCTTCATACATCCATGACACAGAGCCAGAGATGAAGAGCGGAGCAGAAGAGAGAGACAGGGACAGAGATGTAGCCTGGTTGCTACGCTTTGAGTCCTGACTTCACACCTTGCACCCTATGGACTGGTGGCTACACACCCACTGCTCAAAGGATGCCCATAAAGGTAGAGGGCTGTCTCTGTAGATACATACACAGTCTCACATTTCTAGTAGGTCATAAGTGATAATTCAGAGGGATTACTTTTGTATCTAGATCTAATTCGCCCTATATAAGATGACTATGTAAACTATGGTAAACAAGTCTTTCAATACAGTGTTTATATGTTTGGTTCACTACTACAGTGGTTAGTCATTTTAGTAATAACATCAATATCACTGAAGGAAGTTGTTCATAGGCCACTTTTTCTTGAACGGCTCATTTCCAATAACATTAGTAATGAAATTGGAAATTATTTTATGTATTATTGTTAAGGAGAAAAATACAAAAAAATCATCTTAAAGTAATTGTCCAAAAACATTCAGAGGATAAAGGCACTGACTGCGATTATAGTCACACATTTGACATAGAGTAACCCATATGATAGTCTGAAGTAACTTACATTACATCATTGCACTGTTGTGAAACTGGAGAAGATTGCCCATTTAACTTGATATGCTACCTTTTGTAAATGCAATTTAAAACAATATGATTACATGCAATGTGATTATAATTTTCAGAAGTTCGTCAGTAATGAATTACATCAGGAAAGTAACTCAATCATCTTACTTCAGATCATGTTTGAACGACCGCCTTCTATGCTTTTAAAAGTTAGTCATAGCCAGGTAATCTTATTGGAGTGAATTTTAATGAGAAAAATGTTCCTTCTGGGTGGTATGTTGTTGGTCAGGGTGCTATTACGAGAGGCCATCAGGGACCATCCCACTCATGTTGTTTGAAGATGTGTTGTGTCAGAGCACCTGGTCAGAGCTCCAGGCAGCGGATGTGACTGCACAGGAGGCTGCATGAATACGAGACTCATTAAGTTTACTGGCCTGCCAGGTGGACTGCAGCTTACTATAGCACATATACACACACAAGATGTACAAGCTCACACTGTGATGCATGAATGTTACATGGTTTCTTGCTAATAGGTGCACAGATAAGACACGTTCACACACTTTATAGGACAGACAGAGAGAGGGAGAGCTTTTGGGCTTGTAAGCCTCTAATCAGATCAACTTAGATATGGTATCATTATAACCAAATTAGTGATGATGCAGAGTATAGTATATCAGGTTTTGGCCAGAGCTCAGTCACATTTGTGGCAGAGAAGTGACATGGAGCACTTGTCCCAAATGCAATAACTGAACTTGCGTCATGCACATTAAGGACAGTCTAAAATGCAGATAGCAGAGTGGAAGAGTCAATGACGCCTGATGAAGCTCACGCATGTAACGTCTTGTAAGACCATAGAGAGAGATAAATTTGCACATTCACTTCTGACTGGAGTTGCTGAAGTCACACAGCTGCAGTCACAGTGTGTATTTTGATCAGTGCTAATCTAGTCTCCAGTCTCACTCCTAGCACACACTTTTTCTAGAAAAGGTAATCAAGAGTGTTTTTTCAACAGGAGACATCAAAACATTTGCTTATAATTTCTAGTAAATACTTATTACTAATTTGTGTCACTCCCTATAGTTTCAATTGAAAATGGCAAATATCTAGCAAAATACTTAAAATACTTTAAAATGTACTTATGAAAATCAGGACTCTCACTCATGATGGTCATTAATTAAGGCTTCAATGCCAAAATACATTTTAAAATCAAAATCTATATAATACCACTGATGCAGCCTGTAAGAGAACAGAAAACACTCCTCAGCCTACAATTAGGCTTTTTTTCATACGTCTAAAATGAAAAAACACAGATGTAATGAATTCCACTCAGCTTACTTTGGTTTGAGGGTCCTAGTATTGTGCACACTGTGTCACTGCCATGCTGTCATGGCTAAGTGGGACACTTGCATAGAACGGAGCAACCGTTAATGTCATTGGCAACACCTCCGCTTTTTCCTACTGTGACAAGTCAAAATGCCTCCTTTTAAAAAGGCCTATTCTCCAGTAGTAACACCGCTCCCTCTCACGTACACGGACTAAAAATACATAAATTAAACTACAGGTAGCTGAAGCCCATAATGTTACTCCTTGTCTTAGATATTATGTGAATGTTTATCAAGATAATATATATGTTTTATTTGTTTTCATTTTGGCATTTTGTGTCAGAAAACATTCTTTTCTAGAAACCAGAGATACGCAATTCATTTTTGGAGTGGAAATGCAGTCAGTGCTGTTGTTGAGTTGAAACTACTGGAGCCAGTCTCTGCTTTTGTTGGTTCTGGTGACTCTTGCCGTCTGTCTGGACTCACCTAATGGTCTTTGTGGTGGGAATGCGCAAGGCCTCAGTAATGGAGTCTGGATCACATGTTTGTCTCGGCATACTCTTCTCTGATAGGTCCATGGTTCTTAATTACCAGAGTGACTGTTTATCCACACTGTTTGCTTGGATCCTTATCAGCCCTAACAGTGTTTTAACTCCCAGCAGAGAATGTGTGGGAGATGGCAAGAGGAAGTGTGCGTACGTGTGTGCATATGTGTTGTGACGCACAATAGCAAAGGCCTACATGTCACCGTTCATGTTTGATGTACTTTGTCAGACATGGGTCGGGGTGTGTGGAATGCAGAACAGGCAGATTTTGCAAGTGATATCCTGGTGGTGGTTGTGCTGATGAGGCAGTGTGAGTGCTCCTTGTTGTTGGAACGGAGAGTCATGGTTGTGCTCTGCCATCAGAGAGGGGACACTCGTGTTGAGGTTTTAGCGCTGAGTGTCAGGTTATTTCCTCATTCCTCAGCACTCAAGCAAGCGTTCAATTTGCACGTTTTGCATTCCAAATCAGAAGCTCTTGTAAAATTGTGACGATTTTACAGAGTCTGGACTGTAAAAATGCTCATAAAGTGTATCATCGGTCTGCTGTTTATTTAAGGCAGAGCTGAGTTGATACTTTGTGTGTATACATGGGTGTATGCATATGCTTTTGCTTGTGTGTGTGTGTGTGTGTGTGTGTGTGTGTGTGTGTGAGTAATGGTCCCTGTTTTATTGGCCCGCTCCTCAACAGAGTCTATGAGTAATCACATAATGCCTGCTCTGACGTCAGAGCTGTTTCCATGGTAACACAGTGCTCCCCACTCTGGGGAGGTGCGTTCATTTTTTTCCTTTCCCCCACATCTCGTCCTATGTGCGCTCAAAGCTCCGGCTTCGGATGGAGACATTACTCCTCAAGCTAAAATCACCTCCCCCTAATCTATAGTTTCACAATGTGCTTGTTTGATTAGAGCCCCGGACTTTGCTCTCTTTTAGATTCTGCTGCCTCTTTTTTTTTTCATTTCATCACCATCTCTCTACGTCTTACTGTGAGCCTCTCCTCCCTCTTACTTCACTGTCCTCTTTTTTAGTCATCCTCTGTGCCTTGCCTCCCAGCCCTGTCTCTTTCATGATTAGCCCCCATTTTACTCTCTGTCCTCTCCCTTCCCCTCGCCTTTCTTCTCATCTCCAAACTCCGTAATGCCCGACAAACCACCTCTCCTATTTCCATGCCAGATGTATTCATTTTTCTCCCTGCCTTTCATGCACTGTTGAATTCCACTGAACGGCCGACCCCTATTTTTTTTCTACAGGCTCTTCCTCTTTACAGTTTTGCCTTTTCCTTTCTCTTTCCTCGCTCTGGTGAAAGGGCAGTCTCGGATGAAAAGGAAACATACTCCCTTGTGTATCCCTGCCTACGTAAGATTTATATAGCTCCAGCCATCCCCAGAGTGCCAGAAGACAATAAAGCAAGTTTACTTTCATAACTCATTTGAAAAGGGGAAATGTGTATCTTGAGGAATCATCCAACAAAGAAATCACCTGTCTAATTTTATGGCTGCTGGAGTGTATAGGTACTATATTAATTCATTCTTAATGAGGCTCACATTAAGCCAGATACGTTTGGTTGTATCACTCTAATAACCAGTGTATTTGTGTACACTAATTATTGAAAAGCCTTTTAAGCGTGATAGCCAAAATCCATCAGTGTCCCGTAGAGTCTGACTTTTTCCAAGCCTGAAAACCATCAAAATGTCAATAATGAGGCCAGCCTCAAGCTCTAGCTAGCAGCGGCTGGACTGTCTGGCTAGCCAAACACTCACACAGTGAAGCAGTTAATGGCTCTGTGTTATGTCTGTTGTCATTGCTCAGAGAGACTGGGGCTGAAAGCATTACACTGCCCATTTCCAACCCATTTCCTTCCTCAATTGAAAGTGGTGTATCACTGCTAGGGACAGGGGTATTACTGTGTCCCAAAAACACAGCACTGATCCACCGTCGCCTCTCTGTCATGTTGATGCTCCACTCTGTCACTCATCTAGTCAGGAGTGTGATTTGGTGGCTAACAATGAAGACTAACTGGTTGTCTGGGTGACGTGTTTGGGTCGGGAGCAGGGCAGCTGTAATAGACTCTGTGTCTCTCGCTTATCAACAGGGCTCAGCTCGCACAGGCGTCCGTCTTCATTTTCCAATCAATTAGACTTCAGTGGAAAACAGGCCATCTAACACAGGTGTGTGTGTGTGTGTGTGTGTGTGTGTGTGTGTGTGTGTGTGTGTGTGTGTGTGTGCGTGTGCGTGTGCGTGTGTGTGTGTGTGTGTGTGTGTGTGTGTGTGCGTGTGTGTGTGTGTGTGTGTGTGATAGAGGAAAAAGAGGCAGAAAGCATGAGGGGTGTTCACAAGTAATGTTGTGTGTGACTGTGCAGTTTGCCAAACAGGCAACCATACCAGATGATGGTCATAAAAAAGGGCTGTCTTACAGCTCAGCCCGGAGTCATGAGTGGGTTTTTGGTTTGCTTGGCCTTGTTTCAGTGGCCCGGGGACAGACAGAGCCTTACCCATTAGTGCGTTCTTGCATGTGACTGGAGAGTTTTGACCTGAAACACCGGCGGCGTTATTGAACCATCACCCAATGAGCCATAGTTGAGGGTGTTATTGCTTGAGGCGAGGCCCGTTCTGTCAGCACAGGTTCCCCAGTTGCCTATAGTTTAGTGTGGCACTGCCAACTCAGCAAAGCGATCGAACCCAGTCAAGGACGGGGACAAGGTGAGGGTCAGACCCGGGCTAGATTTGCGTACTGCAAAGAGGATGTGCCATCTAAATACAACTTCATGCAAGAACAGAGCCAGACTAGCTATTTCCCCCTGTTTAGAGTCTTTATGCTAAAATAAGCTAACAGTCTCCTTGATGTAGCTTCATATTTAACAGACAAATATGAGAGTGGTACAAGTGTATCCCAAAATAGCAAACTGTGCCTTTTAAGTGAATCAGTTTCATCAGTAATGTTGTAATGTTACAGCCCATCAGATGTTAATCTAGCAGTTGGTATCACACTGTATAAAAGATTGGAATGAAATGTGACACATGGAAAATGCACTGGTCTACTAAAACAATCTCCTTACATCCTGACAGGTGCTCTTTAGCTACTGGCTTCCAACTTTTGACAGTTCATTATTGATTCTGTGATTAATTCTGTGATGTTATAATCACTGACAGTGAATGTTTTGGATGTGTATGGTGAAGTATGTATATGGCTTCTTCTTCCACTCTTGTCTTCAGTTTTACAGAAGGGCCTTTTCACACCTGACATTAAAATGCATCTCGGGTGACCCAATCACAAGTGGACAGCTGTAAATACAGATGTGAATGAACCCAAGACACATGGAGATCAGATCTGGAGTACACACGCAACATGCTGCCTGATTTCCATTTATGCCGAAGAGTTTTGATTTTGCCAGTGCGCCAAGGTCTTTGCAAACTTCTTTTAATTTCCTGCAGACTAGGCACAGGCATTGCTGCCTCCCACCGGTTAAGAACAACAAGGCGTTTGGTCTTTGAAAACTGAAATGATATATGTATATATTTTCATATAAAGCAGGAGATTAAGATACAAGTAGTCAATTGAGACTACTTGTGAGACCAGGTGTGAAGTGACGTACTTAGAGCTGTCCACTTGTGATTGGATCACCTGAGACGCATGTTTCTGCCAGGTGTTAACATCACGGCCAGACCTGTAAGCTCTATTTTCTCACCCGCTTCCCTCCTCTATCCCCGCAGGTTGTCTGAACCAGATCCATTTGGTTCAGGCTGGTACAGTAGTACTAATCAGATTATATGGGGAGAGCTAATTTGTTTTGGGGTCTGCTTTGCATTAGATTAATACCCACATGCAGATAATAAACATGCAGATTTTTCAGATGGGGGAAAAAAAGACAATTTTCCCAAAATTTCCATAGTTTTTAACTCCGGGGTGGCCATTTTGTATTTACAAGTCTTACAGAGTGAACAGTACTGCCTGTTTATGGCTCAGTTTTATGATACCTCTCTTATAGTCTGCCTCCTTAATTAATTGAACTACTTCCCATTATACTGGATTATCCCTTCCAATTGTTTGAGCCAGGATTGTGAAAACAATCTTCGCTGATGGTCATCATTTATCCAGAGTTGCAGCAGACGTTATTTGTTTCTGCTTTTACATGCTCTACGGAAAGTGCAATTACAGCAATTACAGATGAGAAGTCACACTAGCTTCAGGCTACAGACCCCCTATTTCAGACATATGCACATATACAGTACATGGGGTGAACTTCTCCTCAACACAAGCTTAAAACCAGGATTCATCTTCCTTGTCATTGTTTGATTAATTATTCTGCCATCATTACTGATTGGCCAATTAACAGAATAACAAATGGAGCATTGGACAGTGCAATGACTGAGTGAGGTTAAACACAGCCTCCATTCTGTTTCTATTACACTCTCCATCATGTTGTCTTCGCCTCTTCAGATGGTAGCAAGATGAGCCTGCTGTTCTGTGGTGTGTTTGGGCCATGGCGTGGGGAGCAGAATGTAAAAGGCAAAGGTCTCAGCAAATTGTTTCCTCAGCTGTGCTGCAGAGCGGACTGTTTAGGACATGTTAAGAATTTAGAAGCCCTTTCAGAGTTGTGTTTTCTTAAACTTTGTCTGTTTTGAGAGTTTTTGTGGTTTTCAGCAACAGAATGCAGAAGTTTGAAGGCACCATTTTATCAAGAAGGAAAACTAGACAAGAAATAAAAATATGCCTTTTTTTCCCTAAACAAACACAAAGTGACATCACGCACACTTGTGTTCATGCTCATGATCAAGTTCACAGACAGGACACATTGAAACAAATCACTTTCACAGCACCTGTGAACATAGGGTGCAATGTTAATACAATGTGCCAGAATGTTCAGACTAAAGAAGACTTTACATTCTGACCCTGTCTACTAGGAATTACAATTAAGTATTGAATTAGGTTGCAACAGTATGCATTTTAGAGGACATGTGATCCTGCTAAATTACACTTTGTCACCCTAATGATGAAATGTTAATTAAGTCTCTAAATGATAAAATGTTCACTGACAACATATTTAGTTTGTGTTCTGCCAAAATATCAGATCTTACTTGGCAGTGTCCACTCATGGCAAATACCGCATTAATAGACTTGTGTATGGTTATGTTGAAACACTTGCAGCATTCATTTAAAAATCACTGTCTTTGTTTAATAGGGAACAAGTCCACAGTGACTTCAAACACAAGACACATGTTTATTAATGTTTAATTGAAACCACATTCTTTCACTAACCTTAACCAATGTCCTTCTGTTGCCTGAAGTTAACCACACGCAAATCCCAGTCTGCAGTGAAGTCCTGCGCTTTGTATGCTCACCAGCCAACCTCCCCCCCCGCACCACCCCTCTCTCCCCACGACTCCAGTGCGGTACAGAAATGCAGAGCGTCATAACTCAAAAAATGTTCCCTGTCAACATAATCCAGGCAGCGATTACATTTCTCACCAGATCAAATTATCCACATCACTCATAGGCCTACATATATGCACTGAGCAATAAATATTTTTGGTTATAGCTCGTAAATATTGTAGTCTAACAGCAATTTTGGGCTGGTAACTGACCATCAACAAGAAATTCTTTTCTGTTATGTTGTTTTCTGGTAGGAGGGGAGTTGGTCAGTTTTGGGACACATCATTCACTGTAAAGTTTGTATCCTATTTGCTGGACAATTCAGCACAGTGGAGTACATCACACAGACCAAAATATGTGTATTTCACCAGAATGAGATTATCAGTTTAAGTAAAAGTTAATATACTGCAGGTACTGTAGTAAGAGCATGCTGTACTAGAAATAGAGTGAGATAATTTAATCGCATGCTTTACCTTATCATACATGCATTATACTGTTAGATCCTTATTGCTACTGTTGTCCTGTTATAGAAGATAGAGAAATGCAGTGATTTAACAATAAGCTGCTGACTTAACAAGCAAAGGCACAAAGTAGTAGTTTAAAATGGAAATATTCATGCATATTTATGTAACGAGTTGTTTGTTCCCTGTATCCATCTCTTGACAGCAGTTTTGCAATTATTTATGGATTTCATGTTTTAAGTGGAACAGGAAGACTATTTCAGGCGATAGCTGTTCATGAGCGCAGATGGCAAACACAAAGTAGTGCTTATTTATTTTATTGGGAAAAGATAAATATAGCAAACACAGGGCCAGTGAATGATTGCTGGCTTGTATAATGTATGATCTCTGCTCCCACTGTTCCGCAGCATCTGAGACAGTATCAGTGAGAACTGAGCGTGATGAATGTGTGGAATGCAAGCTGACGTCACGGTACGAACCGTAGCTTGAGTCACATGGCTAGGTAAACACAAGTAGCCATTTGGCTTGGTGTGTGCGTGGGTGGCACCAGTGGCTCTGATCAAGAGGATCCAGGAGCAAAGTCTTCCTTCAAAAGAGTTTTGCTCCATATTGTTGAGTGTGAAAAAAGAAACAAATGCTTTGTGTATTTTTATAAGGATTCCTTCCATGTTTAAACAGCAGACTAACAAAGATTTTAACAATGTTTTCCTTACTTGTGGTTGGCCTGATACTGCTCCAGATCCTGTGCACACATGCAGACATGGTCATTATTACGCATCTGTACATGCAAGCGTGGAAACAGAGCCTTGTACAGTAGGCTATATACTGTATGTTTACTGCACACTTTTACATGGATACACACATGGAAGTACAGTATAAACAAACAAAAGAACCAGTTCTTGATGCATGCAGGCATTTACTGAAAAAAAACAAGCATTCATTTACACCCGCTCACGTGCTTACACCAGTGGTGGAATATAACACAGTACATTTACTTGAGTACTTGCATTTTCACTTAATTTCAGAGACAATTATTGTACTTCTGCATGTGCAATTGCACTTTTATATTTATGTAACAGAGTAAGTAAGTACATAACTTAAAGTATGAAACCACAGAGAATCACCCAGCTCCGCATTTCCCTGCAGTTCTTGCTGTTTTGGGTTTACGTGCCACAGTGTCACAGTATTGGTTCAGTCTCACTGTTGTAATCAACCCCATTTTGAGAAGCAGCTGTTTACAGTAAGAAAGCTCTACTACCCACTGCCCACTACCCACTTCACTACTTGAACCGAGCCAAACAGCAGACAGACATAGTTTGTGACTGTGATCTGTGGTCAACATAGTGAAGTATGTAGCAGCTAAAGAGCCACATATTTAATTCAGGAGGTAGTGGGAAGAAAAACAGAGCTAAAATTAGAAGGCATATTAGATTTACATTCATCAGGTGGACACAAACATGACTCCAAATGATGAATTCTAATAATAAGTTAATAACAGTCAACTGTTATGTTTACAGCCTGTCCCTCCAACTGGGAAAAAACCCCTATTAAAGCTGGGTTTTTTAATGCAGAACTTTTATATTGTGATATTGCTACTCAAGTAGGATCATAATACATCTTCTGCCACTGGCTTACACATATGTAAACACAAATACATCAACACACACGTTTACAGTTAGAAATAAATGTGTCTCTGCAGTGGTCCGGTGGATGAAATACTGGGTGGTCCCGTCAGAGAGCTGTTGTCACTTTTCAGCGGCGCTCCACTAAAACCATAGATCATGATATACCTTTGCCAAAGGGCGTAACTGCTGCACGACACAGTGACATCATATTATTACTGCACAATCTCTGGTTATTATTACATCATATATCATTTAGGCAAGCGGGACGGAGAGTTTCAAGATAATACATTGTTTATTGCTTGCTAAGCCTCAGTGAGCCTCGGCGAAGGTGTTGTCCGAGAAGATGGCTTTCTGTCACTCGTGGAACCTGCAGGCTATTTGCCAGAGGACAACCAGCATCTCCTTTATCTCATATGCCCCTGTTTGCTTTGTTTTAACCCAGGATTGTGAACTGACTATCAGCATGACGGCCTGTGCTTAATGGCTCTATACTCTGCCTCATAAAGAGAAGAGAAACCTACCAGAGTGTGTCAGGGAAGGCCGTCTCCTGTTCCCCTGTACCTTCATGGTCCCTGCAGACCTTTGCATTCCTTCTACATGGGGGAACTAAAGCCCTATGGGAATTTCACTGACAAAGCAAGCATTTTACAAGCTAATGGTGGAAAACCTGCCCATGGGGCTGACGAGAGCCTCTTCTAGGGGAACAGGCTTGGTAATGTAAGTCCTTCCACCTGCAGAAAGAGGAAGCAGAGATTTATGCCCCCACACAGGTACACATGCTGTTTATTAGAGGCTGGCATTCACACACTTGGATGCACGTACACACACACGCTTTTAGTACATCAGTCAGTGCATAGGTGCTGTTCTGAATGTACGTTTGTTTCTACATCAGTGATTTATAAAGGATGTAGGGATGTGATTTAAAGGCATATGCTTCAGCGGGCTGTCTGTTTGTTTACTGGAGTCCTGTGGGAATCTTGATGGGATTGTAAATGTTCTATGTGCAGCTGAAGTACTGGGGGAGATGTGTGTGTGGTCCTCTCTCTGATGAGCACAGACAAAACACAGAACACAGACCTTGCTGAGTCAGACCTGTGAATAAAAGATGAAATAATGTATGCACTGGAGGCAGCATGCATGCAAACATTTCTATCCTGCTTTCATAACATTGCCTTTGACTGAACTCACATTCTCGTTGTGCGTCCTCTGAATTATATTACAGCAAAGCTTACGTTTAGTACTCAAGCTAGAACAGTGTAACATCAAAAGCAACATTTCTAATACCAACATTCAGCCAAAACCATAATTAATACTCCAAAGTGCACCACATTTGCTTCAGTTTTCTTGTCAAGGTCATGTCCAAATTGTTTTGTAATTCAAGTGTTCATTAACTTTGAAAACCCTTCTTGACGTAGATCGCCTCCTCCAAAAGAAATATTGCCTCCTGTCCCAGTCAGACTTATGGCTTCATAAAAACATTTTACAATGGAATTTTAACACCCAGCCCTGTTGTCTGAGACTTGTACTGTGGACTATAATAGCCCAAATCTATCCATTTTTCATAGCTTAAACAAGACCTATGAGCAACAAAATAGAGAAAAATGTGGCATATCCTGTTTTGTCTGCCCACATTCTTAATCCTCCTGCCTTTTCATAATGTAATTCATAAATGCTACAGAAGGTCTTTAAGAAGACACATAAATCAATATTACCATTTCCATTTTATAATGAAAGCTCAGCTGGAAAATACCCAAGTGACTGAAGCAGGCTGAAGGGCAGAATCACCGAGTTGATGGATTATGGGGAAATGCACTCTTTATCTCAATGCTGTCCATCTTTTTTGATGAACATGAAACTAGGCCAGTAACACACACAAAAAACACACAAGAGAGAATTTGTTGGACTCTTGATGTTTCTGATTAGCCAGTCAACAAGCAGGTGCAGTCACCTTCGGGGTAATCTATCCACCACAGAATGAGTGACAGCGCAAGTTGTATTTCTTTGTATTTTAGGGGAAGAAAAATCGTTAGCTTAGATTTATTAAACAAATTGCAGTGTCATAACCAATTTATTCTGACATAACTCTTTGAAACATGTGCGCGTGGCCAGAGTGTCCCCCACTATTGTTGACATGCTGTACACTATTCGAATCAACTGTGAATTAAACCACACAAAGCCCACTGGCACCTTGCAGACTGTACAGAGCAGAGGCTTGTAAAACAAACAAACAAGTGAGTGCTGTGTTCCCTTCTCGGCTCTCCAGGCCCCAGCAGTAATCCTGACTGGACCATTATACACTAATGGCTTTGGCATGCTGTTTTGAGGTGGGCTGCCAGGTCTACCCAGCCAGATCCCCTCTTTTTCACCCAGCTGAATGTGCGGAGCTGGGAATCTAACTGTTTGAGAAGGAGTCGGCCATAGCTCATAAGCAAGGAAAGACAGTGTGTGCACAAATTATTACAGAAAAATCAATGACCATATTTGGAATCATGAAACCACATGGATATGTTTTTAAAAATGTTTTATACTAGCCAAATAGGCTTTCATATTCAGAGATTTTGGCTCCGTCAGTGACACATTTTATCTCGTTGTGTTTGACAGTTTTTGAGGTCAGAATATGGGGTACTCCCATTGAGGTTTTCTCTGGGCCATGGCATCCTTTTGGCCTGTGCTTTCACCCTTGGGAGAGTGACAGATCTATCTCTGGTAGAGACTCATTCACTGGGATTCTTCTAGGATCAGGCTAAGTCTCTCCCAGGAAACGTAAAGACAATAAATCCCATTACAGTAGTCACACTTCAGAAATTAGAAGAGTCTTCGCAAGAAAGTGTGAGGAAGAGATGAGGGGTAAACAGAAGCCAGAGTGCACATGCAGTGCTGCTCTGTGAAATATTTAATGGGATCATATTTGAGCATGTGAGCGTTATTAATGCTTGTGCAAGTGTAGTTTTATTCTTGTATGTGTGTGTGTTTTGCAGGCCGCTGTGTGCGCATGAGACCGAGAATGTGAGAGTGTGCTGATGCCAAACAGCTTTTAGATGTGCGTGCAGTAATCTTCGCATACACACAAGTGTGTTCCTCATTCACTGCACACGGCCCATCCGCTTTGGCAGCCCACCTCAATAGTTCCCTTCCCTCCAGCGATGACGCAAATGACCCACGATGACTGACCCCCACGGTAAAACCTGTAAAACATTAGCCAGCGTGAATAGAAATGGCTCTCCTCTCAGCAAGCAGGCAAAGGGGGATTTATAAGTGTCCTCCCAGTGGACAACTGCTGTGCTTGAGGTGGATGTAGCAGAGGAAGAGGTGGGGCGAGGTATTTGGAGTCACCTGGATGTTGAGCCAGACAGTTTGGGTCAGAAATTGGTGTCAGCCTGGACTCGAGCCTCTCCACATTTTTCTCCTAGAGTTTTGCTGTATACACATCCCTATTCATTCTTAGGATTTTTATTTAACATCCATTTTCCTTTGCTTTGCCTTATTGCCTTGTACACGATTGAATTCAGGGCAATTTATGTAGAAATGTTCCATTGGAGATGATAAAGTTTGTTTGATGTCAATGTAAAAGAGACAACAGAGTGTAAGATTTACACTTCAGCTTGTCATTTGTATCAGTGATGTTGAAAATTTACATACCCAGCGTAAGCTGTTTATGAAATCCAAATGTTAAATTTAGAAATCTTTAAGGTTGACATTATAAAGAACGTAACATGAGCTAATGTAATGTCCCTGAGCGCCCTGTATCCGTCAGTTCTACAAAGGGAGAAATAAAGAGATGTTATCAAAGCTTCCTACAAAACTAAAACAATGGAAATGGTAAAATTTATGCTACGAATTATACTGAATCTGTTTTCTCCAAAATGTTTTTTATTCCAGCTGGTTTATCATTATTTTTACCATTATCTAACAAGAGAATCCTGTAAATATACATTGTAATAGTTCTTTGCAAAACTGTCATCAGACAAAGGGAAAGTTTGCCACAGAGCGTCCCTAGAGAAAACAGCTATATTATCCTAATCATGAGAATACCTCCACCTGCAGGTGGAAAGCAAGATTACACTGCATTCTCAAAGCTGTGATGAGCAATATAGAGTTTAGTGTGGTTCCAACACCCATGAAAATAAGCACAAGGATCTTTGATTGGTGTCCTCATGGCTAAGCCGCTGTCATTTCTGAAGCCTTCATATACTGAGACTTAGTAGAATCTGACCTACTTTCTTTCTGTCAGCTGAAGTGAAAGTGAGTACAGGGATGTCTGAGTCAAGCACTGCAGACGTCAGAATATCTTTGACAGAGAGCAGTGATAAAAGAACAAAGGAGGAATAAGTAAGAGAATATTCTCAGACCTTGAGGCAGTGGGTGTGAGTCTAAGTGCATGAGTGTGTCTGTGTGTGTGCATTCACATAAGCAGGCATATGTGTAAATTCATGACTTTGCAGACCTTACTATAAGCAAGAGCATAGTGAGTTTAATTGGACAGAGAGGTGGTGCATAAAATCCCAGGGTCAAGCTGATCAACACCAACTTAATTAACTGAACCATACTGTAATATCAGCACTTTCTTTTTTTTCTTCCTCCTTTCTCTAACCAGAAGATCTGTACTCTGCACTTCCCGTAACTGTGTCTTCAACACAAACTGAATTTAGGCCCCAATAAATCCAGTGGACTAACAAGCTAACACACTTACAAAAGATCCAAGTAGACACGCATCAACTCCTCTCATGTGAAGTCATGTAATGAGCGACAAAATAGGACACGGAAGGCAGAGAAAGAAAGATCCGATCGTGAATGAATGATTAAGAAACACTAGCAGTTATTTGGCGCTAAGATATATTAGCACGAGGAAGTTTCCGGCTCTCTTTCCAGACAAATTTGAAAAAACATTTTGGAGTAAGTTGATGACAGCAGGACGAGGCTTCACACTGATCAGTGTTCAAGTGGAGCTTCACCGTGGGTGCTACTGCTGAAGCTCCCACCACTTCACACTCACAAGGAAGTGGTTCTCAACTGGTTATTGGCGGGAGCAAGTCAAACAACAAGCATATTCCAGTAGTTTGTTTGTGCTTTGACACCATGGTGTTTACCCAGCACCTCAGAGGCATGGCAGCTTGCTGTGGGCTGTGGCTCGGAGCCATGGTGGTGGACAGGGCATGGCTGCATACTGGCATCCACACTGCTGCCCTCTTAACACTCTGGGTGAGAGGAAGGCTGGGAGTTGACTTGGCTGGCACTATTTTGAGTCATGAGTGTGCAGCTCATTTACAGAAGACGGCAGGGATATTTTGGCTGGCACTTTCATATCGTCTACTTATGAGTCACCATCCCATTATGTACCTTCCTGTCTATGAATGTGTTTTAACAGAGCTAGAGTGTAAAAGACAGGACACAGAGAGGTCAACAGACACTAACTTAGGAACTTTGTAGGATAGGTTCTGATTGTTTCAGTCTATCTTAATACAGCAATCACATGCCACACATGTACACTGACACACAGACATATTATCATTGTAATCACCCCTCCTCTCTGTACTGGCCATGAAGCGATCCCTTTGGGGTGACTACACTGTAAGAAATGAGGAACAAAATCCACAGTCTTCATTCTGTGAAAAAAGACATATTATAGTTCAGCTGATGACTGCTGAAGACTTATATTAGCTCCAGATGAACTGCCAATATCACCAAATTAGCTCTCTTGCATCATGGCGTCAGATACCCTTAAAGGCTCTGTTGACCCAATTTGCTAAAAAAAAAGATTGTAATCTCAATAGTGGTATCTAACCATGCAAAAATGTTGGTTTAAATTGTTTTGAGATATTCATCTTTGGCATTTCTGCCTCCACTCGAATACAATGGAGATTAATGGAGTTTTGTTTTTGGTGCTCACAGCACTGAAACGTCCACACCAACACCACTTTCCAGGAACACTGTCACAGTGATTCTGGAAAATCCACATACCTCACAGTAAACAGGCTTCTTAGGGATCTCTCTGGTCGCAAGCAGTTCAAATAAAAACTGTAAACTATTAGGTCTGCAGGACATTCATAGTAACCAGGACTTTGTTCCTGGAAAGATATGTTGCTGACACATTGACACACCACAAACCAAATTCCTTTCATATCCATTGTGTTGGGGGCACAGGAAGAAATCTCGGATCAATTAAACAAAAACAGAAAAACTGCATGGCTAGCTAAGTGGAAAACAGTGGAAAGATTGTGGGTAGCTAGCTTAATTCAAGAAAATTATTTAGGTTTACGGAGGAAATAAAACACAAATTGGTGTGATCACAATAAGCAATAAGCCACCTGCACAAGATACACCTCCCACCAAAATTAGTTGTAACACCTTAACACCACATGCTTCCATTGAGAGTGTGTGAAAGTTAACAAGCAAACAAACTAGTGAATATTAGCCCTTACAGCAAATTACATTTATTAACATTCAAATGACAAAGGAGAAAATTGAGTGAAGTTACTATAGAATCACAAAGTGAGGAGGTTGGGCTGGATCATCAAAGGGTCAGTAAAATATGGTGCTTTGCCTGCTTTGTACCAACAGCCAACATCTGTTTCTTTAAACCATAACTGTGATTATTCCCTAACGTTAACCAAGTGGTTATCATTGTAACCATCTTATAACAAAGGTCCTCAAACTTGAACGAAATAGTAATTTTAACCCAAACTTAAATGTTTGTCTAACCTTAATTAGATATTTATTTTAACCCAAACTATCCTTTTTAATCATTTCTGATCCTTTCTAATCAAGTCACGTTTGTTCTTTAACCTAACCAAACCTTAAACAGAACATTTTCACATAACAAAAGGGATGTCTCTTTTTCGGTACTAGTTTGCAAATGTTTTGATGTCCTGACGATAAGGTTGTCAAATCAGAAAATGCCTATATGTGTTGTTCTTGTTACAAACAACATATGTTGTTGGTATAAATGGTACTTGAGTCATTTATCATTTGAGTAATAAATCCTATAAATTCATAAAGCCTCAACAGCAATAGATAGATGAGTTAGGGTTAGAATGCTGTGTTTCTTATTTAGTGGAAATACACCTTTACTTGACTGCTCTTTCTATTAACATGCAGTGCAACTACACTGTTGTCACTTCTTTCTCTTGTTTGCTTCTTGAGAGTATTATTCTGGATTATGAAACTACAATAAATCTCCAGAATGCATTCACAATGGAGCCACAGTCCCATAAAAATGCCTCAGACCTTGTTGAGTGTGTCATGTTACTCTGGTAGCTATAGTGCTGTGATTGAAAGACATACTTCCATTTTCAAAGACACAAAACATTTTTTTCTTAAGAGGACTGGTTTCAGTCTCATATAAATCAAGAGTATTGCTATAAGTGATGGAAAGCCACTGCGAGACCTGGCTTTTTCTGTGTTATGGGGCGGCATAATGAATCTAGCAGAGGGTGAAACAAAGGGCATAACTTCTACAAAGTTGTTATTTTTCCCAGTAGGTGCACTGAAGCTTTAGGACAAAAACAAATCCATTTTGAAATTTTACTGCTTCAGCTGTGTTATGCTGCCTGGAGGGTATCCATGAAAAAACAGGAGATATCTAAGAAATCATTCATGTGTGGTTTTACCTCTTCAGACATAAAATTGGCAGTGAGCCATCATGTGTTTAAAGTATAATTTTAGACCGTTCTCTCTACCATCGTCCCGAAGAAAACATGGCTAATAAAGCAAGGCGTTTGTCATTATTGTTTGAAAAGGATTAACAGGCTTGACCAGAAGAGGTACAGCCTTTTCAGCATTGTCATATTTCTTTGTGTCTTCACCTATATGTCATTTTAGTCTTTGTAAGATTATTGTCAGCTATTTTATAAAAGTAGTTTTGTAACTTTAGGTGTTGCTTTTTGTCTCTGACGCAATCATAATGGTTGTGTTCATTTCTTGTGTCTATTCCAACACTGATGGTTTGAATCTTAAAAAGCAGTAAAACCAAACTTTGAAATTTGTTTACTGATTTTACACATTTATAAAAAAAATTGAACATAGTAACACCAAATCGCTGCTCCTACTCTTTGCTGTTGTAAACCTACATGTATTTGTTGATAACATTTTTGAGCTAGTCTCAGAGGAAATGAACTCCGCTGTGGCCTGTAAAGTCACTCTGTGCAAGAGGCTATCTGCGCTGTTCAAATTTTATGCTCAGCTTTGATTTTGTGTGGGTTTTTTGTTTTGGCACATCAAAGGGGCGCTTGTAGACTTCTGTGTAGTCTGGGTCTGTCTCTCAGAGCACAGAGATGAAAGGTTGGGTTACATAAGACTGTAAGACCGAAAGGCTGTTTATGTGTATGTGTGTGTATGTGTGTGTGTGTATGTGTGTGCCTGGAGAGCTTCACTGATACTAGGACCTTCTAATGGAGGAGGACTCAGCCACAACCATGGAGGAGCCCGCTGTCAGTTCTCATACTTTAAAAGCAGTAAAGAAGCTAATACTATCATTTACAGTCATTTACATCTCATATACAAGCATTTTTACACAGCTGATTGCTTGTTGACTTCCAAGAGTCATCAAGTATGCTTATTTAAATGCTTGAGAAGGTATCGTGCACGCTTGAAGGAGCTTAAAAGTGACTCACAGATATTAACGTGCTGACGATCAGAGAATCGTTGCTCTGTTTAGAAAATGGAGGATGAGAGAAAGAAGATGTTTCTCGAGAAAGGGCAAACTGCTCATGGTGCATTTGTTTTGTTTTTTTAAAACCTCAGCTGACTTAAATGTCAAACTGTGTAAAGCTGTTACACTTTATGAATGGGTGTGTGTTGATTTATGTGTGATTGTTATGTCGGTGACTTTGTTTGCTTTCTGTCAGGGTTGCTACATTTTTATAGGGAAGTACCCACTGCTGCCACAACTCTGACCAAAGGATGAGGTTTACAGTAGTTGCCCCACAAAGTAGCCAACAGACCAGGCTTTTCTATTCTGCCCAACTAAATATGTTAAGAGCACAATTAAGTGATCGAAATGTAAATAAAGGAGACGCCACCGAAATTTAAAACAAAGGATTGAAACCTGCTACGGTCTTTAAAGGCCCTAACAACCTATTTTCTCTCTGAATGCACAACTTCCTCCAATAAGTTCTGACATTTGTGGTTATTTTACATGACACACACACACAGTCTGGATGACACAGATTGGCTGGGACTGTTCATAAATAATACTTGGGTACTACTGGGTTTTAAATATTCAATGTTTAAGAGAAACATTTAAGATGGGAAATTTTTAAATACAAGTAATAACACTGGACAGTATATAGGATTTCTATTTGATACAGTTAAAGGTTTCTTTTCTGCAAACAGAGAAGTAAAACAAGCTTATATTGTCCAGTATAGTATAGATAGATGATAATATAATAAACACATTTTTATCACCATTAATCATTTTTTGTTGTAACTACTTTCTACTACTAAACAATCCCTACTAAGTGTTAACAGTAACTTCTCTGCAGCTTGGTTTCTCTTAAGGTACATTGCTATTGATGTGTTTTTTACATTGAATTCATTGCTGCAAGGAACACAAATAAAATCCCATTAACCTCCATTTAATTGGTGTGGAGGCTGACGTATCAGATAATTTAGGTAAACCAACCCATTACAGTAAGACACATTCTTCAATTTTATATACAAATATACCCGTTATTTATTTGGTCCAAAAATGACAAATTAAAAAACTTTATGTAATGGCTAACAGGAACCATTACCCCAATATTGTGTTTGTTTAGAGCTCAGCAGCACGGTGGGAAAATACTGCACAAAAAAACACTGCTGTCCAGACAGGCTCATAGCACTGGCGACTGAAACCCACTGTTTTCCTAATGTTTTCCCTCACAGCATGACACAACTCAATGACCTCCACTGACACAGTAAATTACACCTGAATTATCAATTTGGCTCTTATAGTGAGCCCCTTGCCTCGGTGTGTGCAGCAGCAATTTGTCACAGCAACATACTGGGTTTCTCAGGGCTTCTCAGTTCTGTGGCAGGAAGCCCTAACAGAGGCAGGGGGTTTAATGTTGATTTGGCACTCCTGCAAAATGTTTGCCAAAAATCAGTGACAGAGCCACAGTGATGCATTCGGTGACTCCCAAGAAAGTGGAAAACGGGTTTACGAGGCCTGTGGGAGGACACAGTGGCTGGTAATTAGACAGCGTAAAAATCCTCAGCCTCCACCAGCCCCTTAGGCAGTGAATAGGAGCTAAAGTAAACCAAACCTGACTGTGAAATTGCATTAGACGTCTGCGCTTAATGGAAAGTGAAAAAAATAGACAAAACCCATTTTTGCATTTATGAGCGTTTCCATTCCCCCAAAACTTCCTCGACTCTTTGCATCACCATTCCTGCCCCTCCTCTTTTCTGCTACAGCACAGTATATCTCCATTATGGCTTTGCCTCTGTTATAGGATGCTAACTGAAACAGGATGTGCAGTGCTGTGGTTTGACCATGTTTCTGTCTCTGTTTTCTCACAGATGCTCTCCCGCTCGGATTGGGACCACAAGAGAGGCTCCCGGGGATCACAGGTTAGTATCGTCCACCGAAAGAGAGACACACTAGTAATAACAGCAATGATAAACAGCTGAAAGGGAAACACACTGGCTCCCTGTCACTCGCCTACACACACCTTATAAATGACGCAAATAGCACAAATCCTACCACTAACAGGCCTCTTCACCCGCTCATTTTAGCCGTGGTTAAACAGCATGTCCAGAGGTGTCACTTCCCACCAGAGTCCTTGTTATACTCTGTTAGTCGAAAGGACACGGGTCTGTGATTTGGCTGTAAGGCGCTGCACAAGCCATTAAAGGCCAGGGAATTGAAACTGGAAGGATTCTGCACAGGAGACACAGCTTGTAGAGGGCACACACACACACACACACAGCCACATCTTTGAGATTACCTTTCCCAGAGAATGTGTGAGTGTGTGTGCTTGGGAATTGATGTATTGAGCTGCTACAGAGCCACAGGGCAGGACTCTGGAGTACATGAAGAACAAACAATGTCCTTGGTGCTGGCATGGCCATATACAGTATGTGTGCGTCCTGTCCTGCATGTGCTCCTATCAGGAGGATATCCTCCTGAAATGAATAGATGGTGCGTCAATGCTGACACTGTATGCTTAGATAGCATTAAATGCCACAAAGTTGTGGTTGCAGGGAAAATTAGGGGATTTCTCATGAATAGCGATCATAACTGTGCAGTTCTGGATATGGCTTGAAATCAAATTACACACTATGTACTTTCCTAGAGATGCTAAGATTCATATAGCAGTGTATCTGTTCCCAAAAATCAGCCTTACAGTATTATCCCACAGCCCTCAAAGCTCAGAAATTTTCAAATAGCATGTTACCCTTTTGAAATATTGTCCAAGGCTCATATCAATTTGTTATGTGGGGTTAGTAGGCAAGCACATATTTTTTGATTGATGCATTCCCTTAAGCTGCCATTTAGACTCAGTGGTCATTTCAGTCTTTTTTTATTTGGATTGGTGCTATGTGTTCGTCAGTGGAATCCTGTAATAGTCCAGAGACTGACAAGACCTGTGAGAAGTCGAGGTTTATGTTGGCACCTCCGTCCATCTCGTGGCTATTTTCCCTTGGCTCTGGTGTCTTGGACCAGGTTGTCAGTCAGAGAGGCTGGTAGCGCTTCACTATACCATGTCACCTCGTAGCGTGTGTAAATCACACACTCCCCTCTTTAACCGGTGACCAGAGCGCTTGATTGATTTCCACTGTGTCGTATTCGCCAACATGCACACATTAGCAGCCTCATTTTCCAAACCACATCTTTTTTTTTCCCCGTCCAAAGCTTGTGGTGGATGTTTTAGCTTAGGAATTGACAGTGAAGTTATGTATGGAAAGAGCTATTTAAATATTTATATTCGACTTGAAAACACATTGGTTTTGGAACATTACCCAGGGAGATTATCAGAGAAAAGGGTGTTTGTAAGCCCAGATCTTGTGACTGTTATTCTAAATTACAGAATGGCTGGAAGAGTGGTCTGTGAGGCAGACAAGCCATGACATTGCAGTCATGTTGAAGATTTCTCAAAAATGTAAGTGTTGGAGATCAGCATTTCTAATACTGCTGGTTTGGGAGTTGAAAAAGTTCACTGCCCTTTTTCTGGTTGGTCCCGTCATAACAGTCTAGTAAAGTATATTTTCATTAAATTGAGTCCTGTGACAAGACTACATTCAAGGCCTGGGATGAAAACATTAAAGTATGTGCACTTTCTGACTGTCCTCCATTTGAGAAATAATTGGATCTGCTATAAATGATACAGAAGAATAAGCAATTATGAAGAGCCTACTTTTAATGATGTGCACAACTGAAACACTTTTGGTTGAATAGAATGAGTTTTTGGTTAAATTTATAGTATGCCTACTTAGTTTGCAAGAGTTTAAATAACCTGGGACTGTGCCCACTGTAGTGCTGATGATGGATATATGTTTAACCACTTGAATGCATGTGGTAAATCATCGCTCACTCATCGCCTGCCATAAGCCATCTGTTCTACCTCATGCATCTCCTTTGTTTGCTCTATCCCTCATCCCAGCATTCATTGCTTCTGTCTTCAGTATATGTGTGAGTGTCTCTCTACCACTTATTTTTTAATCATAGGTAGCTCTTTGCTGTAATCAAACACCCTGGACTTGATAGAAGGAAACACTCTCATCTCCTTGGAGATGAGATAGCTGCAAGGGTCAATTAGCCTGACCTTTCCCAGTAAATCTTTAATGAGGCAGTTATTCTCTTTTGTTTTGTTTTGATCCCCCCCCACACGCCCCCCCCCATCTCCCAACGCACCCCCTTTTAATAAAATATGTAATAGCGTGTAATTGTATCCTGGCTGCAGCAGAGGACCTGGCTCAGCACAGCTTCGGTCTTAGCTGACGGAGGGGTTGTAAGGGGAGTTGGGTCGCGGTGGGGGTGAGGGTTGGTTGGGAATTCTGGAAGTGCAGCACTGGGCGTAGTTTTGGCTGTCAGAGTTGAGGCAGGGAGCGAGGAGTGTCTCAGTGGAGTTTTGTGTTACGGTTCTGCTGTGATTCGCACTGTATCACTGCTCTGTTATTCTAAGTGGAGAACATCACCATCTCCCAGGCTCCTCTTCAGCTAATCCATCTAGACAGATGTAATCAGGGCCATTACACTAACTGCACTGCCACTGAAACAGAAAACTGCATGGTAATGATTTTTCAAACATGCTGAGAGTTCTGTGTATGAAATCAACCTAAGAAAAAATAATGGACAGACTGAAGTATTTTTTAATATATTCCCTAGTTTCTTGCTCAGCACATTCCTACATTCATGTGTGTGAAGGTTTGTGTGTGGGGTTAATTGCAAAATAAGCATGCACTGTGCATATTTGTGTGCCTTATGAGGAGAGCGAATTGCTTACATTATTGAAATGTGTTTACTAAGAGAATCAAATACCTTTCTCTCTCCAGTAGGCCCCTGAGGCATTTGTCCAGTCTCTGGATGCAGCTTTTAGCTCTCCTCTGGGGTACATTATATTCTCACCATTGCACAATTTTAAAAAGCCCACATATCACTGCCATTTTATCTGCAGTTTAGAGGATTGTCTGTTTAGATGAAGGAGCAGAGGAGCCATCTCAGATATTGCAAATATGTGACCTCTCTGTCTGTGTATGCCATTAATAATCATCATTAGACAGAAAGATCAGTGTTTTGTTTGTTGCACCAAATGCACTTCATCTGTCTTCTTCAGAGTTATTGGCAAAAACATGTGGACACAGCAGAAACATCAACAATTGTATCTCCATTGCTCCATCTTGTTGCAACAGTCTATAGTGTTGTTTGTTTCTGATGTTTCACATGAGAAATATACATTTTGTGCACGTATATATCTTAAGCTCCTACAAGTTTAGATCATTGGGCCACATGTGTGCACACCAGCATTTAAAAAATAATTGTCAACATTATTTAGTTGAGGTCTTTTTTATATACTTTATATTATGCATGTGAGTGGTTTGAAATTATTTAAAAAGACTGTCAGAAAAATGATTGATCAAAGAACACCTAAGTCAAAGGTTTCTTGTCCAAACTTCACTGATCTGGCACGATTTCCAGCATGAAGAATGATTTGCAAATATTATTTGGGCCATGATTCTTGCACATTACAGCAACTACATCTACAGACACAACAGAGCAGGGCCTTGAGTACAGAGAGGCGAGTGCAGACAAACAGCTTTTCACTCTACGGGAGTGATTGCTTTTTTTCTTTTTCTTTTTTTGACTGGTCCTCAGCTTAGTTTACATGAACTGTTGTGTGGGTGTTAATCTATGGCATGTCTATTGATGTACTGTTCCAGTCTGTGTTCACACAGGCAATTAAAGCCATTGATCACTGTTGTTATTCATAGTAAAATGTTATAACAGAATCTTCATGCACGGTTTAGTATATTACTTTTTATGAGTCATGAAAACTGTTTATAGATGCTTGTACTGTAGTTTTATCAAATGTACTGTAGCACGTCAGCAAAAGCTGGAGGCCTGAGACCAAACAGCACACAAATTAGGTAATTTTGTGGGATTCCATTAAAATGGTCAGATTAAGAGTTTCAGTCATTGTGTCAGGGGCATCAGTCAAATCAATTCCTCGTCTGCCTTTTAAAAACAGTGCCCCTCCTACTAGATTGGCCTTCCACAAAAATACCAAATGGCTGCAAGCAGGAAAGGATCTGCATTTTCCAAAAGAAATTACCTCTTGGCCGACACAAGGTCACCACAGTTATAAATAGGTACCTAAGTTTTAAAAATGGATATGTATTACTGTACTGTAAATGGCCTAAGTATTGCACAAAGTATTTAACTTCCTTGAATTTGTAATCTGATCTCTGAGAGCACCGGTCTGTTGGTTAAAGTGCATCATAGGTTGTTCTATGATTGATTTATTTAACACCTCTATAGTGCTGTTGGGTAATGACAGTCGGTTGTACACACACACACACACACACACACACACACACACACACACACACACACACACACACATATATACATATACATATGTACACACACATTTATTTGCCAGTGTATCAATCTGACTAGATTATGGGTTCTTACTTTCCCAACATGGCGGCCTACTCTTATAAACTGTCTCAATAAGCTGTATAAAATTTGATCCATTTTATTAAGAAGCAGAAAAACGAGGACTCATTTTAAAATCAAGGAATCTGTTGTTTCAATTATAAAACAGACAGCCTTTTTCTTTTTGCTTTATAGTTTCAAGTAAAGTAAGGTTATTCTAATATCTCCTTCATACAACTCTCCAAGGTGTTGGATCCCTGACTCACTTTGAAGGGTGTATTTCTCAGAAAAATCTCTACAGAGAGGAGTGTGAGCCAGTAGCAGACAGTTGTTGACAGTTCCCAGATGTGAATGTGTGTTACAATGAATATTGGTGCAGTAAAAAGAACATGTATGCTTAGGGAATAATTTTTTAAAAATAGGTAATTATGTTGAAATACATTGATTTTAATCACCATGTGTAATGGAATGTGTTGTATCCAAGGTAAGGACATCATCCATGGTACTGTCAGAGTAATATTGAGAAGAATTTTGAAATGCTCCATGATAACATCTGTCCAAAAGCTCTTTTCTGTGATACTCGCAATGCTTTTTCCCAGACAGGGGTCACTCCATTAGGCGTGGATGAGATCTATCCTCCCAGAAAGTGAAGCCTGCTGCTACAACGGTGGTCATTGCTGATGAATGAAACCAATCATCTAACCTGACAGGAAATGCTTATATAACCTTATGATATTATGTAACATGCTGAGAATTTGATTTTTTGCAGGATGACCATCCATGATTCTTGAGTTTTAGGTTGCAAATTGTTGGAAGATTAGGAACATCAGGAGATCTCTTCCAGCCAAAACTAAGTTTTTAAGGGATATGTAAAAGTTTGAGCCAGCAATGGTTTGAACTTTACATTCTTTATCTTCCCTTGCAGTCAGATTAATTTGAGAGCTCAAATCGCTAAATCCTTGTCTCACAAACATTCTGTAGATGGGTTCAGAGAGAGGATTTTTAAAGGTAGAAACTATATACTTTAACAACAGATTGTTTTTATTACAGCAAGGTAATGGCTTGTATACTGCATGAGACAGGTTTTGCCATGTTTTAAGAGTAGTAAAAATTCAGTGGAAGCAAGATCCCCTCTTTGTCCCAAAGCTCAAAAAACTAAAATACTGCCCATGCACCTGGAGCCTTTCACAACACTTTATTTTTCATGTCAGATTTTGGGCATTAAGTGGCTCCCAGAGCAAAATCAAACCCAAGCATTCATCATTCCCACCCCTTTTATGGCCACTCAGGTCCAATTTTGGAGTAATTCAAGATTAGTGACGCAAAGCCCTTTTATAAAGTGTGTTTCTTTGTGTGGTATGCTCATGATGAAACCTTGTGTATGTTTTTAATTGCAGCGTCACTGTATATTTGTGCCTTTTATATATGCCAAGTTGCAGATGTATGTCTGTGTGTGGGTGTGTGTGTGTGTGTGTGTGTGTGTGTGTGTGTGTGTGTGTGTGTGTGTGTGTGTGTGTGTGTGTGTGTGTGTGTGTGTGTGCGTGCATGCGTGTGCACGCACATGTGTGTTCCGAGATGCCAAGACCCCCTAAGGGTCACTGTTGTCTTTGGCCAGCCAGATGTTCTCCAGCAGCCATATTCTCTTTTAACCCCCTGCTTTAGCAAACTCTTAAATCAGCCTGTAAATTAGCTGAGAGACATGTGTTTACATCTTATCCTGACAGCATGCATTTGAGTCGAGCAAGGAAAGCCATGAGGGAGAAGAAGAGGAGAAGGTTAAGATGAGAGGGGGATGAGAGTAGCGCTATAGTCTTCTGCCCAGAAATGTTTCACCAGCCCTCCCACAGGACATCGTCTTATCTAAAAAAGAGATTAGTTTGGTACCAAGACCTGTCATGTGTCAGATATACCAATAAATTTGTGTCGTCATCACATGCGCTGGAATATCCTCGCACCAGGTGAACACACACCTTTTGTATTTTTGCAGACCAATGGGAAAATTGAATAAATACAGTGGCCTATCTGATCTGTCTACGAAAATAAAATGCGAAACCTTCACTGTTCCCACAAGTGGAGACGAATGAAAGGTGTTCGCACACGTGTTGTTCAGGTCAACCTCTTGCCACCTAGCCAGTGTAAACAGAATAATTCTGGGTGCCTGGCAGCTGGTGTCAAAATGAATGGGACATTGGGGGAGTAAAATCTGATAACATTCTTTGGGGAAAAGGGGAACTCATGAACCTATTAGATAAATTTGCTGGCAGCCAGGACTGACCTGCGTTTAGTTGTGGTTGTTCAACGGCTCTCGGCACTGCAATTAAGACTGGGTTGTGAACTTTTCACTTTTCTCTGCGAAAACAAGGCCGGCTCACACTACTCTTGTACCTTCGAAGCTGCAGGGCGGACGGTCAGAAACAGATGAAGGCTGTTGGTCGTCTAAGGGGTCAGGAGTGAGGAAGTCAAAGTTCAGATTCTAGCTGAGACATTTCTAATGAGCCCATTCATTAACCATCAAGTAATGCACAGCTGTGCTGAACATGTTGTTCAGATGTTTAAAAGGCTGTAAGTATGTCACTCATGCTGCTGTGAAGTACCACTCCCTGCATCTCTTTGCTTTCTCTGAGCTAAAAGGAACCATATAAGGCATAGAATAAAGCCTTTGATGCGTGAGTGTATGTATGTGTGCATGTGTGTAAGTTGGTGTGGTACCTCAACAATAAAACGCTGCACAAGGCTTGGCAGAATCTCAGTCCCTATAATAGCAGTAGAAAATCAATTGTCCATTGTTTTCCTTATTTTCATATTGTTGTGTTTGGGTATATGGGTATAATTTGTTTTATTTTGTGCCATGTTGGGTTTTCCCCGAAAAGTGATTTGGTTATGGCTGTATGTGCTGTTATTGTCCTCACACAGTATAATATATATTCTATTTACATGGACAAAGCTCCTGACAAATGTTAATTTTTGCAGCTGTACAATTGGTCTCCCCACATTATTTTGGCATACAGACTGCAGTAGTTTTCAAATCACTCTTTGTTGTGTCAGCCATAGTTGTGCCTGCTCATGATATTTTATGGTAGAAAAAACACTAGTGGTGTTGGAACTACTTATATCACCTATTTGTAAAGCGGCTATAATCAATATTTTTATAGTATAAACATATCAAATGACAATGTGTGAGAGGCATCACTTGTAGTGATGACCCAACAGAAAATTGTCACCCAACTTTGATTTTTTTAGCAACTTTCAGTTCATTGCTTAACTGTCCAGCTGAAACCTTTCACTCTCACTGCTCATATAGCATTAACACATTAAGATGTAAGCAGCATTTAAGAGTAAGTAAGTAATACTTAGCTGAACAACAGTTTCACTACTCTCACTGATTTTATGATGTGTGTTTAATCTTGAACCACACTCAGCATCACAGATGGGTATTGTTAGGTGAAGGCAGAAGCGTGCTCTGTTGTACGTGTAACCACACCCAGAAGTGATGTCACATTGTACTGACGACACCCTGGAGTACACTCCTACATCAGTTCAGTATGGTGAGAAGTTAAACCACTTGAGATCAGAGAAAACAAGATTTTCAGCTATTGTGAAGTTGCTTTACTGTTGAAGCTGATTGCATGTTATACATTGTTGGGTAGTTTGCATTTAAATCTGAAAATGTACAATCGAAGTACAACGTTTCGCTCTTAATCCCTTTTAGAATATGTCCCTCTCCTAAAAGTGCACATTTTCCATTTTAAAATGGACAATTTGCAGTTTAACGGAGGGGTATGTGCCAGACTATTTCCTGGCTGCAAGTCCAGCTATAAAAATGGTTGTTTTTACAGTTTGATTTTTGTATGCATCAAACAAATGAGATATAGCATGTTAGTGAGCTTTAAAGGTGCTGGTAGGCATTTTTTTCCACTTTTGAACAATCTAGCTGTTTTCCCCTGTTTTCAGTCTTTATGCTAAGCTAAACTGACTACTGCTGCAGCTGGCTCCAGCTACATATTTGCCCAATGAATGTGACAATGTAATCAATTTTATTATCTAACCCTCTGCGTTAAAATAAATAAGTGTATATCCCAAAATAGAAAAGTCTTGCTTGCATCACAAAGCTCATGAAACAATTGTAACAGTTGTTGTGGAGAATATGATTAAAGCACGATACGGCCTAATTACATATGATACACCTGTTTAGTGTTGTGGCAGCGCTAGTTTGAAGTTTACTCATCTACAAAATGCAGCACATTGCATTGTTGGATTGTTAACAGAAAGTGGAACTTTCTGTTAACAACTATATAAATATTTTTATAAATATTTATATAGTGGATACATTTACACACTCAGAATTCAGACACTCAAATCAAATGGCGGAGGCTAAATATAGTGGACAATATAGTGATTAGAGAGAGTCACTTTCCAGTATTGAAAAAGACCAAGCTATCTTTCTTCATGCAAGGACATAAACTATCACTGTGTATTCTGACTGCCAGTTCTGTAGGATAAACAGCACAAGTGATGTCAATGTCACCGTTAACCACATTATGTCCTCACTTGGGAGCTGCTGACATAGTTAATGCACCTGCTCTTCACACCTTCCACTAAGAAGCGGGACACAACTGCTTTCATATCCAGCCCTTAATTAGCATCAACCCACAATAGCTACCGCAGCAATGATGGTTATTTTTCCTCTCTCTGTTTCCCTGTCATCCCCACAGTCATCAGGCACCACTGTCATGGTAGACATAGCAGTGATGGGAGAAGCCCACGGACTAATCACAGACCTGCTGGCTGACCCTTCTCTGCCCCCCAACACCTGCACCTCACTGCGGGCCGTCAGCAACCTGCTAACCACCCAGCTTACCTTCCAGCCACTGCACCGGCCACGCCCTGCTCCCCTGCTTAACCCCAGTGATGCCTACACCTGCTCTGACTCAGAGGAGGGACCTGAGAAGGGAGAGAAGACATCTATCCACAAGGTAAGACAAAGTGTCCTGATTTACACTTCACTGGAAATATATACAGCACCAGGAAGTACAGTAGAGGTGAATGTGAGGGTATTTCACTCACAAGTTGTAATGGTGCAGGCACAAAACTATTTTTTGTGAAGTAGCTGAAATAATCCTTAGATGGAAATGTAGTCCACCTTATTAAGGCCAAATGATTTATATACCACACAGCGCTCCACACACATGTTAATCTTTTAGCCCATGTTTCGGCTAATGAGTGCTTCCTGCTCTCATAGCTTTTAGCATCAAATGAAGGAGTGTATTTTCATAGAGTTGAGTGAAGAAAAATAGTGTGCGTCTACTGCTCAGAGCACTGTTCTCCCTTTCATAGCCACAGCTGTGTCAACATGACAGATGTGCAGAGCCAGACAGTGTGTGTATATGAGTTGAATAGAAGAGGAGAGGCAACATGAAGGTGAATGCATCTCTCAAAAGGTTACAAAGAGGGATGAGTGTGTGCCCACATACCTGGACGACCACCACGATTCAATTATGGATCCAGTTATATATCTGAGTTATTTTTCTGAGGGAGATACCTGTCCTGGCTGTCTTGGAAGCTGGTGTGTGGTTGATGGCTGCCATTTTATCATGCCAATCACTAGACTGACAGGTGTATTTTTACATTGTCTGAACTTTGTAAAAGTAGCTAAGACAAACTGCACCTGTGGAGTGGCTAGTGAGGCTGCACTCATTAGGACTCTCCTCTCCAGAGACGCTGTGCCCGGCTCTAACTGCCTGGGAGGAGAATAGAAGGAGGAGTAAAGGGGGTTAGTGGAGGGGTGGAAAACCCTGCGCTTGCTTTTCTGCCTCCTGGCTAAGAATTTGATGTCCGTCGTGGTGCATACTGCTGCCTTTCAAGCACTTTTCCAAAAACTCATTTTATGTCCAACACAGGACTGCTGCAGTGCATTAGTGGCACATTTACAAAACATAAAAAAACATGAAAGTCAAAACACAAAATTGTATGTAAAATGTAAAAGAAACCATTACATTCATTACACATACACATAGTAATAAAGTTTCAGAGAGTTATAGAATTGAGTCAACACTGACAGCAGTAGGGATCAGCTGTATTTTTTTTTCCCTTTTTTGTAAGGATGGCCTGGTTTTTACCATGCTGTTGCCGACGGTGATGAGTGTGTGTGTTTCTGTGTCATGTGTGTTTCTCTTTTTTGGTGTGTCTGTGTATGTCTGCAGGGCTTTTAATAAAGAACAGAACTCCAGTGCTACAAAATTATAGTGTAGCACGACCACTCTACTTTCAAAATAAGGAGTTAAAATGCATGTTTCTACCCGACATTAGAAACATTGTACAAATACATTTTGTTGAAAATAATGCCACATGGTATCTGAGGAGAGCTTTGGTGTGTTAGTGTGTGCATTTATGTGCCTGTAAACCAACCATGGACAAAATGAGTGGCCTCAGATTTAAATGAATGCAGCACTAAAAATACACTAAAATTGAATTAGTATTTTGTTTATGTAATTTATTATTTATGTGTATAGTTATAAGTAAGTGAATGTAACTCCCTAACTTGACCTAAACCACCAGCATGTGTGAAAGTGTGCTTCCACTCAGTATATGACGCCTTGCTGTGAATGGGCTCATTCAGGATTCTGAGCCGATCTTTACTAGGTCACCCTGCAGAAGAGAGTGCCTGCCATGTTTAGCGCTACGCTGCCAAGCTGCTGCATGGCACCGAACAGATGGAGGCATCACAAGGGCACAGACCACTGGGAATCGCAGAGAAAGAGCAAAGAGAAGACAGATAAAGAAAAAGACGGAGAGAACGAGACAAAAGAGACTTACAGAGAGACAGAGAAGCAGAGAGGCAGAATCCCTCAGATGAAATGTGTCTGTGCAGTCCAATACTGACACTGTATCTATTAATAAATCATGAGGAGCATTATTGGCACAGCTGCCATGCCAATATCCTCCATTCAATGATGACCACAGTGTTGCCTCTATTTGGATCCAGCAAAGAAAATAATTGAAACGCTTCCAATCATGAATAAAAAATTCTAGGTTATACTGTATTGCCTGCATGATTTGTTTCATCTCGGGCAGATGCAGGAAAAACAAATGTCTCATCTAGATGATCCATCTGACTGGAGACAAAGTGAACAAGCATTAACTTTATCTTACAGGTGGGAGTACTTTTAGAGCTTTTATTTAAACGCAAACATAGTTAGAGCAATGTTTTTCTGACTCCTGTAGTTAGTCATGGGTGAAGATCATATTCTTTTATTTAAAAGAAAAATGAAGACATTTTTTCCAGCAGTTATAACTCTGTGTGTGTTTATATTCCTGTATTTGTGTGCATGCAGCGTCTGAGGCGGAGTCTCCACCCTGGCCTTCTGAGGAGGATCTCTTCTACGTGGACCACCACCACATCCGCCACAGGCCTACCCACTATTGAGCCTGGGCCCGTCCGAAGGGACCGCAGCGCCAGCATCAAACCGTACCATGAAACTCTCACATGCAGGTACCTGAGCCACAGCTGACTGACTGATGTCTCATTCTTATTTTATTCTTTTCTCTCAGCGTACATTTCTCCTATCCTCAGAGGCTTTCTTTTACTGTAGCTCAGGCTGTAAATTTAGCTAATGCAGTCACATTTTACATCCCCCAAAAGGAATTATATGAAAAAAGTTTACTATGTTTGAACCAAACCTCTAATACTCCCTGTTTTAAAATTTAATGATTCATTACTAATTAGGTCCTACTGTGCGATATTGTACTATAGGTAGATATGACTGTGGTGCTAATGCTTAAGGAGGACTCCAACAGTATAATGGAATGAATGACACATAACTCTGAATATTATGGGGTTTATTCCCAGCAGTGTGGCTGTAGTTGTACTGGAGGCATCAGCGTGAGTAACCAGTAATGGTGCAGCAGTTCAGAAAAGGGATGTGTGAGCAATGGGAGCCAGAATGGAAATATGCCCCGCAGGCGAACGCATTAACCTGAATAACTAAGACACACATCAACTCTCAGCACATTAGTGCTGAAGATAGCACAAGACTCAGTCTACACTGGAGTATTCAGAATTCAGCGGTTCAGCATGTGTAGGTGTTTTAAAAGGTTTTGTGCTTTTTTGGGGCTGACATTTTGTTGGATGGAGGGGGTTGCAGGTTCGTGTGAGTGCTGATAAGTACCTGTGTGCATCCGTGGGTGTCTGTGTGCATTAAAGCATGTGTGTGTGTGGTGGGGTTTGTGCTTGAATGAATTTTATTTTGCAGAAGCTCTTGAGAAATGTGACCTGATAGTTGCATTGTATTGAGACAGAACTTATACAGATGGAGTAAATCAGTAGAAATGTCATGACACAATTATCCCATATTGTTAGCAATAAAACATGTTTCTACTGTTTCTATTTTGCTAGTAAATCACATTGATGCATTAAGTCTAGAATAAACATAAAATCTTAATTTATTAGAGTAGTTATGATTACTAAGTGAACTATTTCAGAGTAATTTACAGTGAACTATTTCAGCCTAATTTACAGTGATCAGTGCAGAGATTGCATTCCTCACAATTATTTTGTGATTACTGTGACGTTATGTTTGGATTATCTTGGAACAGCTCAGGGGAAATAACGTTTTTTCTATGAATTTCAAAGGAGTAGAAGATTGAGATTCAGTTTGAAAGATTTCAGCTGTGTATGAGTGTGTGTGTACATGAATATGAGTGATTGTGCACGCACTGTTTTTATATAGAGGGTACACAAGCAGTACTCGACAGCACATGCTCCCTGTCTTTTTAAATATTAACTATGCCCCGACAAGAAAGAGTCTCTGATTTGTCTCCCGTATTTGATCTACCGTGTTCAGTTTCTCCCCTGTCGAGTTTGTGTCATGGGCACAAAAACCTTCTGATTGAGGCCAGCGTTTGTCTGTAAATACAGAAATAAAATACTTCTGAGCGACTCTTAGCTGCAAAACATCAACACAAACGCCTGTGGTGTGCCAAAAAGGGGCGGGGACAGTTAGTACACATGGTAGGTTTGTGTATATGTGTTTAGTTGTTGTTCAAAGTTTAATTTGAAAGTGTTACATAAGAATATTTGTCTGATGTCTAAACTGAAGTTGGAGCTTAATTATTCATGTGTGGAAGAACTTCAGAAAGCAATATCTGACTCATAGTCACACTGAAGACAGTCTGCATGGACTCAAACAATACTGGTTTGAAATGATGAATACCTTTGTGTTGCTCAGTCTCATTTGTGTGCACGTGTATGACCATGCTCTAGGTTGAAAAAATAGATGGCTCTTGTTTCTTCCCTTCTTTATTTAATACTGGTATTAAGACAACACATCTTGTCAATTTCCTTGAGCCTTGTAGAGACAGGGTAGAGCTCAGGAGCTTTAGTTTTCACTACAAGCTTAAAGTCTGTGTGTTGAATCAGCTTGTTCACTTTCTTACCTGACCACTCAGTGAACTCCAAGATAAAAAATTAACTTGCTGCCTTTGCAAACACTACAAAAATGATTGTTATGTGTTGTACATGTAAAATGAGGCATGACTCTGCAACTACATGGCCTATTTTCGTGGATGGTTCTGGAGAAATTTGACACTTTCAGAGCAGATGCCAAGCTTGTTTAGTATTGATGACTAAATGACAAGATCTTAGTGATCTGAGTACAGCTGGTATACATTTATGCAGCCTACTTGAAGTGCTGTCTCTCCAGTTAATTCATCCATGTTGCTGCCAGTGAAATAAGCCAGTTTGTCTTTAGCTGTGCATTGTGAAGTAATTTTTTTTCCATGAAGCTATTAATTTATTATCGCTCTACTGTTAAAATAAGCTGTTACCATATGTGGCTCTTGTCTTCCAAGGTAATGGTTTAAGCCAAACTACCTGAAGAAAGTACTGGTTGAGTAAAAAATAGCCATCCAGTCAATGCCTCCAGCTATTGGTAGGTACACTCACCTACAGTATTTGCATGATTTGAGACCATTTCCTGGTATCCATGTGGTTTTAGATTCAAATATCAGGTGCAGTAATATTTCCATGTTGTCGTTTATACCTTGCTGGAAAATAGAAGGGCATCTTTTTAAACATTTATTGAACAGGGCAGATCAGTCTGCTGCTACATCCATCAGAATGGATCATGTGACATATGAGCAAGAGGAACTTCAGGGACTGCACAATGTATAAATCTGAGCTGCTGTCAAAATAATGTGTATGAAAATATGTAGAAATTTGAACTTTACCACAATTAATGTAACAGATAGTACTTGTATTGTGCTAGTACAATAAAATGCCAAAGAATCGTAGAATAATTATTAAGTATAATATTTGCTTCCACATTTGTCCAGTTTGGGGAACGCCATTTCCTGTTTCAACCATAGACTGTTAAAAAAAAGAAGACAAAAAGGACATTGGGTTGTGGCTGTTTTGAAGCCTTGTGCTAAGGGATTTGGCCATTGCCTTCTTGGATGAGAGGGTATAAGGGTTGAGCTAAATGCTATTTTGGTTAGCACAGTGAATTTACAGTGATGATGCTAATGCTATTGCTAATTCTCACTAGTGAAAAGGAAGCCTAAAACCATAGAAAATAGATCAAATCATTTCTTCGTTCATCTATTTCTGCATATATCATCTGAGCTGAACATACTCATATGTACGGTTGTGTAGTCCACTGATGAATTTGTTTTGCATAGCAGAATACAAAACTGTGTGTGTGAACTTTCCTACACAATTTGCACATATCACTGCACGTGCACTGAATACATTTATGTGCGCTAAGTAAGCACTTCACTTGCAGATTCTGAGGGTGCAGGTAAAATGGCCGGCCCTCTAATGTAACAGCACTCAGCAGTCTTTAGGCAGCCTTCCAGTCACATGTACCAGCTTCTATGTCCAGTGTTTTTTTGGTGTTTTTTTTGCTTGTTTCATGAGGAAAATACTACTAAAACAACTTTGTGTGACATCTGCACTCAAACTTTCAGCACCCATTCAGCTGTAGGGCAAATTCTGGGATAAAATTAGGTTTGTAAATATTTACTAAAATCTGTTTCTTCAGAGTTAAATAAGAAGTAAAAGAAAAGATGATGATAAATAGAATCTGAATCATACAATATGTGCAGTGTGTGTGTGTGTGTGTAGAAAACGTGGCCATTACATTGTGTATCTTCCAGTTTATAAAAAGTAACAGTGACATTATATACTGTAAAACTGATACAACAGTCAACAACTGGTGACTATATTTTGAAATCTAACATCTAAATTGTATTGTTTACAGCACTGAGTGAGCGGTGCTGAAATGATTTCCTGCACACTGTTATGTTTTTTGTCTCAAGCCCTCCAAAGAACTGTGTGGGCTGCATCTGTCAGTGGCTTGTTTGGGTCTGTTTGCACAATGACAGTGTGATACTTGAACAAGTTCTGTAAATGTAAGCACACTGAGCAGCTTCTGTACACAAAGGCCCCGTTGCCTGGTCTTAGAGCTCAGCCCAGCCCAGCAGCAGGCCCCAGCTATGGCCACTTATGGTGGTGTGAGTATAAACAAACACCTGGGCCTCTCCCCAGTCACCAGAACCCCACAATTAACACACACAGACACACACACTTAGACACACTGTCACAGCTGCTTCTTCTGGCAGAGGATACACAGACACAATTGGAGAGTACAGAGAGTCTCTGGTTTTAGTTTACTGCAGCTGAGAGGGCTCTCTTCTGGGTAACACTTCATTTAAATTTTGTTTTAGGCATATGGCTTTAATCCAGATGCTTAAAATGAAAACGTGAGCTGGTAAGACTTCAGTATAACTAAAATGTACTTAAACAGAGTTCATGCCTACTGACAATGACTGGTAAAGATCTCTCAGCAGTAGGCAGCCTGCCAGCATATCATCTCTCAAGTGGGCTTTAACACAAGTTTTTAGAGAGTAGAAGGGAGTGTTTTTGTAGTTTAGTTAACCTTTATTTGTCAGTGTTATCAGGATTGAGAGCTGGCCAAGGGAGTAGTAACATATGAATTTATTTACAGATCAAACTAAACACCAATAACCATTGCTGATATGTAAGAGTCATCTCAGAAAAGCGAGAGCAAGAAATGTTTGGGGAAGAGGGAATAAGAGAGAGAACACATGGAGGGAAAAAAAACGAACACATGGCTTCAATTGCCTTCTCTTCGCTCCATCATCAAATCTGTACAATCTTAATTAGGACATTAGGCTTCTTTTTTTTTCTCCCCACCTTTTCCATCATGTCAGCTTTCAGTGACGTACAGTGTTAAGAAGGAATAACACCAACTTCAAAGCTACAATATCGGCTTTTTTATCAGACAGACATGGCAAAAAGGGGGCGATTGAATACCTTCCATTTCCCTCAGCCCCAGCCACTGTGCTGTTATCTTCTTCACGTCATCTGGCTCGAGAGTAGGTAGATTACTGGAAGCAGAAATAATGGCTGCTGTGTTTATCGTGGCTTGGACACTGTCCGCTTAGGCTCCGAACCAAAGGTAATCTGTCAACCTGCTGTGAGTGGTTGAGTATAAAATCTGGGAGTAAACTGCAGCGGAGAGGGGAGCGGGCAGAGGCCAGTCAGAGCTTATTGCATGCTTCGAAACATTAAGATAAGCAACGTGAGAGGAGGAGAGGCTGTTCTCAGAAAACGTAGACAATGTCGCAATTTATACAGTATTTCCTATTGCAGGATAATTAAACTAATTAAGGTTCATACTTAAGAATGCCAATGAGCTTTTGTTTGAGAGTTTGTGAGGACAGGAGTAATTTTCTACTCCAGTAACAGACTCACAATTGACTGTTGTTCAGCACTTTGGCTCTATCTAAACATCTGAAAATTCAACGTAAGGCTAGAAACCAAATTTAACCTTTGACCTTTGCATTTTAGCTAGTTTAGTATTTATAGGTAGTATTTATGTTCATGCCAAACATTTGACCTACCAGTCATAGGATTACAGGACAACATTATATATATATATATATATATATATATATATATATATATATATATATATATATATTTTTTTTTTTTTTTTCATTTTAATTTATTTTGTGAAAAAAATCAAATAAATTGTACACTGAATTGTGGAAGTATTCCAGATTCCATATTTTTTAAAAAAAAAAATATTTTTTTTATCTTGCTAAAAAAGAAAAATGTTGTATGGTTCCCAGTAAAAAGGACTATAAGAAAGAAATGAAACCCACTTTCTATATCACTGAGATGGCACATCTCCAGACTGAAATAATGTCCACATTGATCTTTACTTTTTCAGATAAATAAACAAAAGGAACATGTGTGATTAGTCTTTGAAAAAAGCAAACAAAACATACTGGAATGTATATTTTGTCTTCGTACTGTAGGTTAAGCCCACTGAGACAGTTAAATTACTATAACTAGAGTGCAAACTACTGTAGCTACATTTAAGAAGTTTTTGTGATAAAAGCAGAGTCACATGATACGTGACTGACAGATCCCTCAAGTGAAAATGGCCGGCCTTTTTATTTACATTCTGCACCGAGGGCTCAATGTCAGTAGCTGAGGTTATTCTGCTGCATTAGCAGAATAGGAAGAGTGGCTGCCAGTTCTTCAACTTTCATTAAAAGTAAACCTTTTAAGCCAAGCGCTGCTGCCTGCCCAGACCCCCCTGACAATAATGTACTAACTGTTCGCCCGCCAAACTATCAAACTATTTTATATTCCACACCTGCTAGGCATTACACACAGTGGTCCGACCTGGCCGTGCAAACACAACAGAACTCTCTTTGTTTGGGGCCTCAGGACCATTAGACTGGGTGGGTACAGCTCAAAAGTGTTCAAGAAACAATTTATCAGAAGGAGATAGACACACTACAGGCCTTTGTGCTCCCTGTGACACCATGCTCTAATGGCAGGCATTTCCTGCTCTGAGAAGGCAGGTTTTACAACATTTAGGGAGAGGTATTTTAATTGGAACCACCTACAGTCTGACAGTGGCCTCAGTGGAGAAACATGGAAAAGCTGTTGAGAGCAGATCGGGAGGCTCCCCATGGTGTCACACAGCTAACTAACCAGCAAAGGCCAGCTCAAGGCTCTTTGTGTAAAATATCATATTTGCTGTTTGATTTATAAGCCAGTCAGTAAATGTGAATATTTTCATCTGTCTTTGAGCGTGTGGCTAGAAGTATGTTGTTCCTTTGGCTGACACTGGTCTATCAGTTTCTAATGAGTTATTTATAACAGCGCCAATACCGGCAACTGTTTTGAATTTGTTGTTTTGCTTATTTTCATTGCATTGTGTTAATGTGTGCATCCATTAAGTTCAATAATGAGTATGTTTTTGAAGCATCTGCACAATGTCTGTTTAATGTGGGGACAACACAGTAGGAATCCCATTAAGGTTTTTCTTTCTTGACAACTTCTGCCGACTGGTTAGACATCAAACACAGATGTAGTGAATGGCATTATTCCCAATTCTTTGGCTCAGCTACAGACAGAAAAGGCTTGCACATTTTGCTTTCTACAAGCAAAGACAAGTACTATTCTTCATTTGCCCCCCAGTACATATGCTGTTGATTTCTTGATCTGGACAATCTGTTCTGCTGACAAAAAAATACCTATGTAGACTTCTCAACATTAGAAAACACACACTTTTATTATAGGAATAATTATATTTTAGCATTAGCATTAGCAATACACTTTGGATGTGAATCTCTGAGCAGAGGATATCATTTACCCCGAGCACATGTTGTTTTTTATGTTTTGACATTTCGCCATACAGCCTCTGGAGTTTGATCCTTTCCTTGCTTAAAAATCATTAAAAGTGATTGATTCTGACACATATATATGCAGCATTACAACAGGGAATGCCATATACTATCAAGTTAAATTAAACATATCCTCTTCTTCCTCTCTGACTTCTTAACTCCTTCTTGTCTACAGTTGTGGGAGACCATACATCAGACTGAGCCATGGGGAAGGCTCTATAGACAAGGGAGACAGGATACCACGGTCAGGTATGCTCTCACTGTTCTTTTTCCATCACCTACCTTCAAGCAGCATATTTTGAGTACTTGTGGGCATACATAACGTGTCATAGTGTTTCTCCTCCCTTTAAGGCCCATTAGTAAATGGGATTACTGAAAAACACAGAAAAAATAAGCATGTATGCGCCATAATATGATATATAAACAGAAAATTATCATGTCAGCCATTTATGGTGTCACATAGACAAATCCACACTAAGAACTATTCAAACAAAATAATATTGCCAATTTATCTTGGATGTCAGGATTGTTGTACTTATTATGGTTTTTATGATTTGTTTTTGTATTTTGCCTAGGGCTCATTGTTTTACATCAATAATTTGACAAACCTTGATGACATTGTGTCATATCAAGATGTAGTTCCAAGAAGAGCTAACCATAAACACCAGATTTTGGTGTTATTCCATCATAATCACCAAGGTTTTTTTTCTTACATTTAACATTATGTACCCTTTATTGAGCAGCCAATCAGTAAGAAAATGTAGACATACTAAATAGACCACTATTTTTAAAGTCACTGCACTGTAAGATACTTTTTAAAGGGTTGTGGTAGCTATTCTGAGAATTGCCACAAATAACCAACTTTATCAAACTAGTACAATGGAAAGTGGGTAAACTGGCAATGTTAAATCATCCAAAAAAAGAAAAATATTAACTGTGTATTTTTCCCTGAAGTCCAAGCGTGACGTGTGTTTCTGACTTCTTTTAATAGCGGAGGACCAAGTGGTTGTGTCATCAGACTACGACAGCACCCACGAAGCCAACCACAGTGACAGCAGTGATGTAGCACATATAGAGGAGGACACAGAGGAAGGAAAAAACTCCTCCCAGAATGTCATCCTGCACCAACTAATACCTCCAGAGGTAAGATGAGGCAGAATGAGTGCCTCAAATAGCCTCCAGTCACATTAGCAGACTCTGATACAGTATAACTTTGTGAATGAAACACAACACAACAAATATACAATCATGTACTGTATACTGTATGCACATCCTATCTATTTTTCTTAACACTTTCTTACTTTCATCATGTGTCACTTGTGCAGGACAAACCCATTGTGGCTCCAGAGCCGCTAATAATGGAGGACTTAGAGCCTTTAATGAGTCAACTAAACAATTGGAACTTCCCCATTTTCAGCTTGATGGAGAAGACCAATGGTAAATGTGGACGCATCCTCAGTCAGGTATGCACATCTAAGAGCATCAATGATTAAACTCAAAGGTCAGCCAGAGTGTCAATAAAACAACTGGCTGTTTACTTGTACACGCATAGATAAGATTTTGACAAAATGTCAGCAATAAAATGTGTGACAGTAATACAAACTGCTGAGATACATTTCTCCCCTTTCAGGAATGAATAGATAAACCTATAATTGCATAATATTATATGCAATACCATAATCTTAATCTCTGTTGATTGCAGTTCCATGTCTCTCTTACTTGTAATGTGTTAATTTCCTGAACCAGGTGATGTTCACAGACACTATGACAATTTTGGCTTCAGGTCTCCTACAGGCTCTTTGAAGACACTGGCCTGTTTGCGACCTTCAAGATCCCCGTCAATGAATTCATGAACTACTTCCATGCCCTTGAGAGTGGTTACAGAGATATACCATGTAAGCTTAAACATATCACTCCCTTTTATTTTCCTCAGTTTGCTTTAGTTTACATGCAGTGTGACTGTAACATTAAAATCAGCCACTAGAGGGAAATGTTATCCAGTGTTGGGTGACAAATTAATAGATGGATGACAAATGCAATGGATAAATGAATAGCGAAACATAACAAATGCAGATGCTCCAACGCAGGTGCATTGCATGGTACAATTAAGCAATTAACATCCAATCATGATCCGTGACATATATAAAAATGGTGAGCAGGCTCAGTTGATTCTGTTTTCCCATCAAGATGGCAAGAGGCGAAGGTCCAAGTGACTTAGAAAGAGGGTTCAATGGAGGCAGGAGCTTCAGTCACAAAGACTGCTCAACTGGCTGGTGTTTCACTAGGAACAGTGACTGAGGTGATTTCTGCATTTAAATCTAAGGAAAGACGTGTAAATAGGGTGAACAGCGCACATGTAATGTGTACATGTAATGCTTGTGCATTAGCATGTCATGGAAGAACAAACAGAAGATACCTCTTTCTAAGGTGACTGAGAATGTCAATGCAGGACGAGATCAGACTGTCAGCAAGAGTAGTCTGTCGACAATTACATAGAGAGGGATGTTATAATAGGTTTGCAGTGCATAAAGCCCTCATTACAAAGATGGATGCACATTTGAGAGTTCAGTAGTGCAAAAACCACATCTACAGAGATGTTGAAAAAAGTGATATGGTCAGATGAGTCATCCTTCACCATATTCTCAACAAGTCAGTATGTGCATGTGTGGCGTTCACCAAGAGAACAGTACAAGTCTGAATGCTTGACCCTTACAGTGAGGGGACCAGGCGCTCTGTTATGCTGTGTGGGACATTTTGCTGATGGCTCATGGTTTGATTCTACTCGTCCCTTTAAACATTTCTATCCTGAGGGGAGTGGTCTCCTCCAGGATAACCCCCACCTTCCATCCACAGGACATTATGGGTCACTGAATGGTTTGATGAGTATGAAAATGATGTGAATCATATGCAATGGCCTTCAAAGTCACCACATCTCAACACAATTTAACACCTATTCATGATTTAGGACCAACATGTCAGATAGTGCTCTCCACCACCATCATCAAAACACCAAATGAGGGAAGAATGATATCCCTCTGGTAGAGTTCAGAGACTTGTAGAATCAATACCAAGACTAAGGTACTAAGACACTTATTGTTGTTGGTTTTTCCTTTAATTTGTCACCCAGCTGTATATGACTGTATGAAGTCTTTATGTTGATACAAGAAACATGAGCAACCCAACAGTGTACCCTGGTGGAGAATTTTAAAACCACTGAACAGTGTTTTATATCCTGACCCAGATCACAACAGGGTCCACGCCACAGATGTGCTCCATGCAGTCTGGTACCTCACCACACAGGCTGTGCCTGGTCTGCCCAGCCTCATTACTGACCACGGTTCTGCTAGTGACTCAGGTGTGTTCTTTAGTACTTGCATACATGTTGTATTGTGTGTGAATCTGTCATTCCATAAAAGTGTGTCTTGAAGTTGATACTGTCAAGTCAAGTTGAACAAATGACTTCAAAAAAAGCTTTATTTCTGACTTTTATTAAGCGATTTATGGCTTAACAAAGATTTTCTATATGTAGGCCAGATTTCATTTCATTTAGATTTTTCCATCGGCCCTCAGCCTCACTGTGAGCCATTACATTAATGTCAGAGTATCAAACCTGCAGGAGTGTGTGTTCTTATCCTACTCACAGTTTGTCTTATCTTACTCAGGCTTTTGGCACTTGCTTTTACGTACCAAACACTATTTGAAGTCTAGAACAGCATGAAATTGCAGGCAGATTAGAGCTCCCTCTCACCCATATTTCCATAACCTCATTTGTATGCCTTACTAGGGCCATCCCTTTGATCCACATATAAGTGGATTTGAGTGTTCAAATGTGTGTTTCTGTGCGTGTGCTCCAGAGGACGTGTGTTTAAGCATATGCACATGAAAGTACAGTATGTGTGTTTGTGTAAATTGTGCCACCCTGTTCTTCACCCTCTTCCCTTTGTCTGCTCCCCTACTGCCAGACTCTGACAGTGGAATAACACACAGTCATATGGGCTTCCTGGTTTCAAAGACCTACACTGTGTCAGAAGATGGCTATGGCTGCCTGTCAGGTCTCATACCTGCTCTGGAGCTCATGGCTCTTTATGTGGCTGCCGCAATGCACGACTATGACCACCCAGGGCGGACTAATGCGTTCCTTGTGGCCACCAGCGCCCCACAGGTACTAAAGCTATTCAGGCTAGAGAATAATATTTTATTAAAGTCAAAGATAGACACAGCTTTACTTTACTTTCAACTAATTTTATCTCCCTGCTCCAATTTATAAGCATGTTTTACTTCATCTGTTTCATTGCCAAACTGTACTGGCAAAGCCTTTGACAGCAGAATCAGCCGCCAATCACCAGTTAGAGTAACTCCTCCTTGCTTGTCAGAAATTGACAGGTCATAAGTTTGGGAAATGAAGGTTTTGTTTGGATGGATACTGTTATTTATGTCTTGGAATATCTCCTAAAGTTTGCGAAACAAGGTGTCATGAGATTGAAAGGCTGTTATATACAGGACTACCAGTGTAGTGCAGCTGAAATGTTTGGTGTCGTTTTCCCATTTCTTCCAGGAATATAGTATTGTCCTTTAGCAATAGTTGAATCTTTAAATCTACTTTGTATGGGCATAGTATTTGGATTCATATATTTTGTATTTAATATACATTTTTGTACTTGTCTCTGCAGGCAGTGCTCTACAATGACCGTTCAGTTCTGGAAAACCACCACGCTGCCTCAGCCTGGAACCTCTTCATGTCGCAGCCAGAGTACAACTTCCTCGTCAATCTGGACCACGTGGAGTTCAAGCGTTTCCGTTTCCTGGTCATTGAGGCCATACTGGCCACTGATCTGAAAAAGCACTTTGATTTCCTAGCTGAGTTCAATGCCAAGGTAGTTTAAAAAACATGCTTATTTTGCATCAAATCTTGAAAATATTTAAAGAGTTTTTGGATATGCCTGGAAAATTGACAATATTGTGACACTTTGGGATTTTTTACGAACTTTAACTTCAGTATTTGGTTTTGGATTTTAAGTCAGTGTCAATACTGAGTTATGAATTTCTATCATCAGATACAGTGTAAAGTGAAGAGTTCATGTTTGGATAGATTTATTTGGTTGTCCTTGGAAACTACATTGCCTGAATAATGAATTGTTGGGTACAGATTGAAATGGTTGTAGTATTATTAGTTTGTGTGTGTATTCTGAAGAGGTGCTTTCTCAAATATTAGTATCACAGCTCTTTTAATATTGAAAAATTGGATTAATTGAAAGGAAAATGTCCAGTGGTTTTTCAGGAACAGGTCTGTTTGTGCAGAACATTGCAGCACTTGCAATATGTACAGCTTAACAACACAGCTCCCAGTCGCTTTTCAAGAACTCGTTTAGGTGCAGACAGAATGTTGGCCTTGGATTTGAGGGTCTTGGGTTTTTCCATTGTGAGTATTAATATAGTGGTGATGCTGCATGGCCAGAGCTTGACGGCTAGCATTGAATTTGCTGGCTTGACAGCAAAAGTAACAGCCGTGCCCTACTCTTCTTGGAAGCAAATGAGCTTTCTGCGAAGTACCCATCAGGTTTTTGCACTTGATCTGCTCAGCTTTATGGGTTATTAGGTTAGAATTATAAGACTAAGTGGTCCCCCCTTTCTAGAGCTGAAGCTCATTAAGCATAACTGCAAATAATGAATTCATTCACAGAACATTGGAATTAATGCACACTTTAACATCATGTGTTTGATTGCTTTCCAAGTCCCTTGAAATAAATTGATAATAAAAAGTTGAAAAAGTACCATTGATATAATGCAGAGAACTGCATAACTAGTTCTATCTTACAGAAAGATAAGTGGTCATAACTTATTTAAGCGTGGTGATTTGTAAATTCTACATTTCATTACAGGAAAAAGTCTGTCTCATTCACATTGCATTCAAGTATTACTGTATATTAGGGAATTTTCCATATCTATTGTCACAGTCACAAGGCTGCACTATCAGCTTGGCAGAGAGACATACTGTTTCTCTTCCTGACACAGTGAGGTGTCTTTGGTGTTTTGGTGAATGCAGGAGTCACTTTGATAATGGTGGGGCAGCATTGCTGTGGCATCCAAGGTCAGAGGATATAACTGTCTGACTTCCTAAACCCACAGATGAGTAACTGTGTTTCCTTGTTTGTAGAATAATGAACCAATAGACAAATCCTTTGATGTAGATGCATTGAGTACTGTATAACCATTTATGGGCATAAAGTCTTTGTGGTACTATGTGTGAAGGCTTAAAGAGTATCCATGGAGGACAGTTTCCTCTGGTGGTATCATGCATCAGACGGGTGTATTGATAATGTATGTCTTCTCACTGATTAGTAAATCCTAAATCCACCAAAATATGACAACATAAATATGACACAATCTTTAAATATACACAATCTTTGAACAGCAGATCAATGGCATCACATTCACACAATATCTACATATCACACGCTGTGTCTACCAACATGTTTGAATATGTTAAATGTCCTCATGTCTGTTTGTTGATCCCGTAGGTGGGGGACGATCCATCTACAGGTATTGATTGGTCCAATGAGAATGACAGGTTGCTGGTCTGCCAGATGTGCATTAAACTGGCTGACATCAATGGACCTCTGAAGTGCAAGGACCTGCATCTGCAGTGGACAGAGGGCATTGTCAACGAGTTCTATGAACAGGTGTGTGAACCGTCTTTGATGGGAATTAAGCCCTCGTCCCTATTCATTAAACTAAAGATCAATGTACTGTCATGTTTGCATGCCAGAAGGAAACACAATAACGCAAGTACATAGTATGCAACAATCCAATGCATTGCAATATTATATAATACATTGGTGGGGGGTTTGGTTGAGGTTTGTTTAGAATGTTAAAGTGTGTTAAATCCCACCACTGAAGCTATGGCAAGAAGAGTGTGTTTACATCTCTTTTCTTGACGGAAATGGTCTGAAAAAGAAGTTAGCCTCTGACCTATTTCATTCTGAAATATTGTGGGTTCAGTAAACAAGGAATAATTTTAAGCTTTAAATCGAACACTATAGGAAGGCCTGACAGCTGCAGTATAAACCTATAACATGATCTGAAAAAAAGACAATACAAGAAATGATGTAAAATGTTAAAAACATTCAAGTTTTCAAAACATGTATGCATATTTACAAACACACAGGTCCATGTTTGTATTAGTATACTTTTGAGAAACCTCAACATGATTTGTACATGAATTTCTCAATGATAACCTTAACATAACCCTAACCTTTCCTGAACCCTAAATCCAAAACCCAAACCTTGTCCTTGATCAAATCCTGCCAGAATGCCCTTACTGTGCAGAATTGCCACCACTCTGAGGATTTAATTCTCAAACTAGTGACACAAATACACACACAGCAAAGCATAGCAATACTTTATTTATGTGCCACATATCATTCCAAGTGGAAACACAATGTGCTTCACAGAGCGTGAGCTATCTTGGAAGTTGCAGCCACAAAAACAAAATTAAACATTTGACTTCAACAAACACAGTTAAAACAGATGATGTAAAAACCATTAAAAAAGTAAGAATAAAGTAAAATACTGTAGTATGATAATTAAGACCAGCAACCTAGACTACTTAAAAGTGCAGTTAAGAAGGAATATTTTTAGTTTAATTTTAAAAGACAAAAGTGTTGGGACACACCTGACAAGATCAGGTAAGATGTTTCATCAGCTGGGAGCGTAACAACTAAAAGCAGCTTCACTAGTTTTCTAGGACACTCTGGAAATAACCAAGATGTATTTGTTCAGTTATGTATTCTACTTTTCCATTGCAGGTAAGAACATCAACAACACTCGCACTCTGTTTGCTACTGTAGGGTTGATAAGCTTACAAAACCCCCTAAACAGATAGCTCCAAAACTCCTTTCCACAGAAAAAGTTCCAGTGAAAAAATCCAGTCCATAAGGTTAACTATCAACACAAAGCAACAAAACAATAAAATGATGCAATCCCTAATACCTCCCAGGAATAACTCAACTGCAATGGCAGAATTTAAAACAGTTGACCAAAAAACCATCAACATGCTATCTTGATACAAAGCCATCAGACTTTTTTAAAACTATTGTGAACTCTGTCCATACAGGTTTGCGACAAATAATAAATAGCTCACTTCAATCAGGCATGTTTCCTAAACCCCTAAAAGTAGCTTCAATGTTAACCAACTAAAGACCTATCTCAAATCTTCCTTTTATAGCCAAGATCATTGAGAAAGTGGTCTTTAATCAACTCAGCAATTTCTTGAACTCCAGTGGCCTTGTTGACTAATTTCAACCAGCTTCCGACCTCACCACAGTACAGAAACAGCTCTTATTAGAGTGTTAAATGACATAAGGTTAAACACTGACTCAGGCAAGGTGTCAGTTCTGGTTCTGTTGGATCTCAGTGCTCCGTTTGACACTGTGGATCACAGTATACTGTTGAACAGGTTGGAAACTTGAGCAGGACTCAGTGGAACAGTCCTAGACTGGTTCAGGTCCTACTTGGAGGAGCAGAGTTATTTTGTGACCATTGGAAGTTATGAATCCGATCGAGCTATGACAAGTGGAGTTCCTCAGGGGTCAGTTCTTGGACCCCTTCTGTTCAGTCTATATATGCTGCCTTTGGGTCAAATTCTGCAGAACTCTAATGTAGACTATCACAGTTATTTTTTAATGTACTGTACATGTTTACATAAAAGCAAAGAGAACGGGAGAATCATTTAAGGTATCTTGTAGTTTTTAGCTCTAATAATAGGGTTAAGATGGATTTATTGTCTGTAATGAAATAATGTGGCATATTTGTGTGTACAGTGCTGCTATGGCAAACAAAATCAAGTCATGCTTTCAACATAATGGCAACATAACTGTAACAAAGGTTACAGTATGTAACGAAGGCTTCTAATCTCTGCTAATTGCCTCTGGGTTAAGCACAACATGCTCAGGCCCCTGAATGTTCAGCTACTTCAACTAGGTGACACAACCAGATTATTACAAACCACTCTGAGGGCTATGGAGGAACACAGGAGCCTTGCAGGAGAAATGCTCTTCATTGACAATAGTTTTAGTGCTGCTACTGTAGATGTGGTGACGCAAGCAGGGTGCCCAGGCAACTGTCATTCAGGTGGAGCTGCCTCCACTGATTACATTGACAGCTTTGAGAGTCCAACGACCTTGAAAAAATAGCAGTACAATTCTTCCTCCTCTTCAATACAAAACATGTTCAGACATGTATACAAAGCATATACACTGTCATATGCACATACACATAAACACCAGATAACATGTTGATAGAGCCTTGAGGGTGAGATTTGGTCATGGTGCTTAGAAGCATTCTGAAGTAATTATGATGTGTGAATCTGTATTGTAATGCAGGATAAATCTCAGGGCTTGCAGGGGCTATCAATCAATAAATAACTGCAATTATACTGTATGTATACTCTATAGCAGACATTTAAATATATCAGATAATATAAAGTTGGACACTGTATTCATAACTGTTTCTTAATCCTATAACAAAGACATGAGATATTCATTTTCTTAAGTTAACCTTGTGATACTTCTGTTCCCCGCACATCTGTTCAGGATGTAGTCATGGGGATAGCTGGATCTCAGAGCTCTTACTCCCCTTCTTCCCCCTTCTTCCCCATAATTCACATTGGCTCACCTGTCAAGAAATTTCATCAAATTGCAAATCCACCTGAGATCCTGTCTTTTAATGGCTCTCATTGTGCTTTACATTAGCAGCTCGCTGATTTGGAACAGAGGCATTCTAGCATAAAGTGTATGGGATGACACTTGGGGTCAGTTACCACGGTAACCAGAAAACCTTGCAAATAGCAGTTGTTCATTCCCATTCACGCAGACGTCATAGATATCACACATGCTACCCCTCAACCTCTCCAGTATAACCATTCATACTTTAGGCCTGTGCAGTTTTGGTTGTTTAGCTTTAGATTCATTTGAGATACAGTTACTGAGGATTTCTTTGAAAAGAACCAATATCTAATTGGGAATTCAAAGGAAGTTTCCTGTAAAGGACTATGCAATTTGGTCAGCTAAACATGCAAAATGTAACACATATGTTTACAGACCAGAGGCAGCGATAGGATACTGAAGTTACTGCAAAAGACCTATACTGGCATGTCAGGAATGAAAGGTTTATATGGTGGGCAGGATTGGATCAGGATGTGAGGAGGGTGCAGTCTTGTGAGGAGTGGTGTCAAATACACCACAAGTCACCACCCACTTCACCATTGCATCCATGGGAGTGGCTGTAGTCACTATGGTCAAGAATCCATAGGGACTATGTGGGGCCTTTCCTTGGTGAGATGTTCTTTCTGATAGTGGATACTCACTCAAAGTGAATGGACCTAATGAAGGCATCCACATCATGGGCTACTATAGAGAAACTGCGTCAGAGCTTCAGTGTTTTTGATCTACTGAGAATGTGGGTGTCAGACAATGGAGCCTTGTATCACATGAATTTGAGTCGCTCATGAAGCAGAATGGCATCTGTCAAGGTTCGGTCAGCACCGTTCCACCCATCCTTAATGGGTTGGTAGACGGCAGTCCTAACCTTCAAGGAGGGGATGAAACTGATGAAAAATGATGCCTTACATGCAAGTTGTCATGATTCCTGTCCAGTTATCGCATCAAACCTCATGCAACGACAGGATTATCAGCTGCAGAGTTAATGATGTCACAGAGACTCAGATCAGCTTTTGACCTCATGCCAGATGTGAAAACAAAAGTGCAGCAAAAGCAACTGAAATAAAAACAGACCCATAACACAAACCAAAATATGAGAATTTCTCACCAGGGAATTACACACTCATCAAAAACTACAATGTGGTATCCTAGTTAGTGGAACTTGATAAATTAGTAAGAATAATTATCTCGCCAAGCCCAAAACATTTTTCAGTCTAAACTTAATGCACCGAAAAGACATTATTGTACAGTGCAAGCCATTGGAAATAATAGGATTCACAGTGCATTGGTGCTATAGTCACATCGTGTCTGACAGGGCCTTAAAGTGCAGTGGTGCACTGGTGAACTGTTATTTTCCTACAGTGCACTGAAGTTATTTCCTCAACTGCATCAGGTTGGTATCTTGGTGACTTGATGTTCACCGCAGTGGAAGGAGAGGTGCAGCAGAGGGTGAGGCAATGCAATCTTGAACCCAAGAATAAGTGTGTCTCTCGCCGTCCACCACTCGCCTGCTCAAAGCAGGTTGAAAGCTCAGCACACTTATCTTCCATCACTTTCGTCACTTTATTTGGTGAAGGAACATCCATATAAACCTCTCTGAAATCACATAAAACACCTTTTTTTGTTTTGCTCATCTCAACATTTTCCAGACATTTTTGTCTTGAAATGTAATAAATCTCCCCAAGACTCTATAAAATTAATGAGTGATTATTTCCACCTTCTGTCATCCATAACAACCACTGTAGCATCCTATATGGACAGCCTTTTTTCCACTCTGATGACTGTCTGTAAATACATTTGAAGGCAGCAGGAAGCTGTTACGTCTGCAGTCTCTAATTGGAAAGATGTTTCGCACTGTCAAGGCACAATTATGCACGCCAGCTCCTGTTGTTAAACTGTGTGCAATCAGCAGCAGACTTTTGCAAAATAACCACAGAAATCTCAGACTTATTGGTTTTGGTGAATTATTCTGTACAGTGTTTAAAGAAAATCAAAAGGTCTGGCCAGAATGTTGCTGGGGCTCTGCATGTTTTATTTACAATACAGATAGATGTGTGATGAGAAACATGTGATGTGGGTTACATTTTACAATTTACACAAAAGCAAACAATCATTACTATAATCACATGTGTTTTGAATTTGAGAATTAACCTCGCAACTCATTCCCTCCGAAAATAATTGTTCATTAATCATAATCGAGGTTAAAAGTTCAATTAATCGCAATTTAGATATTTGCCATAATCGCCCAGCCCTACAACATGCTAAATACCAAACCATGTTTTATATTAATTTTATGGCACTACAGAGGTATAAACTCCAGATGATCATTGTATAGATTGTTGTCACGCAGATCTAAATTACAAACTTTCGCACAGAAAATATGGTGATTACCAAATCATCAAGGTGTCCAGAGAAGTGAATTCAACTTGAGTCTTCATCTCTTGGCAGTATACTTTAGCTGCTGTATTCACATTTGAAACTTTTTACATCCCAGTCAGAAATTAGTTTCCTCTGAGGGAAACTCTGAGATTCCAAAACTGTCAGTGTTTCATGAAGGGGCAAGCCCTGGTTGAAAGTAGCAAATGTGATTGGCTGTGATTGTTACAGCCTCTGAGACGCCCACCTATAATATATGATAATGAATTCTTTCTGAGCCCACCCTGTATCCAAGTGCTCCACAGATGTGTATGGCAAAAATACCAAAAGTACAACCTGGGCACACCTCCAACATGCTTCACAGGGTGCACTTGACTGTGATCTGTGCAACGTGTTTATCTAGTATAGTATTTCTTAATATCAAGTGCTTTCATTTTGCTTTTGTTTACTTATCATTTATTACATCTATCATTGTGTTACCAGATAGAATGCAAGTGTGTCTGTTGGAGACTTGAAGCATTGGGTTCTGGGCTCAGCAGTTAAGTCTGTACTAAGAATTCCTCATCCTGGTCTTCTGGACCCATAGTGATATTGGTTGAACTGCATTCACTTGGCAAAGCTGGCTGGAATTTAAATATATGTGGTTTAAGGACCAGTGTTTGAAGTCACTGAACTGTACCCAGTTCTAAACTTCTCTCTTTTGTTCAACCTGATGTACTAAATGTTATAAATACTGACTTGGCCTCAACTGATTTTCTTGGGTTTGCACCAACATTCAAAATGTTACCCTATCATGACTCAAAACAATCCCTTACTGGCTTGATAAACATGGACATCGATCCTGCATATTCACAATGGCCTGAATGACACCGTTCTTTTGTAATAAATGTGTGGTGAAATGTGAAACTGCATATCCCAGTATTCACGCAGTCAGTAATGACTGTGGGTCATGCTTTTTATAGGGCGATGAGGAGTCCAGCATGGGCCTTCCTATTAGCCCTTTCATGGACCGAGCGGCACCACAGTTGGCCAAACTCCAGGAATCGTTCATCACACACATCGTGGGACCACTGTGCAACTCGTATGACTCGGCCTGTCTCATGCCTGGACGATGGGTGGAACCCAACCCAGAGGAAGAGGAGCCAGAGATCACAGAGAATGAAGAGGAGGAGGATGAGGAGGATACTGCAGAGGAGGACACGTCCACCAGCTCGGAAGCATCACGTAAGTATTGCATTGTAGTAAACAAAAGTATAGACCTGAAGTACTGGCATAGGAACGAGAAGCAATCAGAAATGTTTACAATAAAATAACTCGGTTATGTATGAAAGTTACATTTATTCCCTATATTTGGTCTTCATTATACAATTTAATGTATTGCAAGACATTTTGAATTTTAACAATTTTGAACATTAAACAGCTGTTTCTCCTCTGAAAGCTGGAAAATAAATTGGTTTAGCAGATTATGTTAGAAAAAAACCCCATTGCAGTTCACTGGTCGATTACAAAGTCTAAAATGCTATGGACAACTCATGGGAAAGTCAAAGGGAAGAGCCAGTGAGCTTTTAAACCCCTCAGGTTTAATATGATATTAAAACAAAATTGATAATAACAAAATTAACACATCTGTCACTATGTTATCTATTTAACATATGATTCATAACAATTACTTTAATTTCTGTACATAATACAACTGAATACTTTGGTACTATGCACTATTTCTAGTTTGAAGCAAAACTATAAAAGAAAACTAAAAGAATATCTTAAGTGTATGTAAATGCAGTGATTCAATGACAGTCGTAATGTTATGAGTTGCATTGGTGCATTTGTGCAGCTTCAGTCAAACTGTTCAGTGATTAGGAAATGGACTTACACATTTTTATTGCTAAGTGGCTGCAATTATAAGTTCATTTTCAGTTCCTGTGTAAAATCTGTCATCAAAGGGTTGTTAATTAAGTTATTTTTTCTTTCAGAGAAAGGAGGCACCAAGAAGAGGAGGAAAGTCTTTTGTCAGATCACCCATCACCTCATGGAGAACCACGAGATGTGGAAGAAGGTGATTGGAGAGGAGGAACAGAAGCAGGGCCAAGGATCAGAGTCCGTCCATTTAAACAATGTAGCTGAGCCAATTCTGGCTATTCATGAGGAGGAAGAGGAGCCAGGCAGCAGAGAGGAGCTTGTAGAAGGGGAGGATCCAGAGGAAGGAGTGGAGGAACCAGAGTGGGCCGTCTCTCCTCAGGAAGACTCTAAACCAACAGAGGAACTAGAGGAGGGGGACCCACAGTGAAAGAACCCATGGGAAATATGGTGTCAGTCAGGACTTGGACGTGAAGAAGTACTTCTTTTTTCTTATCCTATCAACTGACTCCTATTTTTGCCAGCACATCACTTAGACACAACACTGTAGATGTTTGGGAAATGTGTGCCTATAAAGAAAAAAAAACAGGGTGGGAAAATTTGTGCTTTACACATTTTATCTGAATATTTGGTTTCACCAAACATTTAAAGGAGCTTTCCATATTGCAATACGGGATTATTGATGTTCTTTGGGATAAAGACTCTTTTGCTACTGTCAAGAGAAGAGGAAGACTGGTCGCACAGACCTCAACCCCAATGTGGTAACACAGGACTGCAGAAATTTGCTGCCAATTTATACATAATTATTTTCTGAATGCAATTATATATAGACATCACAGTTACTTGTACTTGTGTTTCAATTTTAGCAAGGGTTTTTGAGGTCTCACATGCATATATATGTGTATATATACATAAATATATATGTATATGTATATATGTATACATACACACATATATATATATATACACATATACATATATATACACATATACATATATATATGTGGATTATAAAGGGAGTTAATCAAATGAGGAACATTGGCATATCTTTCTTCCTTTTAACTTCTGCCAAAATTAATTACTCACCCATGGGCTTTAGTATACAATCAAATTATAAATTTTATTTTTACATTTGTTGCCAAATTAACTACTTTATACCATTATGTGTAGCTGTATAAGTTTAAGAAAGAGACTTAAGGCTCCTCACACTCTGTATGTATGTGTGTGTGTGTGTGTGTGTGTGTGTGTGTGTGTGTGTGTGTGTGTGTACGCGCACGCTTGTGTGCGTGTGTGTGTGTGTGTCAGTGTGTTTAAATTAGTGTGCTCATAAGCATAATTCTTCAGCAGAAAACATGGATAAACTCAGCAGATTTTCTGCTATCTGTGCCATCTCTGTTCTCCAGGCCTGAGGTAAAAACATAATCAGGCACCACTCCCCCAAAATATTGTGGTCCAAAGGCATGCACTGACGAGGCAGTGGTGTTTTATTTTAATTAACAGGCCCACAATAATCTGTGTTGAATATGAGACCAAAAAGGGAATAAACACAACATACTGTGCATAAACACTACAGAGGTTTTATGAAAATATGAGAGAAAGAAAGCAACAAAACATGTTATGTGAGATCCATAGGTAGACTAACTAATTTTTGACTCCCTGACTACGGATTTATGCTCTGCATGCTATATAATACTCTGTATTTACTGGTCCTCATTATGTGAGCCCCTTCAACTGATGCTGACCTTTTATCCTCAGGAAACCCTGTTAAGATGAAAAGTAAACATCTTTATCACCTGTGTAGACATCAAGTTAAAAACATGCAGGGATAGTATGTTAAGTTAGACCATGTGTATAAAAGGTTTAGAACAAAGCTCAAATTTGTCCCTCAACTCCCACACTTTCCTGCTTTTTTAACATCTTTGCACATGAACACAGATAATCTGAATTCCTCTCCTGCACCTCAGGGAGACATTCATCATTTCAGAGTTAAGAGCAGATAGTACATGTGGGACTCCACAGTACACCTTCTTCTGCAAGTGAAAGTCCACCCTGATAATCACATCTGTTACAGTGATGATACACAGGGACATTTTTCAGGAAAACTTAGTTAGAAAGATTTTCCACACAAGAAGAATATAAACTGAAATCTAGTCAAGGCTGATAATAGAGGAGGCTATATTGGCATCAGTCAGTCATATCCAGTCAGATGACCTGTCCTCAGTTGGAAATATTCTCACAACAGTGGTGATGTATGACGATAAGAGCTAAACAATTCATCTGAGGCTAACAAGCTGCCCAATGCGTTTAGAAAAGATTGTTCTTTCTGCAAGGACATGGATATGCACTGAATGACCCAGATTAAGTATTAATGACTTTTTCAGTATACAGCCAGTTCAACAGACATCATGCAATATGTGTTACTTTATCAGTTTTACTCTTCCAAATGTCAAGTGTATCATTTGGTATCCCAGTAATCTGTCACTCATACTTAGTCCACTTGACATTTGCCCCAAATTGGCCCTACATATTTGTGTGCCATCACTTTTTTTCTGGTGGAAAATAATTAATTAGTAGCACAGTGTGACAAATTAGAAATAAGATAGAACAATGTGTAACTATGATTCATAAAATGTTTTTTAAAAAAGAGAATTTAAGCTATTAGCACTTTCCTCCCCAGACTAATAACCATTTAAATCAAATACAAAACTTTTTTTACAGTTTCAAGAATTTCCTGACCAAATAAAGCATTCTAGCTTCTAAAACATGACTTGTTCATGTGATGAAAGAAAACAGCTCTTAACATAATAGCATTACTGTAAATAACATGATATTGGTGTAAAGTTCCTGACCTGATGCGTGAGGTTGAACAAAACGTAAAAGAATGTTGCAGTGTACTGTATGACTCTAAGTCACATGATGGCTTTTTGCTTTCAACTAGAAAAAGCCATGAGATAAAGCAATTACATATTTGACTGTGCAGTAGCTTTTTTAGAATGCAAAAATGTCCCTGATGATATCCCACTTTCCTTTTAATTATTCACATTTACATAGACAAAGTGTTTTAAAGACCATAAGCAGATCTTGAGTTGAATAAGAAAGGTGCTCTATGCTGAGCTGGCGGGTCTGTTTACTGTCACGTTCGAGTGCAGTGAGGCAATATGTAATGAATTATCCACTGCTAACTTTGTCGAGTTCTCATGACCTACATGCACATCTGAATCTCTTATGCAAGGGTATCTCAACTTAGACTCCTCGATATTCTCATTTCTTTAAACTGATCTTCAAGGAACTTAGCAGCATGGATGTCAACCTGCAGACAGGATATGATTTCCTGTAATTGGTGATTTCATAGTAATACACAGATGAGGAACATCATGTGCTTGTATCCTTGCAGATTCTATATTAACATACTCTATTACCACACAATGTTCCTGGCTGAGGTGAATAATGCACTACATCCATAATGGGCTGTTTACTGCTGCCGTGTCTCTGTTACTGCGTGTGCCGGGAGGTGGAGGGAGGAACTCAGTCCACTGCAGCCGAGGCCACAGGAGTTGAGTAATAGGTTGATCCACTGATTAGAAATTAATTGGATATAGTAACCAGTATTAGACTGAATAGTTTGAATCCAGTGAACCAGAACAACTTCTGTTTTCTTTAGCCTCCAGTGATCTTATATTAGCTCACGCATTGTATCTCATATACAACATGCCTGCCAATTTATCTGTAATGAGCTACAATCATCATTACAGGCACAATGGAGATTTTTTATTCAGCTTTTAATTTAAAACAAATGAATAAAATGAGCTATCACCATTGTTTTATAGGCAAGCTATCAATGTAATACATCCATTTTAACAGAAAAGGCTTTGTTTCTGACATTCATTCAACTACCAGTTTCTATTTCAAGCTTCCAGATTGCAAAATGGCTTCAACTCAAACTCCACTGATCCTGCTTTGTGAATGTAAATACTGTATGCAGTGTCCAGTGTGTGTGAGAGAGTATGGGAGTGTGTTTATGTCTATTTGAAATCTTCCATAGGCCTCTCTAATGTGACTCTTTGAACATTTGTTAGATTTGCTGTTGAAAGAAGGGGGTGATATCTTTATTCACAAGTAAATGGAGAGTGAAGTGATGCAGTAAATCATTCTTCAATTCTTCTCAGATACTGATGATGAAATTGATGAAATTGTTATTCGCAGAAGGTCCTACAGCATATTTCTCCTTGCGCTTCCTCTTTGATCTGTAAAGTGCTTAGCCTGTGGATCGGAGATCCTCACTGGCAACAGGAGTTGAACATTCATCAGATGACATCTCTCATCTTTAAAGGATGAAAGGATTCTGTCCACAGTGTTAATTCTTTGGTGATCACATTATTATTTAGAGTGGACGATGTATGCATTTCGCCCCCAGTCACATCAGTTTACTCAGTTTTACTCAGTACTTGCATTTGAGCTGATACGGTATATCAGTTTTGTATTTTTTATGTCTTAATTGGTTTTACTTGATTGTCATACTTATTCACACATGTAGCATAATTGTAATCATGGGAACCAAACAAGCTTTACAATTATGTAAACAAAAAATGAGATGAGTATTTTTATATAGTTGACACATGATTAAATAATTAATTGCTTTCTTCTCACTAGTACCTTGCACTTACCACATGTACTAATACTTACACAAGGAAGATTACGTCCAAATACACAGTATTTGTGAAAGTAAAATAATTTCTTTCCAGGTTGATGCTCCATTTTGTACAATATACATATATGCTGTACAGTAAAGAAATTTTAAAACTACAAAAACTCTTTTAGATATACATTATTTATTTTTACCATTTTGTAATTTAGACACTATACTGTAGCTTCAATATTGCCAGACTTACTGGAAGTGCCTATTGGTATTATGTATCATACAATGAATATATTTGAAGATCATTAGAAGTCGTCACAAACTGAAACATGTGGATGTTGTAATGTGAATACATTGAATTACAAGACTATAATTTCTGTGGTATCTCTGTGTCTGTGTTGTTTCCTCTTTGGGTCGATAATGCTGATGCAGAATAGGTATAAATGTTATGTTCACCATCTTGGTTCAGTGTGTTAGCATGCTTACATTTGCAAATTAGCACTCAACAACAACAAAACAACAAACATAAAGTACTGCTTAGGATGATGCAAATGTTGTTGGTTTTGCATTTGGACAAAAACCAGAGTATTGAATAAGTTTGAATTTTGACCAGATAATGAAATGAAAAGTTTAGGGATCACCAAAGTAATTACTATCCTAACATGAATATGTGTACCAATCATTTTGTTTGATACTTTATTGAGACATTATTTGAGCCAGTGACAATATCTATACTGAGTGCAATGGTTATAGCTAATCATTAAAAATATGACAACTGTGCTTCACAATGGAAAAAGTAAATACATAAATATTATTATTACTACTACTAATAATAATGATAATAATAACAATAATATAAGCAGGATGAATCTGGGTTGGGAAAGTGAAGAAGCAGCACCTCCCCCTCCCTCATTACCACCACCACTTCACCCCACCTGCTCCAGAGGAGCTGCTTAGTGGCTGATAGATCAGACTGTGGTTGTACTGGGCAGCTTCCAGGTGTGTAACTTTGTGAATGTGATCAGGGCATTCCTGCATTCTTGCTCCCATGAATAAATAAAAAAGAGCACAAATAAATGAATAAATACTTTTTAATTTCTTATCAATACACTGGAGTCAGACAATATCTATGAATCAGACAAGTGAAATATGCTATGTGTGTTTTAGATATACACAACTCAGTGTAAGCATGCATACCTATAACATATCATCACATTAATACCCATCTATTAATAATAATAACAATAATAATACATTTAATGTATAAAGCACTTTACATTTGCAAAGCAACAACACAACACACACCTATCTCTATTCATTTACCAAATTTCATGGCAGTCCATCCAATAGTTATCAGTCTAGACCAAAGTCATGTATTGACTGACCAACCAACACACCAATATTCCCAAAACAGAAGAGGTTCCCAGGGTGTGAAAATAATCACTTTATGTCACATATTGTACATTTTGGTCAAAGAAACATCATTAGCACAACTTACAGACTACATGAGTTAATACAGAGACAACACATACATATGTCTGCACATACATGTGCTGCACATGAGTCTCAACCTCATGTACACTTATGTATACTTAAACAAATAAACAGCAATAAGGCTTTATGGGAAACAATTCCTCATTGTGACCTTGTGGATTCTTAAAGAAAACCCATTTGCTGTCTGATTTAAGTTATTTTTCTAACAGACAACTCTTCTTATTACATTTGGCTGTCATGCTTGATCAAGACTGACTTTGTGCTAACAATTAGTAAAAATCTTTTAGACAATTTAGACAAAGCTTTATGCATCTGGCCAGGATGTTTGCCTTTAAAGGCCAGTTTCAACACGGAAGAGCTTTGTCATATTTCCACTTGGTCTTCGAGTGCAGTAACACGTAAGTAATGAATCTTTATTTTTAATAATTTAATATCAAATTGTTGATGTATTGAATACTTTTTGGGAGTTATTGAGAACCAAACAATACAGGCAAATAATCATTATTTAAGTTTTACACAAGTTTAATTCTCAAATGTGGTACATTTTTCATACAAGTGAAATTGCTTGAAATGTTAGAACACTGATAATCCACATCCAACTCACTCTATAAGCACATACTGTACAGTATATCTGTTAATGTTATATTATAGCAGAGGGTATGAATAAAAAATATTGCCTTTTCCTTAAAATGAAATACATTCCCATTCAATATTTTGTACTAAATGAATACTGATTGTATTATAATAGGTGATCCATGATCATTTTCGTGGGGATGAATTTATAACAGAAATGACAGTAGTGAGTGTTTCCATGTTCAGATTGAAGCTAAAGGATGAACATGCACATCCTTCTACAGTATAAATTCTGAACTCAGCCTAGTTCAAGGTTAACTAGCCATCTAAAACATCAACACACCTCCATCAAAAAGGTAAGAAAGTATATGTATAAATAGAGTGAGTCACAAACAGTTTTAAGTTTAGTTGTTCATGCTTTAGGTATCTACTACACTGTAAAATCAAATTAGTTGTTTCAACTTATAATTACGGGTGAAAAAAGTAAAATTTAGAAGGTTTTTATTTTGTTATCTCAGCTGTTTTTTCAACTGTAGTGAGTCAATGGTCTGTTGGGTTAAGAAGCATGTTTTGTTTTGTGTGTTCATGATTTGGCGCCACCTGCAGTCCTTCTTTTAGATAGATACTCTACATATGACCGTCTGTTGGTTAGTGTTTAACTACTTTCCTCTGACACAGACAGGATTTTTTTTCATCTTTATTACGCTCTTGCCTTGATGACGACATCCAGTCTCAGAATATGACAAACAGGTCATTTTTTGTTTCTGTTTGCAAGTGATTTGACTTTTTATTATTCTAAATATGAAAAGACAACTAAAAGTTCATACTATTATAATATGTCCTCATCTATTTTAATATCTAATATAAACCATGTTTGAGTCAGTCTTCATATAGATTTATTTGTACTCTCTCTCTCTCTTCTGTGTTTGTAAGGTTAGAGCAGTATCCATTGCTGCCCACACTATGCCCGTGCAACAAAACATTTGGCAGCCTTGAAATAAAATGAATGCACCGCCAACATCCTTTTAGAGGTCTGTTAAAACCTTTGCAGACCATTACACTATATGTTTTTAGCTTATTGTGCTTCTTCGTGCCATTTAAAAAAAAAAGAAACACATTTTAATGTCTTGGCACCTTTGAGAAAAGAAAAACAAATAAAATACACTTCAGAAACCATTAGCATAACTCTTATTTTTAGCTTGGTTATGTCCATTTTGTGTAAATATTGGATTTTTTGCATGATATACAGTAGAGAAGTAGCTTATTGAATTGACATTTAGAGTTGTTATTTTTCTCATTTATCCAAAAATACAGATAGAACCTTCCAAAATCATGTTTCATTTTTTTTAAAAGACTAGTGTGAGAAACCCCTATAAGAATATGAATTGTCTGGTTGAGGTTTGCAGAAGACTTGTCTAAAAGAGGTGCTGGACTATGACTGTCTGTGTTAGCTGTTGCTTGACCCGCAGGTCTCCAGCCTATCAAGAACTCAACAACCTTTTGTCACAGTTTTTTTTAGCTTGAGACCTGCAAGATTCAGTATGTCAACCAGGCTATTTGTTGTTTTTTAGACTTTAGGTGTAGCAACTGACCTGACTATTTAACTCTGCTTGTAATAATTCAATTTCTGCATACTTTAAAATCTTATTAAGCACAAAGCACAGAAGTGTCATCTGTACCTGCCAGCAGCTGCAGGGGTTAAACACACAAAAATCAGAAACAAAAGAATAGAGCATTTTACTTAATAGGTTATGTTACAGACCCCTTGAGCCATACGGAGAGGTGTGGACATGTTCATAACAAGTGGATGTGCTGTATACATAGATCAGTTATCCCCATGGTAACAGAAACTTGAAAATGATGTCTGACCACCTGGCGTGTCAGTAGACTCAACATGGAAATTATGACCTTAACTAAAAATGCATTTTTATTAGGAGGCCAAGCAATGAAGGTGCTTAAACACCCTCTTGATTTTAGACTTCTTTGTTTCATTCAGCTTCATGAGAACTGCCACTTTTGGGTTAGGTGAGGAGAACGTGTGCATGCATTTTGACACCAATACATCAATCCCTTCTCGACAGCAGCCTCAGTCTGAAGTTGAACTCACACTTTGTCCCGTAATGTAACATTTCATTTGGGTCGACACATGTTCAGTAAATCGTCTAATTCATTTGCAAGCAGTGAACTGACTTCCATTTTGAAACCTGACTAAATTACCTCACCCTCACCCTCACAATTAATGGATCTTTTGTGTGCCTTCATGATCAGTTTTAATGAACTCGACAACAGTTAGAATATATTGGTTCACTCATCCATGGCACTACTGGAGAAGAGTGTGAACACATGTCAAATTCCACTTTTTTAAAAGTTTTTTCAGGATTTGGCAAAAAAAAAAAAAAAAGCAAATAAAGGAATACATCTTGTGCCATGGATGAATGAGCAAGAATATGCTGCTCATGACAGCAATGCAAGCCAGTTGTATATATGTGTATCTATCCAATTCAGTTTCAGAGAGAGTGAATCATTTAAAGTCATCTTTATGCACTCAATTTGGCTGTAACAGTGAGGACACAAACATGAGGTGGTCCACATTTTTCCAAGTAATGATAATATTTTCTAAGTGTACACATTTCCGAATCTACATGTGAGATATCTGTTTGATCCGTTTTGGCTTGGCATATTTTCTAATATTGGATTATTGGGGCCCCAATTGAAAGCTGTAAACTCTCCGTGAAGGAAGCAGAGGGGCATATTATCATTATATCATCATATAATTTATCATGCATGTATTTAAAGCAAAATAATGGGGAAAGATGATCTATCTCACTTATGGTAATTTAGTGTCACACGGTGTTACACGTCTAATTGATTAATTATTAATTGTGGAAATCAAAAATCACAGCTTTGTTTAATTTTACCCATACACTGCAGGTGTTTGCACATTTTCCCGCTTTCTCCAGCTTATTAGAGCGCAGGGAAGAGGGGTGGCATATGGTATGGCAAGGAGTTTTCGCAGCTCTCTTTAGCGCATCACGTGTGCTTCACAGTGCACACAGTGCTCTGTATCCACCCTGTCGTTTCCACTGAAAACAGTTTCATCCCCCTCTTCCCCGCCGCCGACGAGCCTGTGCAGTATGATAAGGTGACTTGATGGAAAGAGGGTCATGTTAAATGACTGAAGCTGATCTACAGAACGGTGAAGTGTTCCCTGCGTCTCTTTTTTCACCCAAATAATTGTAAATAGGAAAGAAGAAGTAAGAGGAGCCGTCGTGAAGGGAACAGGTTGAACCTCCGAGTTGGGTAAGTATCATCATGTTCTGTTTTGGAGAATACTTACAAAAAAATCATGCGTATATTAATTTCTTGACATTTTATGTGTAGCCGAGGCGCGCAGCAGTGAAATGATCTCAGATAATTTCAGAATCAAGTGATAGACCAAAAATATCCCAGTGTCAGTGAAGCATCAACTCTGCATCAGCAAACACTTCACCGGTGCAGTGCACACACTGCTGTCTGTGGAAACAGCAGGGGATTCGCAGAATCCAGTGGAAGCTGATCTCATTATTCAATATGCATTGGTTAATTAACCTGAGTGCATTATCACCAGTAATTCATCAAAAATCACGATTGTTTTTATACGTGTATCCCTAGTCCACTGAATATTAGCCTACTTAAAATTCTCAATGAACTCAGCACAAGTTTGTTTAAAATCAGCCAGTTGGTTTTAACGTCTTTAAACCCTTTCTGTTTTTCCCCCTAATTTGCACATCTGTGATTTTAAGTGTAAAGGCCATCTGGCTTTACAGCAGTCTAACACTTGTGGATTATTGTCCTGAATCCTGATCAGGCAGCCAGACCATGCTCATGAATGTATCATGATGTGAAGAAACAGGAGGTTGTAGTTGAAACCAGGTGCATCTCAGTGATTATTGATGTATACATTATATTTAGATTTAACACCATGCCTAAAATCACACAGATGCATACAGTAAGTGGACTTTTTTATGAGATGAGAGAGATTTGGACTCATAAAAGAGTCACAACTTAGATTTCCTTCTCACCTTAAGACAAGTCCTCTCTCTCTCTGCTGTCTGGACATGAATGGGCAGTCTTGTCTGAATCAGACAGTGACTCTGGAGAGAAGGCAGAGTAATTGTGCAGAGGGAATGAGGCCCATTAACCACCTCTCTTGGAGCAAAACCCTTAGACACAAGCTTCTGAACATATAGATGAAATATTTTTGACTATTGTCAGAAATACTTTGCTCATAGTCGCATGTGGGACGCAGTTTAAAAGGTTTGTTAACAAAAGGAAAGCCATTGCTGTCATCATGTCATCATGTCATCATTACATGACGATAAGATGGGATAAATAGCCTCCTCCATCCACGTGCAGCCTCAGTAGGTGGTAGAGTTAATTAGTAGGTTGGTACTACAGAAAATAAACACTTCCTCCTTGCATATACCAGGAATATAGGTCAGTATATTTGACAGTCTTGCTGCGCTGTTAGTATCTGTAAAGGTTAGAGCGTGAAATCCTTTGTATGTATGTCGTCAGCTGCAGCTACATTTATTTTCTTGCAGAGTTCAAAGCCACCCTGTGGTTTGGTGCAGGGAGGAAGGATCCATAGGGAGTTGTCATGTCACTGATTAAGCAGTCTGGATTTTAAACCGTGTCACAGCTCTGCTACGCTCTCTGTGTCTATCTCTCTCTGTTTCTCATCATGTCACCATTAATAAGTCACCGACACTAAACATGCAAATATCAGTAATTGCATTAATCACTGATATCTGATGGTTATATCTTTTTGCTCACATGCTCCTGCTGGCACTCGTTGCCTTCCTGATTTTCTTCTGAGATGACTTACAGTTTTATTCAAGATTAGTACTTGACACATCATGTTTTGTAGTGTGTTTATGTTTTTCCTGAAGCCTTTTTGTTGCCACATTATTACATTATATGACATGAGCATTTCATTGCAAAAGCAGCACTGGCCAAGTTCAACAGAAATCAAACCTGGTTGTTTCCAAATTTCTCCCAAAACCCAGTCATTTAAAGCCTAAACTTGTTTTTCTGTCTATCACTGAGTTTTATAATACTTCTTGAAGTTAACCATTGCCTTTTCTAAAAAGTTCATAATGAGCATCATCAGATCCTCATCAGAAATCATTCTAACAATCAGATACAAAAACATGATATAAAAGTACACCTCCCTTCAGGAAGATAATGATGCCTGTAGGACTTTTGTGTTTTTGACCTTAAGGAAAGAGAAAGGATCATGTGACCACAGCAGATTGTTGGTGGTGATGACAGATGATCAACAGTACTGCATGTGCATTTAAGGCATATAGTAGGAGTAGTTGGTAACTTGGTTTATCTATAAGCAGTAATCTTCCAGGAGCTTCTTCAAACCATGATACACTTTGTCTTTCTGATTGTTTTGTTACTCACAAGTTTACAACATCTGTTTAGTTTTTTTCACTGTTAACATGTTTTCACTGCAATCAACAAATAGTGCCTTTCCTATTCTCCCTTTGTGTGTGCTTTATATCACTAAGTCATTGTGACTTGGTTTCAACAAGATACGTTTTAATCAGTTTACGCTCCAGTATGGAATAGCCCATGTATTTAGTAAGCTAACCATAAGCTTTTTATGGCTGCTTATGCCCTGTTTGTTTCTTTTCTTATTTTAACAACGCACACAAACACTCACAAATATACACATGATGACTGTACAGTCTGATATACACAGGATATATATAAACATGACATCTGCTTAACCTCTAGTGGAACACTGCACATTTTTCACATCATAGGATCGTCATCTGCAATCATGTCACCAATGTTTGCTGTTTATTTCTAGGTCCTTCTTGACAACAACTATTGCTTTGGCTCAGGAGGTACAGTAGCTCAGGAAGTGTTGACTGCTAATCACAGGGTTGGAGGTTCAATAAGCAGCTTCTCCTGATGTTGGGCAAGACACTGAACCCCGAATTGCTCCTGATAGTTAGACCACCACCTTGCATAGTAGCTTACTGCTGTCAGTGTCAGTGTGTGTGTATTGGTGAATGAAAGGCAAATTGCAAAGCACTTTGGTTATACATGCAGCCATTTACTTTGAATTAGGTCAAATTTATGATGTGTGAGTCAGTCATGACTCATTGATTCAGTTTTTCATTTATTGTCTTAACTCACTTCTTATCAGGACTGCATGGGTTTTTGAGCAGGGAAACATATTATTTTTGAGAATTCAATGAATATTTAATGTCAAGCTTACAGTAAAAACAACAATACACACATGTACTATATATACTGTAAATTACAATACCAATTAACTCAATCCAGCCAATTTATGGTATGAAAGTATCCCAAATTACACCTTTATATTCTGTCATTTACCAAAATCTAGTTTGTTGTAGCAAAATGATCTTGACAGATCTGTTTTTATCTCTGAATCCCAATTCTTTCAAACAGGTTTGAGTGAAGACAACCACAATAACTCATCTAAAGACACATTGCAACCCAGTCAAGGCACAGTAGGAGGCTTCCATGAGGAAAATGGACAACACAGCCACAGGCAGCTGGACTGCTGACCCTCCGTCCTCAACAGTGAAGAACTCCTGTCACCCCAATCTGAAGGTACTGTACCCCTGACAAGCCCTTTATTTGAACTGAACTGAAGCTGATAGAAACATGTGTAACAGTTTCTTAGAAGTGTGCTTAGATGCATGTGTTAACTGGCTTATTTCAAGACAGAATTTGGGTCTAACTTTCATGCACACAGATTTAGTGAAAATGTTGGCGTACTGCAAAGGTCTTTGCTAATATCACAGTGAAAATGTTGCCATTGATGATTTTCTTTTTACGTCTTCATGTTTTTTTCTACCTACATTAAATTCCATGAACCTTTGAAAGCTGATATACACACATTTCAGAACAATGTCACTCTCAGTTTCAGAAGTGATACATACAGTAGTCAAACTATATCTTTATCTACGCGTGTTCCTCAAGACTTGGAGGACATTGTTTGACCATACAAAGATCTAGTGTTGAAAGCTGCAGAGAGGGGAAGAAAACCACATAATACTGTACAATTGCACAGCCCAGGAGGGACAGTGTTCTCCACCAGTCATAAGAACATGCATGAAGGGTTTCAGCCTGAAAGGACAGAGGGTCCACATTTCTTTCATTTTCAAAGTCATCTGACTGGCCTAGAGGAGACACACAAATAACTCTCCTACAACTTGGATCACATGTGTGTAAGAAAGAGAGGCACTGAGCGCATGTGTTGGTGAATGCACCCTCTTGTGAGTGTGTTTCGTGTGTGGAGAATATGTAAAAGCTCTAGCTCAAGTCAACTCTGCTGCACTGTGATTTCTTCAGCTAAGTCATTAAAAAAAGCATTTTTTATGGATGACTAGCAGAATAAAACCGCTTTAGACATGTTTATGTTTATGTAAATCCATGAATGTTTGAACACACACTCAAAGCTTGTGTTGAGCCTGCTGCATGTTACTGGTAGGTTGAGTTAAAGACCATGCAAGGTGTTAGGTGCAGCAGCTCTTTGTGCCCTTTGGACTGGATATTTAGTCGCCTTAAAAAAAGGTCAGGATGGAGGGTCTTTACCTCTTTATTGGATTAAGAAGCACATTGGACAATAATTAAAAAGCTGCTTAGTGAAATACTTGTGCAGCTACAAGCAACAATAATAAGGAATTCCAGTCATGCTGCCTTTTTCTCCATGGGTTTTCCCTCTGTGTGTGGTAATCCTACAATGAAGGTCTCAGCGTGGTGCTTTTGATACATTCATCACATTCGTTCAGTCTATGTCGAAAAAGGGTTTTTGTCTGCCTGCAGCACACGTGTTGATAATATCCACAGCAGCACTCTGCATCTTTATTTAGTGCAGATTAGGATTGTTCTACATACTGTACATGTACTGTATTGTACCACACATGCAAATATTGTAAAATACAGGTAGTTGTCAAGCAGTTTTTGGGTTCCTTTTCCAATGCATAAACCACATGGATCATTATACCCAGTTTTTAGTGTTTCAAATAGTTAAAATGTGTTAATATTATTATTATTATTATTATTATTATACATTTGGTTATTACTACAAAGAAAAGAATGATGCTTCTCTCACAAGATTTTTGTGATTCATTGCCACAGTGTAAACTATTACACAGAATAAGCTAAAACCTTGATGTATTTTTTTTTGATACAAAAAAATGCAAAATCATATAATGAAAGTTAAACTAAAAGTGCCTCACAGAACATTAAGATGCAGCCAGATTGCAAAAAAAAAGAAAGATTAGCAATGATAACATAAATACAAAATAAATCTGGATGGATGGGTGCATGGAGATATTAAAATGGTTTAATAATGTTCCTCATTCCAAGTTGCAAAAAGTGATGAAGGTTTCTCTAAATTATGGCAGTAGGTGGCACAATGATGTTGGAATAAGGTTGCAAGATCCCCAAATCAACATTATCAATGCAGTCATATGAGAACCTCATCATGTCTCAGCATTCCTACTGAAGAATGATATCCACTTATATTCTGCGGTATGAATAGTAATTATGCACTTGACATAGATCGAAGCCCATGTTTACACAGAGATATATTAATCGACAACCCATAGTGGTTGCCATAGTTCCTCATAGAATTTCTCAGATTTACCATGATTGACAGAGGTTGGAACAAAGTCTTTCTCCATTCTGACCTGTATCTTTGTTCTCATCTCTCACTCTGAGTCCCTGTGCTAATTGAGACTACAGCTGCAGAAAAACATAGATGGAGAGAGAGAGAAAATTAAATTGTTTATTGAATTTGACAGTTGTTTGATGAAATGTCTCACCTGCTTTCTTAGGCTGTATGCACATGACAGGCATTCACACAATACAGATAGCTTAACCCATGAGCACAAAGCTTTCAAGTTCAATATTCATGTTGCTCAGGATCGACTTCTGAATAGTTTTCTCTGTTTCTTTGGGTCACCGGTATCAAAGAGCAGATATATGCAGTATCTTCCAGGGCTTAATACCTAACCTTTATTATTTAACTTATCCTTACACTTGGAGCCATGATCTAAATAAATAACACCAGTTTTCAATGGTATGTGACGCCATGACCAACTATTTACTGCATTTGATTATTTCACCCAGTTTCTATCACCAGAGCATACTGAATGACTAATAGAAATGTAGTTTTTTTAAAATAGTTGGGTATTTTAAAGTAAACATGTAAAATTAAAAAATGTACAATGTTTTAGAAAAAATGTTGCTAGTATATCTGATGAAGGCTGCAAGACCAAAACTCCAAGCCTCTGTACTTCTAATATACTAATACTAATATAACAATAATATCTCAAATTTCCACATTAAGCAGAACAAAATATGAACATTTCATTTGTTTATTTGGCTCTCATCACATATGAGATGTGATGAGCCAAATAAACAAATGAAATTTTTGTATTTTGTCCTCCTTGATGTGGCAATTTGGGATGTGATACCTTTTCATATTTTTTGGAACATGCTCTCTGGATTTTGGATTTAGCACTCCACTGAGAACCCCATTGTTGAAGTGCAACCCTCTCTTCCAAACCATGATAATAATATCATTGTGTCAAAACCAATCATATGTGAATTTAGTTTACTTGCTTTCAAATGGCATCAGAAGGATTTAAGCTGAATACTGAAACATGAGTGGCTGTCTAGAATATGCATTTATATGGTGATAGATGGTGCGTGTGTCTCTTCTGAGCCCAGGCTATTTTCCATTCCTAAGAGTGCAGGCTATGGTTACCTCTCACCTGTTTCCAATTATGCTGCATGTCGGTCGGTCTGTCAGCTCATAGTGCAGTGGATGTGTCTGTGTCCTTGTAGGATTGGCTTCTCTAATCCTTCCTTTGTTATAGACTGTCAGTGTCCACAGGTGGCTGAGCAAAAGGAGAAGGGAGCTCAAAACACCCTCTGGCCAGCACATTGCAAGCTTAGCTTTTCCACAGGTGTATCTGTAAACTACACATATGCATGCACTCACTCAGAGAAATACATGCACTAAATGACAACCTAGTGCTGAAATAAATTACTGTACTTTCTTGTTTTGTTTGTGCTTTTTTGCTTTTTTAGCTTTTTTTTTTTTTTTGCTTTCCAGTCAAACCTCTAGAGTTTGATTTGATGACTTTCCATGTTTTCTTTCAACTGTGGCTGCTTTGAGTTTGATTTGTAAAACTGGAGACAAATAGTGAGATGTTTGAACTACAGCATCTAAAACATATTAGCCTATATGAGCCTATATATATATATGATTTTGAAATACAAATAGAGAAGCACTTTGTATGTGGGTTGTGCCACCTCATTTATGCAGTTTTCTGTCTTTTCTCTCTGTATCTTTGTAGATGTTCCTTGCTGCCTTGTCCTTTGCCTACTTTTCCAAAGCTTTGTCTGGCAGCTATATGAAGAGTACAATTACACAACTAGAAAGGCGATTTGACATCCCCAGCTATATGATTGGCATCATAGATGGGAGCTTTGAAATAGGTGAGTTTTCCGGTTCCTTTCTGTCCGTGTGTCTCTCTATTTACTGGCTATTCATGCACATGTTTTGAGGCATTTAGATGCTAATGCAAGTAAGCCAAGAAAATGTCCTCAGCGTGTCAGCAGGTTCGACACTATAGCCTATGCATCCCCTTTGAGCCTAGAATAGTCACTGGTCGCATACCTAATTGACTCTTAATAAGCGGAAAATCCTTTGAAGCTACATATGAAAGCTTGAAATAGAGAGATTTTGTAATGATTTGTGTAGTTGCACAACACATGGGGACACTGAATGAAATACATGTAATATTGCGCTTGTATAACTAAAATAAATGTGAATGCACACACTGACTTTGATCACAATGTACACAGCTCTCTGATAAGGCTGGTAATGGTAGATGATATACACACAGTGGAGCTATGAGACCTACATTTCTTTGTGAAAACCCAGTGGGCAGTGAATGAGCTGCTCTGTATGGCAAGCAGGCGCAAAAACAAATGTTATAATTATATTCAAAATAATGATATAGCTTTTTTATGAAGCACCTTTCAAACAAAGTAGCACATGATTTATAGTACAATAAGAAATAAAAAAGTATTTTATATTATTTAAAATCCTAATAAATAAAATCCTAAAGATAAAGCATAAAATGACAATGAAAAAAATATGTCAAACTTTGTAGCCCATCTTAGTCTATAGTCAGGGTTATTGTCAAAATAAGGATGCCAAAGCGATGCCATATAGGAAACCAAAAGGACCAGTTTCATGATAAGTAAGATATATTTTATGAAAAAGTGTTTTTCAGTATGTCCTTGCTTAATGTAAGGCATATATGTATGGTATAGCTGTATGAATGTAAAGCCTTATTTCCCCTGTATGAATACCTCTTCTGGGTAATGGCTCTCATGCTTGTCAGCCTGCTCAGTTTAATACAGCACAGCTCACGATTGCCTCCGTGGTGTATTCCCATTCAAAGACAGATCAGAATCAGGCTTTATAAGAGATTATAGATGTCAGCAATTTTAGATGACTGATTTAGATATTTTCAGATGCCTAATAAATCGTATAGAATAAAGTCTCATTTAATGACTTTGAGTCATCTCCATGTCCTCTTCTGATCATCTTAACCCTGTAGGAAACTTGTTGGTGATTGCCTTTGTGAGTTATTTTGGTGCCAAGCTTCACCGACCCAAGATCATAGCAATTGGATGTATCTTGATGTCTTTTGGGACCTTCTTGATCGCCATGCCTCATTTCATCATTGGCCGGTAGGCAAAATGCCATGTCTGTATGCTTGTGTCGTATTTCACAAATTCCAGCCATGTTTTTATTTGATCTAAGTCTTCTAAACATAATGTAATGCCAGTATTTGTCACAATTTGTAATTTTAGTCTCTGATGTATGTTTTGTGCTTCACATTGTGAATATCTAACAATACCTGATGCTTTCTCCCTTCCCTTGTTTAACAGTCACATTGGTATTTTGTACGCAGCTATAAGATCGAAACATCAGTTAGATCTTCAGTGAATTCAACAAATAACCTCTCTCCATGTCCAACAAGCTCACCTGAGTCCTCCAGGACAGGTGACAGACCCTCTATACTACCCTCTAGAGGTAAGACCAGGAACAGAAAAATGCTCACTGTCATCTATCAAGAAAACCATTTCTCTGAATTTTGGGACCCACAGAGGACATTTTCAGACCATACAGACATTCACAATAAATGTACCGCTGTATCTGCAACATATCCTCATAACTAAACAACAGTAAAGGTCTAAAATTCAGCTGGTAAAACCAACCTATAGTTATTTTGACACCATTTGATGGCCATAGAAATGCACTCCAGAATGACCCATAGGAGCATAGTATGCCACTGTTAAAAAAATAACAATATTTTATGGTGTGGTTAAGGTGTGCTTAGGTTTAGGGAAAGATCATGGTTTGGATTAAAATGAATTCAGATACAAGATTCCAGTGAATCCCTGATGTAGTCATTTTGAGAGACAGACTTACAAGGATTTATTCGATCATAACAGGCCAAATTTGATGTTTGAATTTGATGTTTTGTCAGTCTTGTAATTATAAATTCTCAGCTCATTTGTCTTATTTCATTTTTGAAATGCAGGCTGTGAGCGAGAGTCCAGTGTTTCTATGTGGATCTACGTGTTTCTGGGAAATGTTCTGCGTGGGATTGGAGAGACTCCTGTACAACCTTTGGGAATCTCCTATATTGATGATTATGCACAGTCTGAGAATGCCGCCCTGTATATCGGTAATACATCTGACTTACTGTCTATGTTAGTGGGTCACTTTATTTTGAATCCCCCTGTTAATTATTAATATCAGAATGAAATGATGGTATATTCAGGCAACCAGGAAATAATGAATATTGTGTTATTTGAGACCACAGTGCTATTACTGAGAAAATGTATGTTGTGCTTAACATATATTGTACACCATGCACTGTGAAATATTATACATAACGCATATGAAGATAGTGTTTGCACATAATAGAGTGATACTTCACTACATGTACTCAACACATTCACCCCTCCTTTCAAGACAGAATAACTCAAGTCAGATCAGATTAATTGTCAATCCATGCTGCACAAGTACACAATAAAAAAGTTTTTCTTTGTTGTTTATCACAGGTTGTGTCCAAACCATATCAATAATTGGTCCTGTCTTTGGGTACCTGCTGGGGTCGCTGTGTGCTAAGATCTATGTTGACATTGGTTATGTGGACATGGGTGAGTGACCTCAGGAGACTAAAGCTAACTGATACACCATGTTGAACTTATTCGGTTGTTACTGTAGATTTATCATTCACTCACAATCCTCAGACATTCACTCACAAGTTAAATTTGGAAACCGGCTGTTGTACAAAACAGCGTTAAAGCTGCGCATGCAACACACCTGCCAAGAGGAACTGAATTTGAACAGGGTAAATCCTGTGATACAGTGTAATCTGACTGGGAAGCAAACACTTTGAAGCTGTTGTAAACCTCTCTGTTCAACAATACAAGTTGGAAGACGTCTCCTTAAGTTATGAAATGTTTCCTTTGAACATTTACCACAGCCCTGAAGGTTAAGTGGATGTAATGCAGGTTGAAACTGCCTTGGCATATGAAATGTTATTTAAATAAATATTCCTTGCCTTTGAAATGAATGTGCTCATAAATGAGTCCACAGACTGTGCTGATTGGATCCTTATCACTTCACAGAGACTGTGACTATTACTCCTGCTGATGCCCGTTGGGTGGGAGCGTGGTGGCTGGGCTACCTCATTGCTGGTGCTATCACTCTGATGTCAGCAGTTCCTTTCTGGTTTCTGCCCAAATCGCTGCCCATGCCAGTTGATAAACACGATACCAGCTGCACTCCAGAGCAGACCAGGTTTATCAAGGATTCCCCATCCATGGAGCACAAATTCAGACCTGAGGAGCCGGCTAATTTACATCAGATGGCCAAAGGTGTGATTACAAACACATCAAGTTACAATTTTGGGAAAATGTTAATACCTGCAATAAATATTGAGTGTTGTATGCAGTCAGTGGAACCTTTAGTAATGTAATACATTTCCCTTTTACTGCCATCACGAGATAAATAGCTAGAGTGGATTGGGCCAGTAAATAACTAAATGTATTTATTGGCCCACATTTCTGCCTGAACTGCAGAACTTCAGAATTTTTATTTCTTCTAATGAATATTAATTGTCTTCAGATTCATGTAAAACCTTTTCTGCAAGAAATCCTGTCTTGGAAAGGTTGAACCATTTTAATTATTTCTGTGGGCCTAGTTGTGAACATCATATGCTTTTTATGAATGCAATAGTAATCTGTACATTATGAAAAGTTTTTGGTAATATGTAATATGTTCAGCTTTTCCTGCTAGCCCCTGATTGGTTGACACCACACATTGAAAATCACTGGATTTGGGCAAAAAATGTTATGCCCAAGAAATGTTGCCAAATGTTGCCATATCTTTATTAGATAACATTTACCCCCTGAAGGCAGGCCAAACTTAGGAGAATCATTGGTGATAGTTTTAACCAAAGGATACTTTTTTAAACTTTTAGAAACCACTAGCTTAGTTGCTAATATCTAGCAGCTGGCTCTCTGCTACATTGTACTGTGCATGCTTTCAGCCACAGAGCTACTTAGGGTTGTAGTCTTACGCAGTGGAAATGTCACACCACACCAGTGACCCCACCCCCTCTTTTAGCTCCAGAGTGCTCTCATTTCTTTACTAAAAGTTACTCTCTGCAGCTTTATGAATTGGTTTTAAGAGGAAACTCTTTAGTTAGGAACTTTTAGTGCCACATAGGACTTCTAAGGGGAAGATAGCATACTTTGTGAATACAGACCTAAATGTGTAAAAAAGGCATAGTCATTGGCTTTAGTCAAGTCATAGTCAAGTGCTATTCATAATGTTAATTTCCCCCACACAGAATTTGTGCCCACATTGAAGAGTCTCTTTGGGAATCCTGTGTACGTCATCTACTTGTGCGTCACCATCATTCAGTTCAACTCTCTCATTGGCATGGTCACCTACAAGCCCAAATACATTGAGCAACACTATGGTCAGTCAGCATCAAAAGCCAATTTTCTCATGGGTAAGCAGACTTTATTTTATATATAATTCATAATGTTTACTCTGGGAGACTTTTGTCTGGTCATTTAATCTTTGTCGATGAGTTACAAGCTTGTTCAAAACCTGTGTTGCTTCACTGAAAGGAAAATATTTAAGAATGCAAAGTGATGTGAGCTGGATGGTCATCATAAGTCATTCATGAGCCAGCTGAATCTTTTATGTTCCAACTCCCACATCCCTCTTAAGTAAATGCAGCAGCTTCAAAATGACAACCAAGTTTACCGTAATCGTTGGACATTGTGGAATGACAGTTAGGCCTTCATTTAACATAAACACAGATTAATGAGACCTACTATTAAGTCAATCTAATGGAATTGGAGACAGTGTAATAACAGATCATTCTATCCTCAGAACTGAACAAGTGAATAGGGTGTTGGATGATGAGAAATGCATTCCCTATCCCCTCAACCATCAAAAGTCATTTTCATCTTTCATGACATGACTTCAGTTCACTTTACATGAAAAATAAATGAAACTACTTTGATATGAATGAGCGTTCTGACTTTGATCCCTTTTGGGAAGAGATGTTGCTCGTTCAAGTCGTTCCCTGATCCTCTATCCCTGTAAGAATCTGTTGTATTCTGTGGTTTGGCTAGGAATGATCAACATCCCGGCTGTGGCCCTTGGGATGTTCTCTGGAGGAGTAGTCATGAAGAAGTACAAGCTAGGTGTCATGGGAGCAGCTAAATTTGCCTTTGGGACCTCTCTGCTGGGCTATTTCCTGTCGCTCTTTTTCTTAGCCATGAGCTGTGACAATGCCAAGGTGGCAGGCATCACAGTTTCATATACTGGGTATGTAAAGCCTGCATACATTTCCCTCATATCTTAGTTTAATATGTAATATTTAGACCAAGTAGCTAAGCTTGGAGTAATGACAATTTCGCAATTAACCATTACAGCTAGCACACTTCCTTGGGTTCTCTTTGTGTTGTGTTGTATTTCTGTGTCACTATTTCATATCCCATGCACAGTAATGGTTGTGGCTTCTTATTTAATTCATTTTTCATATGAGCTGTCAATAATATATGCATTTTCTTCATGTTGTCACATGCAGAGTGGAAGGCTTGTCTTACCAGGAGCAATCCCTCTTCTCCGACTGTAATTCAGGTTGCTTGTGCTCAAGGAGGGAGTGGGATCCAGTGTGTGGAGAGAATGGGATAACCTACATGTCCCCATGCTTGGCTGGATGCACCTCCTCCACTGGCTCTGGCAGAAACACGGTCAGACATGCACCACTGCCCATTTATTGATAATATGCAGGAACACAGTATAAATTCAAGGGATGCTGACCAATCTTAATATTATGTAATATTATAGGCATAATATTATTTACATTTTTATTATTGTTGTTGTTATTACTTTATTACATTAGTATGTTTAAAATAAATTTGACTCCAGCTCTTAATGTACTCATAACAATACAAATTCACAATAGTGTACAAATAGTGCAAAGAAGTAGAGGGTGCAAGGAGCAATGAGATAAAAAAATTAAATGGTTAAAAAAAGTTACTTTACATACTGTATAATAGGCAGTTGTTTATAGTATATACACCCTTCAGTAATGAGTGAAATATATTGTACATTTGGTATTTTAGACTAAAATAAATATATTTTAAAGGAAGGATTTTGCAGCTGACCCAGTGCAGTTGAGTATGGTGAGTGGGAGACCTCTCCTCACAGTTTTGAACTTGTTGACCGCACCACAGGGCTAGCTGTTCAGGGCTAGCTGTTCAGCCTCCTGTCTGTATGCAGACTCTTCTACATCTAAGATGAAGCCAATGACTGTTGTGGAAATTTCAGGAGTCTAAGAGAAGGGTCTTCTGAGATGCAGTCATTGGTATAGAGAGAGAAGAGCAGCAGACAAGGCATGCATCCCTGAGGGGCATCAGTGCTGACTGCCTCCTCCTTGCCCTGATAAAGCGGCCTGAGGTTTGCTGTAAAGCAGGGTTTACTGTAATTGAAGGTTCAGAAAGATACAGCAATGTAAGATGTGACCGTATCAGTAAGTTCATTCAGGTCTATAGATGCAGCATCAAAAACACTGCAGTCAAAGCCGGACTGTAACTCCAGTTTTGGCTCTCTGGTTCATCTCCTCATCGGCTTCATCATTTTTAGTCTCTGTCTGTCTTGGGAGAAGATGAACCAGACAGTAATCAGAGAGTCCCAAAGCCGCTCGGAGAACTTGGCGATATGCGTCTTTTAATATTGTGAGCAGTTGTCCAGTGTGTTCTTATCTGTGATGGACACTTAATATGCTGTCTGTATTTTGTCAGTTCGTGGCTGAGGTTTGTTCAATTAAAATCTCCAAGGATAACAAGAAGGGAGTCTGGATGTTTTCACTTCATGCTGGTTATCTGTTCAGCCAGGTGTTGTAAGGCCTCACTAACACAAGCCTCAGATGGGATGTAAACACTAGCCACAATTCGCAGTTGATGAAAATAGTCTCTAGGTGGGGAGTGCATATTTTCCCTGATACTGTGACATCTGTACACCAATTTTTGTTAAATATTCAAGCTGAATTTGCCTCCCCTCCTTTTTCCTGTTAACTCCGTTACATGGACCACTCAGTGGAGTTGGAAGCCCAGCAGATGTAGAATGCGGTCAGGGACGGACTCCACAAGCCAGGTTTCACTGAAACAAATGTAATGACGGGAACATTGTTCAGAACCTCCGCTGTCGCAGCTTAACCAGTGGTCCAGCAGTCTTTCCTCACCTGCATCTCTTCCAAGCCCCACAGAGACCTGCTGCTCCTCCAAGTCAAATATCTGAAAAAGTTTCTGGATGTGTAAAGACCAGTGAAAAAGTTTGTTGAGTGAACTGTCGAATATGCAACATTTCTATTTCACCATTTCCTAGTGAATGTGATATGAAAGTGCATACTGACAACTGGGCAAATAAACAAAAACAGAAAAAAAACTAGAGAGTGCAACACTCAGGCAGCAATCAGTGACACCATCTTGATCTTAATCTTACACCTTGATACACACCTTGGTACACATTACACATCGATCTTGTTAAACTCATTTTCTTTCTTCAACCCTAACCTGATTCCTCTTTTGTCAGGTGTTTGACAATTGCAGGTGTGCAGTGATGGCTGATACCCAACTAGGCAACCTAACGGCCACACTGGGCCAGTGTCCACGCAGGGACAGCTGTGACAAAATCTTTCCATATTTTCTGGCTCTGTCTGTCCTCAGTTCCTTCATCATCTCACTTGGGGGCACACCTGGCTTTGTGCTGCTCATCAGGTGCGTCAACAGCCCTCTTGAAAAAGAGTGAAATCACTACTCATTTCACATACAGCATATTGTTAAAGCAACACATAATCTTGTAACAATTACATTTTATGCTGCTATCATAAATATGATATCATACATGTGTGTTTAACACTTGCATCTTAAAGCATGTATTAATGGAATGTTTATAGATATGTTTTCCAGTTCAAATGTATCAAATATTTGTTTTTTAACACCACAGTCTTGTTTTTATAGGTGCATCAAGCCTGAGCTGAAATCCCTTGCTCTTGGAATCCACACATTGGCCACTCGCACTCTGGGTGAGAACCATCTTTAGTGTTCTGTACGTGACTGTCTTGTTAGTTTAAATGCAGATGGATATCTCTAAAGACGTTACATTCAGCATACTATATGTTGAAGCGAGGAGAGAGGAGTGTTACCGAAAATAATGTGCATGTGGTTGTGTCATTATATCATTTTGATTGAAGCCCATCATTAAGTGTTTCTAAAAATGTAAAGCCTCATTATAATTGTCATATCATATTATATTTAATATTTTACCGTTAATGTAAATCCCTTTTTTTTAAATGATGGATGTCTCATCTTGAAGAAACCCTGTCTTTATTCTTATGCTATAATTTCTTTAAATTGTACACCAGCTGGGATACCGGCCCCGATATACTTTGGAGCTATAATTGACACAACATGCCTTAAATGGGGATACAAGATGTGTGGAGGAAGAGGAGCATGCAGAATATATAACACCTCAGCTTACAGGTAATTTCATTTTTGAAGCTTTAGTTATTTTTTGGAGTTTAGTTTATTTGAATTCAGTTCACATTTACAGTATGCCAAAGAAAACACCATGAAGTACAAGACTTATTGCCATTGTGGTCTTTGAGTTTCACTGTGAAACCTTGTATGCAATTTTCATCAGTATTAAACACCTTTTAAACCCTAGAGTTCAGTTTGTAGCAAGACTAAAAATGTGTAACCACAGAAGCGTAACTGTGAGACTGTACAAACTTCTTATATGGATGAAAAATAGAGAAACAACACAGCTATTCTTAGATACTCGCCACTACTGGGGTAGAACATACAGTAATAAGTTTGGCACAAGCGGGATGGCATTGCAAAGGCTGTATTAGCTACAACCTTTTTTCATAAGCTGCCATTTAAGAAGGACACAGTTCATGAAAGGACCTGAAGGCTAAACTAAACCTTCAGTTGCAGCAAATAATATAAATTGTCCGTAGCTTTCTTCGACAGCTGGTATTTCTGCCGCTGTGCACCTTGAAAACTAGTGTGCCTGAAAGTGTATTGCATTACTGTCAGATACTACTGTCAGACTGTCAGCATAACTTTATATATAGTATTTTTTCTTCTGTTTTAATACGTTTGAAAGGGTTTTACAAAGATATGGCAAAAGTAAATGCTACCTTGTTTTTTGATGTACTAAAACTTTATTGAAAATGTACCACAAAAGTAAAGTAGGATGAAAAAAAAAATCTTGCAGCACCCTTGGCCTGTCCTTAAGGCAAAACATTTTTTATTGCTGAGTTTACTACTACTACACAATGTTTTTGGACTTAATAGTTGTGTTGCTAATAAGCTCAAGGCTTAAAATGTGCAGAATATCAACTTCTTTCTTCATATTGAGGTCTGAGTCATCTGTGCATCAATGGTGTGGAAATGTGTGTGTTGCATATACTTGTTTCTATTACTCCAGAAGTGTTGCTTGCTTCTGTTTTTTGCAGGATAGTGTACCTGGGTCTGACACTGGGTCTGAGGACGGTCTCTTTCTTTCTGTGTATTTTGGGCTTTCCTCTACTCAAAAGACATATTAAGAAGGAGGAGAAAGCTGCCATGACCAATGGGAGTGCAGATCTGGAGTCACTGAGGAAAGAGGAGAGCAGCTCTATACACTGTGAGCAGTTTATACTGGCTTTGGATTGCAATCCTAACAGAGAGACGCGCTTGTGAGCCTCAGCACAGCCTCTCCTCTTCTGATTCTTCTGGCTCTGTGGAGCACCTCAGACATAAAGAGGAAAACACACTGTGGACATTTTTCATAGCACACAGAGTATATATTTGTACAGGATTTGTGTAGACGTACAATATCTGAAATAAGAGTCATTTTATAAACGAAATATGCTATTTCTGGATTGTATAGAAATATGTTTGTGTTTTTCATGAATGGAAGAATTTTGTAGAAAAATAAAGTAATTGCGTGGTATTTTCTATGTTAGTCTTTGTTTTTATGATTAAACTTGATAAAATCTGATTTTTTTACTGGTCTATGTAAGGTTTTACACTGCGCTTGGTGTAGGATCTGTGAACATGGCTACATCACTGAGTATGAGACAAAGTAAGTGTTTCAGCGTGTAGATAAAGTCATCTGTCAGATCAAAGCTACAGGCAACATAGGAACAGGAGCTCTGTGAAAGATTATACTGATGGCATACAGAGCACAAACTGTCACTTACTGTCTAGATGTAACAAAGCATTTCTTCAGTAAGATCACTTCATCATTAAATATCTGTCTCTTCTCTCAATCTTAGCTATGAATGTCATACATTATGAGTTTTGCAGCATTAGCTTAACAGTCATAACACACAAACAACACATCAATGAAAGGACACAATATCCGGGGTTTCATTTGTTTATTTTTCATGCTCATTTATTTATCATGGATATCATACATGTCAGTCAGGGGGGGGAAATAATAAAACAGTTTTTGTCTAGTTTAGTACTTGTCAGGTATAACCCTAACACTATACCCTCATTATTAAACGTTAGCATAATGTAGAAATAAGCATGAGCCCCTGTTCATGATACAGAGTTTAGAAAGAAGATGTTTTATTCATTGAAAACCTGTAGCCTATTAATCCCATCAATTAAAAAATACACCTCAGTTCAAACTTCAAAGAAAAATGAAGTTGTAAAAGACAAACATGGCCTCTGGTGGCTTACTGCATGTAACACACAATCCTGTTGAAATGATATTCCTGTTGGTTACTGATCCTTTTTGTCTTCAGCCCTTGGAAGATTCTGTGGAGCAAGCAAAGGATTAAAAATATAATCACTGCAGTATTAGTAGAGTCAGTGAATAGTAAGTATTTATGACTGTGTTTGTATACACAAATATACTGCATGTGTGTGTGCATTTGTGTTTCTGTGTTACCTGAAGTTGATGGTGTTCACTCAGTAGTCTGTCATATTCTTGTGCAAGCCCCTTGGCCTGTCTCCGCATGGCTTCCACTTCAGCATTAGACTTGCGTACAGCTACACACACACACACACACACAATACCGCATCTATACATTGCTTCATCTTTTTCCATTCATAATCAATCACCTTTCATAATATCACAGCTAACATTTGTATGCAAGTATTGTTTTTATGAGTATGATTACTCACCTTCCTCTGCAGCCTTCAGTTGACCTTCCAGCCTCCCAACCTCTAGCTTCAGTTGCTGGTTTTTTGCTGACAGTATTTTTTCTTCATCTAGGATAGCCTGAGAACAAATGATTCTCTTTAACAGTGGAGCTTAAATCATTTATTTTTAAAGCAGACAATATAGCATGTACAATAATGAAAAAATACAAGCACAGAGGCACAGAAGCAATACTCAAAATATGTTTCAAAACCTATATACTTTCAAATATGGACATGAGCAGACCCTAACCCTAACCCTAAAAAGACAAAATTACACTGTTGGTATACAATACAGAATGTTACAGTATGTGTTGGGGAGGAAAAGCAAGTGAATTGGCTTTATGAAACCAAAGATAAACTTTAATTCTGTTATCAGTCCATGATTAAGTCGCTACTTCTCACATGTTTCAGTTTCAGGTTGTCCTCCTGACTCCGCTTGGCTGCTTTGACAGCACTGTCCACCTGTGCCTGAAGACCTGCACTGTTCGCCAAGGTGTCAGCAACCTGGTTTAGCAGGGTGACGACTCGACGCATGATACTGTGTGTTCACAGGACAGGAAAAGAAAAAAACGGAATGGAAGAAATAGCTTAGGACAGGTCAGGCAAAGTGACCTCACAAAATGAATGGTAAAACAAAAATAGCCTAAGCAGATATGTTGTGTTGACTGTCTATGTTTCCACTAGAGCAATTTACCAAACACTCATTTTAAAGTTACTCTACATAAACTGTGGGTAGACACTGACAGCCAGAGGAAGATAGAGAAACCAGAGATGTAGAGGTTCCTCTGAGCTCTGAACAGCTTCATGTGGACGTGGTCGAACACGTTAGGGTTCACCTTAGCATCTTCCATGGGCTGAGGATCTGAGTACTTCTGCACCTCACGGACAGCATCTGAGAGTGGACAGGTTGAAACAAAACACTAATAACAGACTACTCAATATTATGAAATGTATCACTTACAGCGGACTATTGCTCACAGCAGATTGCTCACCAAGGAAAAGAACAACAAGGACTACGACCATAGTTATGAAGCATTTGTTCCAGTATGGAGATAACCAGTTCCATATTCTCCAGTTGAAAACTGAACGCCATCTACAAAGGAGGTAATAAAGAGACATGATAAACAATCAAAACAATAATCTACTCAAAAAGACTGTGGAGACACTGCTGGTGATCTGTGTGACATCTTTCAATTCTCTTCTTTACAAACACTTGGAATGTATTCAATCAGAAAATTGTCCTCTGGACAGCCAGCTGACCGTGTGTTTATTTAAATTAACTGCTACCTCTGTGCTGATATGAAAGGTATGCACAAGATGATGTTGACAGCTATCTCTGCATACAGGAAGAAAGCCACTGCTGTCCACTGGAGAGTCATCCTGACAGTGATTTCCTGTGGAGATTAACAGGTTAAAATGATCTCTATTTATAGTATGACTAACAAGCATGAAATTATATATTACAGACCTTTCCACTTGGAGACACATACTTTCATGTTTATTAATGTAAGAGATAATTACTCACTGTTCACTCACATTTTGATTTAATATTTTTCTATTATACAGCATATACTATTATACTGCCTATATTATATATATTAATATTTCTTGTATACATACTATAAAAACCTTTTGTGCACATTTAAATACAAGCAAATTCTGTAGGCCTACTAGCAGCAAGCCATCTGTAGAAGATATTCATAGCCTTTTTCTATTTATAGGCTTCCACCTATAGACGCTCCTCAGTATAGTATCGGGTGGTGTTCTAGTTGTATTTAAAAGTGGCGTGCAGTCGATCTATGCCAAGTAATATACAGAGTTGTTAGCTTACCAGAAAATGTTGTACGATATTAAGAAGTCCGGAAAAGTCCAGTCACCCGCGCTCGAGCTCGAGCTCTCGCGCACACACGACAGCTGCTGGTGAGAAGCAGAGGATCCAGTCCTAAATAAAACTCTGCTTGACTCAGCGGGCAGTCCCTTTATGGCCTCAAAGCTGATCAAAAATCTTTGCAGTGTATTACTTTCCTTACTTTCTTTATGTTCTTCTTTGGGAATCTATGTCACAGCTACTTTTTCACAAGTTTATTACTTTTTACTATTTATATTTTCCACTTCATACTCAAAATGAAACCAAGAAAAAATCCACAAGAGGGCGATATTATCTCATAATACAATATAATGCCTGCACATGAGCAGGAAGTAGGAAGTGTTCTGCATTCAATTAATCAAATTCAAGAGTTCACATATACCTCATCTGCCATGTACAGACAACTAATAATAAGTGGGTAATGGGTTCAGTTTACACACTAGCTGAATATAATAGTTGTCACTGAAATAGCAGATGTAGGCACTTTCCAAAAGCTCATTCATTACAAGAAGACTTGAAAAGATTGCTCTTTGTGTCATTGTGTGATTTAAAAAAAAAAGGGAATACAATCAGCTATTGACTTGTTCATAAACACATAAGCATGGTGCATAGGCATTGCACCTCAACAAAACAAAACAAAAAAGAAGAGGAGATTCTTGAGCATAGCCTTCAGCACACTCTCTCTTTTGAGTAATGGGGTTTTTAGACCGAATTCAGCTCCTAGGACTGTTCTCTATATTTTGCCCTCTCTGCTGTATTCAGCTTGCAAAGTAAATTCATACAGGCTTCCTCTGTGAAAGAGACTGATAGCTGCTGTCCTCTTCGACTGCATGTCTCATGAGTGTTGAGGAGCAAAATGTTTACAGCTGCACCCTGTGATAGCTTTTTGAGAGCGGGGAAATGACTTTGGCAGAACTGAATGTGCTTTGATTGCTCTCCTCTCCGCACCATCTCAGAGGTCGCTGCTCGGGAGACTAGAGAGTCATCACAGTAAAATGCCTGCAATAAGCAGATGGTCAGGTCTATGATGATAGCGAGCTTGGTGGAGTGTTGTAACCTGACACCGTCATCCGTTGTATTTATTATCTGTCAATATATATTCCTGTCAGAACTGGAGGTCACAATGCATGCAGACTTCATACACGCTATCTCATATGTAATATAAGATGGTTTTGGCAAAATACTTATTTTTCATTATTTTTGTTGACCCAGTAACATTTAGCCATGCACAAACCTATGAAGTGCAGCAACAGACATCTGATTCTGGTCACTTGACAGTTAGATGCATTATTTGCATATACCAAGTAGTCAATCATTTTAAGTTCTTGTCCTTGTGGCATTATAGCAGAAAGCCAACAAGATGACCTCAGATAATTTGTTGTTCCTGGTTCTGCTGTTCCTGGGGATAGGTGTTCCCAGACTTGTCATGATGTAGAGGCCCTCTTGATTATTGTGGATGCAACTCTGGACCTTTACAGAGTGGTGTCCATATTTGAGTTCCTCATATCTGAGCCCCTCATCATGTCCCTGAGGGGTAGCACAGATACCCTGTAATGGAGGCTTATAATAGCTGCTTGTATTCAAGAAATTATATTTTCAGTTGCTGCCTAAACTCATGACCAGCTGTCAGTTGGAATATAAATTGAACAGTAAAATGAGAGCTTCGCCTTCAGGGTGAGGTGCATTTTCACTATAATGGTCCAGTATACTGCGCAAACACCAACATGCAGTTAGTGCACCTGTGAGTGTCTCCTGATCCATCTCACCCTCATTTCTGAGAAGCAGAGTCATGATGTCCATGTAAATCCCTGCATGGTTTAGCTCAGCCATCAGCTCCATTTACATTATTTGCATCTGCCCATTTGGATAAGTAATGGTTACAAGAGTGGGCTTTGTGTAGGGTAGCATGAGCAGGTACGTGAGGCCTTGAACAGGAAAACTGGGCCAGAAATAATATATGAAGTGGTGATCATGTGTATTAAATGTGATTCTGTCTTGTATGCCCTGACCTTCATTGCATTTAATTTTCAGAGAGCTTCAGATTGCCTCACTGGATGCTGGAGGTCAAGACTACAGTCAATGTCAGTACTTAAACATTGTCCTTGACATAAATTCAGGATTGAAGAGGTTTGTAAGCCACAACAATCTGACAACAACCAGTGCACTGAATATTTTAACTCCTCTGCCCTTGCATAAGGGGGTCAGCTGCATGCAGTTCCCTTAAAAATGGCCCTGCCTGACCAGCTGTGGTCAGTATTTCCTCACACAGCAAAACATTGTATCTCCTCCCTGACTAATTTGAAGCATTTACCAGAACTTTTTAAAGTAACTCAAAAGGCTTTTCTGCAACTACAAAGTCATTCTGCCTTGTTGCACATGCCTGGACAAATGAAAATCACACTCCTAACCTCCTTCTTTAACCTTCAGGCTTCCCTCATCCCTCAACATCCACCAGCATGCAGAAAACTCTTCTGGAGATAAAAGTTGAAAGTCCAACAACAAAGCATCCCTGGGATTCAGATCACATGGGTTAATCTTTCAGTTCACTTTCCTTAAAGCTTTTCCATCTGCCAATGTCAGTGTCTCCAGTGATGCCTGATAGTTACAAGATAATCCACATTAAAAGTGAGATATGAGTCACACTCTAGCAGGGATTACATTTTTATAAAAGAGAAACACATACATAACATAACATATCTATTCCATGAGATATTGCCCAGTTCTCAGCAAAGGCTGAATACTTACTATTTGGTGCACATACAGAGGTCAGATCCTTTCTGTCCACAACATGCTTGTTTTCTTTCTCTCTGCTCTAGAAAGGTCTCTCTAAAAAGAGATCTTTATCTCAATTAGATTACTTTATTAGCCTAGATACAGGCCTTCTTGTTCACTGGGACTAACCCCACGTCAGTAGCACTCAGTTGGGGGTTTGTGAGTAGGCGATTGCTATTTGAGTATTCCCAGATCCCCATTGTCTAGTTCTCTTTCCAAGGCCTAAACCATCAGGGAAGGGTTAGGTTCTGTTATATAAAAAACACTCTCCTCAGAATCACTCATCAAGCAAAAGTAATTGCAAATACACAATACTGTTATGATATACTATTTTTCTCACAACTTCAAAAGGCAGCACCTGTAAATCTACAGCACATTTTGGCCGAACATGTATAAAACTACTGCGGCTGTAATTCCTCTCCTGGCCTATTGGTGGCGCCATGTCTAGAAGTGCAGTTCAGAAGTCAGGCAGGTGATATTGACCCCACAGGTGTGTGAGGATGGATTCACATATAATCACGGTGCTCCGATTGCAATAGTTTTTTCCACTTCCATCCAGACTGTAACTGGAGACTGTAGATGAAGAACTTCAAACACATCCGACTAAAGGGTTCCTAAAGACACATCCTCACAGGTCAGTGGTGTAGCTGGCTGTTTGGCATGATGTAATATTTGTTGGTTTGTTTTGAATGAGTTCCTGGCAACGCAAAGTTCATCTTTTGACGTTACGTGTGCTGAATTGTGAGAGATGTGGCTAGGAACCTGTAACTCCTATCTAGCTATTGTTTATCAACTAAGATGTAGCTACAGTAGTAATCAGCGTGGTTATTTTGTTTGTACAGTATTGTAACACAAAAACATTGTTCTGTCCTCCAAATGAATGCAATACAGTTCACGTCTATTATATTCAGAGGGGCTTTATTGGCATGAGAAACATAAGTTTAACATTGCCAAAGCAAGTGGGAAATAAAAACAAAAAAAAATGGAGACGCTATAAGTAAAGATCGCACATTCACAAAGTTACCAGAATAAAGAAGTGTGTGAATAGAATGTGTCACATTGAAGCATTAAAAAGTTAATGTTACAAACGAGTTGGGAGTTTGCTGAATAAATAGGTATAAGGAAAGATAAATGTAGATTTTGCAGAACTGTGTAACACTGCAAAAATGTATTTATTTTTGTATTAATGTATTCAAAGATATCAGCTCTGTATGTATGAACAGTAGGCCTATGTATGTCTATGATCACTCAGTAACATTGACCATATTCAGAGCTTGGCAACACTTAGCAACTGAATTTTCCCCAAAATTGACCCAAAAACAGATAATAATCTGTACACCTTATGACAACTGCTATTCTTAGACCAAAAGGATAACAATTCTCAGCCAGGTGGTTGGTTGCTTTACACAGACTCACCCTGGGTGTTGTAATTAAGTTCTTTCCCAGTATGTACCTTTTTGACTCTCAGATTTTGTCTGTTGTATGTCCACCCAAGCCTTGGAATTGCTCCAACTGCCAGGCAACTCATACTGTAAATGGACAACTTGATTGGGAAGTTACTTCAGAGGCCTAAATGCTTAAAATAACTCCTGCTATTGTGACATGAGGGCAGTTGAGTCAATTTAAACTGTAATAGTCTGTTTTGTTGTTATTGCACACCTATGCTACTCAGCAGTGTGCGACTCAAGCTGCCAATCTGTGTTAGTGAGCTCTGTTATGGTGGTCCTATTCATACCTCTCCGTGTGGAGAGAAGAGTGGCAGCTTCACCAGACTGTAGTCATCACTGTGAGAAGAGCTGGAGGGCAGCAATCTCCTCTCAGCTGTCTCCCTGATCACACACAGTGGTTGACACTCTGTCTCTGCCTGATAAAACAATTGGGCTGACACATGGCTGTGTGCACATACTCTATGAGCATAGCTGCACATGCAGGAGTATGCATACACAGAATACACACAGACAGGCAGGTGCACACATGCAGGGACTGGGCTTGCAGCCATGTAGGCACAAAATTAACTGACTTCTTTTTGTCCTTCACATTTTTGGTTTAGTGAGATAAGAAATATGCTACTTGCTCCCTTTGTCTCAGCCACATTTCCTGGAGGATAATGAAAAACAGTATTTTTCCAATTTACATCAAATGTAACATTCTAAAATATTTTATAACCATGCTTGATGACATAAGCTTGTCATATGGCCTACTTCTTCTCATATAAAAAACATGATAATACTCTTTTTTTTGTATTATAACACCACACTATGCTATTTGCCAACATTAGCATGGATCTAGCTGTAGAAGTTGCTGATCCCTGTTAACACTCCAGGATTCCTTTATACTCTGATGTAGGGCTGAACAATCAATCAGAATAACTATCAAAATCGCAATATGGCCTTCTGATATTTTCAAATCATAGGTGGCGAAATATTATTTAAATGTTTGTGCAAATGTCCTTAAATTACATTTTGTGGTGCTGCAGAGACGTCCGGGCCTGCACATTGTGTTCTACAGAGTTCAGAAAACATCTTTGTTTGGTTCAGATTTTTTTTTTAAATGACACTATGATCATTTAAATATGTTGTTCAATGAAAATGAGAATAATTAAATAAAAATGATCTTTCCCTCTAACATAGCAAATCATATCGCAGTATCAGACAAAATCATCGCAATTAGATGTCCAGAGCCTTACTCTGATGTAAAGTGGATGATAAAGGAGAGCACTTGATGTGTCGTTAAACATCTGTCCTTCACTGATAATGACAGAGAACAGTAATCTACACAGCATTGATTTTAAAGACAGACTGGTGTGTTATTTCCTCCAATACCGCACAGTGATGCTGTTAAGGTCATGGCAGGTAGAGGTCATGCTCCATTGTGTCTGTCCTCTTTTGATTCCTGTTTTCTGTCTCAGCCATAGATTTTCCTGTACAAAGATTATAGGTTGTATATCAGAGTCATATATCTTCCAACTCTATAAAACGTCCTTCCATCTCTCTAAATGTGGCTTGGTGAGAGTAACATTTGGAAAATGACCACAAGCAACAATTTGTCAAGCTGTACTGGCTGGTGTGCTCAATTCACTTTCTTCTTCTCTACGATAGCAGAATTAGAGTTGAGCGTTCGCTGACCTAATGCAATAGAGGATCCATACGGGCGGAGTAATGTGATTTCCCAGGCTTTTATTCTGTGTCTGTGGCTGGATAGAGAGGGACCCTGAAGAGATGGCATCTGAATTGGGGATGGCTGCTTAAGAGAGGCAGCCATTGAACGAGAGAGGGAGAGACATAATGCTTATGACACAGACCGCAGCAAGTTATTGCAGAGAAGGATAAGGACACACCATGGTCAAGTGATTGTAATGATTTTCACAATCAAGCCTCATTGAAGCTCTGGTATTGACTATGGCAGTGTATTGACCTATTTTCTGCCCTGCAGGTCACCTCAGGTTAGAGGTGATGTAGTGCTGGCCTGTTGACTTATCAGTATGCTAACCAACAATGCTGACCTTGGGATTTGTAGCCGTGGCAGCACTTTGTAAATGTCGACATCAATGAAAGCGGTCCCAGATGGGCAAAAAAACATGGAACTACATACAGTACAGTCATTACATTGTCAAATGCCTACCTGTCAACACATTGCTGAGTCACTTGGAGAAGATCAAAATGATTTTTTAATATTTTAAACTAAAAGCCCAGTGTAGCTGTACAATCTTCCCACTGGCTGACATTTTTGGTGTTTTTATATAAAGAAGAAATAGGAAAAAAGGAAGACACGTGAGACTAACAGAGTGCAAATTGTATAACTTTGTAAGTTATTAATCACATGCTAAACAGAGCATGTTTATTGTTGGTTTTAAGCTCCATTAAGTGCTGCGTTTCATATATTGAAACATTTAAGTCCCTGTAATGAACTTGACTCTGTTGCCCTTTTTCCGCCTTGGGTGGTCAAAATTATGCAAAGCAAGTTGAATTATATTTGAATATAAAGATGACATTGAGGCAAAATTGAGGTCACACATAATCACCTAATGTCCACCAGAATATTTTACAATATACTGTACCCTTGAGCTCTGCTTTAGAAAGATATTTTGGTACAGATCTAGGCAGTGTGTTTAAGTATTTCAAGATTACAGATAAAAGTGCAACCACTCTTATCTTAAATCAGTGTTAGTTATGGCCTGGCTCCAGACCTCTGAATCGCTGAGTCTTTCATAGCTCTGGTTTTGCTGTTGTGAATGGCTTTTCTTCCAGTTGGAGAAACTACTGAGCTATTCAGCACCTTTTTATAGGTGAGGCCAAGGTTAGGAACATCCCCTAACTGTGTCGGAGCCAGAATCCAAACAAATATAGAAACAAGCATGGTTAAAAATCGGTGCAGCTTTCAAGGCTGTAAATGAAACTGATTTAAATAACAGCTCTCATGTCAGAGAAACACCTTGCATTAAACTAATTCCCTTTTCATTTTTAGATTTACATGTAAACCTGTAAATATCAAGTTTATCTTAAAAATTGTCCCTCTGGTATTTGTGGAAATTCAGCAAAAGGAACGATTCAATGGGCCTCATGCAAGAGAATTTTTTCGCACATATCATAATACCACACTATGCAACTTGTTTACATTAGCATGGATGTAGCTGTTGCTGATGTTGCAGATGTAGCTGTAGAAGTTGCTGATTCCTATTTACACTCCAGGATTAATCTGCTCTGATGTAGGGCTGAGCAGTTATTCAGAATAATTATGGAAATCGTAATATGACTTTTGGGCATGAACAAAATGTACAAGTGGTCTAGACCTGTCATAGGGGTTGTGAACAGACAGTGTGCCTTTTCGTCACAAGGGGAGAAACTTTGTTTGATTTAGAAACATAACATCTTAATCTGAATGAATTAGGAGTTTAAATATGACACCAAAATCAAAGTAAACCAGTAAAATGTGTGACTAAAACAAATAAATGGAAAATGAATATGCTGTTCACCATATTATAATCATCATGGCTACCAATTTACTGAGATTTTTTTGTTTTTTATCAGTATATTTTTGTGCAGCAACTTTTACATTTCAGTTGCTAGGAAACTTCTCTCACTCTGACAGCTGCTTTTTATGTCTCTCTGCAGGTCTGTGTCCATGATCATCTTCTGTTGCAGCTGACAGTGTAATAGCACCTACTGTAGGCTATAATATTCTCTCCTCTAATATGTCTGTGTCTATCACATGACTGCCTCTCACATGGACCGCTTTGCTTTGGAAAGATGCGTGTTTACCATCTAACGTCATGTCGAAGCATTCTCTCTTTAGTACAGTGCTGCTCTGAAGAATCGTTGTCTTAATATTTTCTAATTGTTTTGCGTCCCTGACTACTGGTGCTCCCAAACTTATTACAAATGGAACAAATCACCCCATATGGACATTTTAGAGGTGCTGAATGTGCTAATGATCAGATCTTATAAATCCCACCTCATCATAAACAGGTGGCATTCATCAGGCTGAAAGAAATGATTCATGACAAATCAAAAGAGTTTGTTAAATCTAAGGTTGAATCTCAAGATCAAACCTCAAAGAGACAATTTTTGGATAAAAATAGTAATATGTTCTTGTGTGAGGCCCATTATGTATTGTTTCTCCCTTGATTGTAATAATGAAGGATTAAGTAAAAGGAAATAAGAGGCCTCTGTGATTCAGTGATAAGTGAGTGAGATACCCTCTTACAAACAAAATGTTGACAAAATGGCAATTCAGTCAGAGCATCATGCTCTGTTGCGTGTGCTTAAAAAGGCTTTTTGGCTTAGATCAGCGAGGCTGCACCTCAGAATGGAAAACAAATTGAGGCCTCAAAGTCTGGTTGGTGTAAATAGTATTGGTCTTTTAGAGGTAATTTTAGAAGGTAATCAATTTAAATGATTTTTTTCTGTAGCACAGATGAAGTTGTTTTAGTGCCTGACATTTGAGCAGAGATGGAATATGAGCAGGTAGTTGTGTTATAATGCAAACAAAAATAAGTCTATATTCTTATATTATATTTGTATACTTGTAAAGTCTGCCTTTTACAGATTTGGACTGATTCATTAATGTGTTAAATTTGTCCTCTGGCATAATGTTTCATCTCATAGGTCATTTTCCATCCCCTGTTGGCTAATCTGTCGCTGGCTATGATCCCATCTCCACTCTCAATCACAGACGTGCCCTCAAGGCACCGTGACATCCACACTGCCTGTTTACAGCAGGGTTATAAAGAACCCTGCCTGCATCAATATTCCCATATCAGCCCCCTCTGTTGCACTACAAACCACACACTGAAAGCCAGAGAAGCATCTGATCAAGGTTGTGTAATCATCCCGGTAGCCAGCAGCTCAGTGCTGTATGGCTCTTAAGGGCTCTTCAGTTTTCTACTGTACCTGAGACAGCAAAGGCATAATAAGCTCATTACTGAGATAAATACTGCAGAGTATAGTGTGCATAATGTCCATGTCTGTAATTTTATGCATGCATTTGAATGCATTGTATATATCCATATCAGAGAGAATGTAATCCTTGACCCAGGGATTATAATGAAGTGAACCGCAAGGCTAGCTAAACATGGCTTTATATGCTAATAGATATTGTAACTACATTTAGATTTGGTATTAGTCCATCAACTGAATGTAACAAGACATTTTTAAAAATTGTAAATCCATATTACTTAAAATTGTCTGCTCTTGTGTTAATAAATTATTCCTACTTATTTAGGGCAAACTTGCTTCATAGACTATGGTAAGCAAAAAACAGAAGGCTGGCTGCATTTTAATCTATTACCAGCAGCCAATTTCACAGTCTTATTCCTTGACAAACAAAGGAGGACACACACTACTGGTAGACATACACTGGCAGGGAAAAATAACTTCATTATCCGTTATTGTGTATTGTTAATAGAATCTTTTATTAGGCTTTAAGACCTTTGCAGTAGTTTTAGTCCTTATTGCAGTTATGAATTTGCGTATTTGGAGAGCATTGTTGTTGACTGGTGTTATTAAAAACAGACAATTTGATAATACAAACATTTTCCTTATTTTCATTAAATAACTTCCAGCAGAAAACATGTCATCTGAGGATACTATTCTTTTTCAATTGAAGCAATATTGGTTTGTTTGTTTGTTTTTTTACTCTGCTCAGTATGTGCTCTTCCTGTCACAGTCCCTGTCCTACCATGAGGTCATAGTTAATTAATCACATCAAAATAAGGCAAATGTAGATTTTCCATTTGGCTCAAGTGACTGCTAAGCGAAACAGACTTGGTTTTGATTACATCTGGTTTACGTCAAATGAGTTGATGAGGACCATGGTGTTCCTTTGTGTATGAGGAGTGTTCCTCTTTTACCCTAAAAGCAGTGATTGTTAACAGCAACCCCATAGATTCTGAGCTATTGCAACATATACACTACTTTACTACTTCCTTTCCTTTCCTATCACTCCACGTCTGGCCTGTCTTTGTTGCATCCTCGTACCCACAGTCTCATTTCAGTCTGCGGGCCTTTCCCTCAGAGGGCTATCAGGCAATAAGGTCAGTGTTCACAGGGGAATGCAGGGTCTGGTGTCAGAGCAAGTGGCATGGTGATGAATGGGAGTAATCTCACAGCTGTTACAGAATCACAAACACTTTGCTTGGGGGAGGGGGAATAGGAAACCTTTTGCTGTGTTAGGTGAGTGAACACAAAATTTATTATAAATATACATATACATAACAATTCCTACTTCTCTCTTTTTTTTATATATATATATATACATGTACAGTATTTCCCCTATACTGTACATGTATTTATTATGTACACAGTGTACTGTATGTTGCTATCGTTACAAAAAGCCATGCAATATCTACAGTACAGTATATGGTATATCTATGAAACCTACTTTTGTTTTCAATAAATAGTAATAAATTATCCACCTCTTATTTTTTGTACATTCTATTGCACATAGTATTTACATAACTGCTTTGGATTAACATTTTCCCTTTTTTCATCATGACCTGATGTCAGTTTTAGCTGCTTTTATTGACTTATCCTAAAGATATGAGTTCCTTCACTCCACATCCTCAGAAGACAGACATTTCTGTCGGGTATCTTTGTCCTCAAATGTCACTTTTTTGTTCCTCTTTGGGTCGATCCAAGAGTTGTGGATAATGGCGTTATTAGGAGTAGGATCTGCCTCAATGATTGACACCACCCTCTTCTTCATCTTGCTTTTCAGGACTTTCTGGAACTTCTGCCTTGTGAAGGCATAGAGTAGAGGGTGAAAGATAGTGGTCCCATATGCCATGACCAAGAAGCCTAGTCTCAACTTGACCATCAGGTCACTGGGGCCCACACTGAGGATGACTGTGTTGAGTACTGTAATGGGTGTCCAGCACAACAGGAAGGTAGACACAATCAGGAGGGACATCCTGAAAACCCTCTTTTGGCGCTCTCGCCTCTCCCGATGGCGCTTAACTGCTCTGCGCAAGGCGATGATGACAGAGACAGAAGTGCGCATGCCCAGTGTGGGGTTGCGGCTGCCGCTGCTCTGGGATCCATCTGTGGCCTCTTGCTGTGTTGTCATGGCCGTCATGGACGGACGCTTTTTTCTCCGAGCCTTTTTCTTCTGTGAAGCATGGAAACGTGTGCCAATGCGAATATTGAGTGCCTGCAGGATCTTCGAGTAGGTTATGAGCATGACAACAGCAGTGAAGAAGAAAATGGGAATCTGAGCCAGCAAGTGGTAATAGAGTCCAAGTTCTGTGTAGTACTGGTTAGTGTGGACCACATTCTCCACCACTGTCTGGTTGAGCTCAGCATGGCCCTGGGCAAAGAAGCCCACCTCAATAAAGGGAACCAGAAAACTAACGAAGGATAGCACCCAAATGGCGGCCAGTAGGGCAAGAGCACGGCCCATGGTCAGAACCCGGTTGGCTGGTTTGACTGAGATGTCATAGCGATCGAGGGTGATGGCGAGCACATTAGCAGCAGTGGCAACACTAGCAAAGGAGACACAGGCCTCATGAAAGCAGCAGACGAGGGCAGTGTCTCCCTCCAGGGAGAGCAGCACCACCACAATGGTGAGTGGGATACAGCACACACAGACCAGCACATCTAACACATGGAGGTTCATAGTGACAATGTTACTGACGGAGCTAATGAGGTTCGACTTCATACAGTAAAGGGCAAGCACAGTGAGATTGGAGCTCAGGCCCAGGAGGATTTCCAGCATGAGAAAGCCAGTTAAGGAGACCTGGAAACTAACAGGATAGGGATACGGACTGGGTGTTGCAGGACTCATGGTGCGGGTGATGGGTTCAGTGTTGTCGGTGACTGTGACGTTGCTCATGGTGGCTTCTTCTTTAGGGCTGGGAAGGATATGCATTATCCTACATGTAGAGAGAACAGAGAAAGATCATTTATAAGGAGGAAAAGGAAAGAAAAGAGGTGTGTGTGTGTGTGTGTGTGTGTGTGTGTGTGTGTGTGTGTGTGTGTGTGTGTGTGTGTGTGTGTGTGTGTGTGTGTGTGTGTGTGTGTGTGTGTGTGTGTGTGTGTGTGTGTGTGTGTGTGTGTGTGTGTGTGTGTATCTTTAAAATGTTGCAATTAACATACTTCTGAGAAATGTTGTCACAGATGTACTGCCACCAGATATTTGAATGAGAAATGCTGAGAGACAACACTTTAATTGAGCTGGAACTTTTTTTTCTGCCATGCCTTGCCGATAGATTGTTCACTACACACTTGGCATGACTAACTAGTAAATGTCTGCCCCTATCAGATTTTGCTTTTGTTATAACCATCCTAGATCAGGAAATTGCATCTATAGTGGAGGCACACATACAAGTCATGGTATGTTTTGGCTTAGTTGTGGCTTCATGTACTTTTTGAGCCTTTACTAAATGATGCATCCAAACTAACGTAGTTGTAATGTATTAGCATTTATGCATAATGAATATGGACCTGAGGTCATGAAGGTCATGATGAGGAATCAGATTTTAGCCCAGTTAATAGTCAGGGGGGAGGCAGGAAATGAAGTGCTTGCTTTGTCCTGTCTAACAAAACTTACACCTTTCTGTAACTAAGTTACAGAAGGCGGTTCATAGCTGACAAGAATATTCTGCAAGAGAAATTGTGTTTACTTCATCCCCAGCAGGCCTCCAACTCTCACAGATGAACTTTAAAAAACAACCAACAGCTAAATAATTGAAGAACTAACGAGTGCACTGAGAAACAATAGATATTTGGGACTGTAATTAATATCAGGTAGGGGGGGATTGGGGCGTGGGGGGTACGATGGTTGAATACTCATGCACTCCAGACTGAATTAAAATAACTGATTAGCACATGCAATATTAAAATCATCCAACCTCCCCTAGAGAAATAAATCCAATCTGAATGAGGCTCTAGATGACATGGAGAAAAACAAATGGTTTCCAGTAGTATTTACCCTTCCCTCCAGCACTATCTGAGTACCAGGGCTGTGTAATCAGGCCATAGAGTCCATGTTAGATCCACAGAGACGAGCATCACATCCAAACATAGCCAGTGGGAAAGTGTTTCCGCTCCAACAGAGCCACCAGCGAAGCTTTTCCTTTCACTGCTAGTCCCTCCCAGAGAGGCTGACAGCCAGAAATGCACCTGTCCGTCTCACCAGAGACTGTGTATGGGCTGCCAGCTTTGTCTTCCTAAACTCAGTGACAAAAAAGCCAGGCAATCAGCCACCTGCATCCAGCCGAGGTGAGAGAATATAGGCTAATGTCCTTTACAGACTTTTTCTCAGACCGTTTGCTTTGGTTATGGTGGGAGCATTGATGGATGAGTGGAACAGGGATAAAATGTCGGAGCCACCTCCTGTTTATAATCTTATGATATTCCCAGGCAGGAGAGACACCGCCAACCAAGAAAACAAAGAAACACAGACTCTTTCCTTTGCACAAAGCTGGAATGCACTACTCATAGTACGATCCAAAATCCTTGCTTTTTGCTTTTTTTTGTCCCCAGTGAGAAGATAGTCAGTTCTGTAAATATAAAAAAAATATTACATCCATTAGCATGTATTCCAAGAAGCAGAGTTTGTCACTTAGCCATATATTCCCCAGCACACACCATAGTAATGTCCAGAATCTGTCCAGGAGAGGTCAACGCGTCCAGGAAGCGTCCGGGCCCATGCCTCCCCTGGGAGCACTAATGGAACAGGCCTTCACTGTCCACCTTTCTCATCAGTCTCTGTACGCCTGGCTCCAGCCGCCATTGACTTGTAAATCGAGCACAGGTCTCCGGTTTGCCCCCCGACATGTTGAACCCTCAGTCACTGGCAATTGCGTGAGTGAAGCAGATTATTGCAGGGCATGTGTGTCCAATCACCATAATGTGTGATCACTGTGACATTTGTGACCACCAGTATTTATACATGCATGGGAGGGGGGTTGACACAGTGATTCAGTAGAAGGTCATCCTCATGAGGAAGTGGAAGTGAGTTTATCAGACAGAGAGCCTGACGTGTAGATTTGTACAAAGATGCTGCAGAAGACTCACACTTTTAGGCGTACACTACATCATCCGTCTGTCCTTCGATCCCACATCCCTCAACGTGGTGACCTGAGGAGAGAGAGAGAGCAAGCGAGAGAGAGAGATGATAGGGTAATGGATGATAGAGACAGGGAGCGAGTAGGAGGAGTAGAAGAGGGAAGTGTGGGGGATGTGTTAGTGAAAATAAACATATCCTAAGTAGAGAGGCGACAAAGAAAGTCTCATTAGCATAGCAACCAGCCTCTGATGTCTTATCGTGTTCCTGTGCATCGCCTCATGCACTTTACATCTCTGCTATTGCATTAACATAACAGTAGCACTATTAAGGGGCTGCACGAAAGCAACTAGTATTTCACATCTCAGCCATCCGTTTTCAGATTGAAGATGAACTGGTTATTTTTTGCTTTTAGTGTCGCGGGGAAATGTCTATTGTAAATCATTCTGTGTTTCTCATACAGCCACAGTGGTGATGAAATGGTCATACAATTTTCATGATAGGGCAGACTTGCTTAGAGCTTTAGCGCAGTGTGATCCTTGGGGAACTTGTCATAAAGACAGGGATGCCTCCTCGTGTGTCAGTATATGTGATACATGTAATCTCTTCAGAGGAACATGTCGGTCATTCTTCAAGGTTGTTTCAGAGTGGGATTCTATAATTTAGTGTGCCACAATGTCAGCACATATGAGCAATAAGTACCATGCTTTTATTCCATGCAAAAGAGATTGAGCATGCAGGCTAAATTCTGTATGAATATAAGTGCATTATCGTATATCATTTTTTTTATTTGGCAAAGCCTCACTCTTTTGATTATAATTTTTAAATTTAATCACTGGACAGTTTACAGTGATGACAAGTTTAAGGCTGAGCATACAGTATTTAAATCAGTTATGTGGGTAAATTAGTAGGTTTTCATTGAAATTACAACCATTTGTTTCTATATTAAAGTCTTTCAACGTAAACTGAAGTTATTCAGGAAATAACCGTGGTAATGGTGTGTAATCCCGTGCATTTGTTTATTTTTGTTTGAAGGACATGTTCGTCATTGAGTTTTCTTTGCTGTCACACTTACTGCTCAGTTGAGTGCTGTAAATCAAACCAATAAGTAGAGTGCCCCATCAAAACACAGCAGAGCTCACCATGCAGGGTAAACAGAGACGCTCCGGAGCTGGTCCATACACCACGCTGTCCCCTCTCATCTCTCTGGCTCTGCAACAATGTAGGTCGACTGATACCAACTGCTGGTTAATCTTCTGCTCCTTTCAGCAGTAATCCAAGAATTAGGAATGAAAAATGATGAAGATACACGGGTCACACAACTGACAGATGTTCCTTTCCTTCTGAGTCTCGCACAGAGAAAAAAAACAAGTCCATAGAGATTAGTCCTAACAGGGATGTTGGTGGGATTCTTCTTTTCCTCCTTTTGTCCCCCCTTTTTTTTCTCTCATCCATCCGTATGGACTGGTGTGTGAATACTCCTCATCTCATCAACTCTCTGTTGCGCTCCCTCCTTGCCTGCCTAACTGTCTGGATAGGAGTAGAAACCATCACACTCCTGGTATCTCTCAATCTCCCGCTCTGCTCTTCTCTCTCCTCTCTCTTTCTCACCCCCCCCCCCCCCTTCTTCCCCCCCACCCCTTTCTCTTACTGCGGAGGTTTGCAGTGCTCCCCCATTCCTGATTGGTCTTCTGTAATAGGCTTAACCCTTTCCTCTCCAGCTAGGGGAGGTATTTCCTATTGTTCTGACTCTATCCCCTCTTCCCTGCCAGTGATTGTGACATCCCGTGTGAGGCTGTAGTGATTTGGGGAAAAAAAGCTTCTACTACGCTTTTGCTCAGGGACTGTAGGTGCCACTGCGCTAAACACACAACCTGCTGCAGAGTTTCATAGGCAAGACTGTTGAAGGCAAATCAAAAAATGTTGGCATAATGTATTAATTAGCTTTGTCAAAACGTAATGAACAAGTAATGTGTTTGTGCACCATAGGGGGAATGATGAGGATGGAAAGCCAACAGAGAAGCATTATTTTTCATATTGATTCTGTGCACATACATAGGTCTTAATATGCATGTGCCAGTGAGCATGAGAGGCAGTGAGACTGACAGAGAGAAGATAAATTCTTGCAGCTGTAAGTGGGAGAAATGGATTATGCAGAAAAGAATGAAAAGTCAGAAAAGAAGAGATAGAGGATGCTGGCTTAGATTGATAGTTTCAATTAAGTTGCTCTGTCAGATCAGTAAGAGGTTGACCACCCTTGATTCCTTTGTCAAGGCTCATTTGTCAGGTGCAATTATTGCCAGAGGGCATCCTGGTACCTGACAGCCTCCAGTAAAGAAGAGGGGGGCATCTGTCGCTCTGGCATGGCTACCTCGTAAATTAGTGATTAAAATCCACAGGAAATACATCAGGTGTTGTTATTCAGATGGTGACATTTTAATAATTATACTTTGTCACATTGGTGTTTCAGTTTTTGTTTTTTCAAGACATTTAAAGTTGACTTGCTGCTGTTTGAAACAGAGATCAAAGGTCTAGAGGTCTCAATTAAGCAATCAACAGAAAATTAAGGGAAAAATTGGTAATCAATGTAGTTAAATTATTAATTAAATTACTATCAAGTGATAATGTCAAACACACATTAGCTCCAGTTTCTCAAATGTTACAATTTGCTGCATTTTTATATTTTTGTAAATTAAATATATTGGTCTATTTGCTGGACAAAACAAACAATGGCAAGAAATCAAAAGGCTGACAAATTGTAACATGTTTCACTGTTTTCTCACATTTTGACTAAATTGATAAAGATAATAATCATTGCTCCTTTAGATGTTGACAATGTAATGTCTCCGCATTACATGGCCCACGTATTGTTTAATTTGGAAATTCCTGAAGGAATCTCTTCCTCCACAGCAATGACAACCCCTTAATGTAGAACAAATTGGAGGTCAAGAAGAAGACCTGGATGGACGGGAAGGAAGAGCATGTGTCTGCAGTTGTTGGTGTGTGGTTTGTCAGATCTTTTGCATATGTACAATCAGTGAGTTTGTGAGCATATCTGTCAGACGGTTTGTATGTGGACATGTTTGTGCTCTGACAGATGCACCCTGTGTCAAGTACCTGCTTCTTACACAAGATCCTTCCACAAGCCTCTGGCTGTCAGACTAAAATTACACAGTACATCAGTGAAAAACAGACTCCATGTCAATGCACGCTACTCAAAGCACTCTATGTTTCATAACTAACATCCCGAAGAGAGTGTGTATGAAAAGACTGGACCGACAACTTGACAGCCTTCGTACTGCTCTTAGGGATCTTCCTAAGAGTGGTAAACAGTGCTGCTGCAGAACCACTGCATTCACAAAACTTTAGAGTTCAATAGAAGAATGACGTTAATATTTCATTCCAATTAATATTTTATCCAGCTTTTTCTCTCTGTCCCCAGTCTCCTCTGTCTGATATTCGCAACATTTTTTCCTCCCATTTCAGTCTGAGTGCCTGCAGACATCCTCGAATATGCTGTATGCATATATGTGCCTGACGATGTGCAAGCGTGAGCATTTCTTTGCTTATACCACACATACAGTGTGTTCCCACCCTCCTTGGCAGAGTGTGTGTGGTGCGTCTATGATGAGGACCCTCTCTGGCCTGGGCTCATCAGATAAAGGGGATGCAGATGTGCTGTCAGAGTCCGTCTCATTTCAAGTCCGCGCTTTGCATGCCAAACATCAGCAGGCAATCATGCAATAGTGGGATGGAAGCTGGCAGGCCCAGAGGACCCAGTGCACAGACTTTTATCTCCTCCCTGCAGCAGGCATCCTTGCACTTCCATTTGGAGCCACTGTGATTTGCTCCAGATTGCTCCAGAACAGAACAAGCCCAGCTCTAATGGAGTGGCTGGTTTCAAATGTTGTCATAGTCTGTTGTCATCTGATCTATTAAAAATGCCATATTGCAGGTCCATTGAGCTGGGCCGAAATATGGAAATGGAAAAGACAACTGACATCACTTGAGCTGTCCCTGCTTTGTTGGAAATCTATTTTTCTTCTTCTAGTATTTGGCAATTCTCTCTTCTTTAACTGTCCATGGAGCTTCACAGTGAATGCTACTACTTATGTGAAGGATTTAGGTGGAGAGGGAGCCAGAGTAAGGTGTTTTTGACTGGGGTTTGACCACAGGGCACTTGGCCTTGGCCTCACTCCCAGTGTCCCTTTTGGATTCATGCTCAGTTGGTGAGAGATGAAAGTGCCTGGATCAAGTTAGAAGGAGAGAAGAAAGAAGGAAGACTATCCTCACCTCCTCCTACATTAAACACTCTAGAGATTGATGAACAGAAGCTAAAGTTAAAATGCAACCTCAGTCCTAGAGGAAATGTTAATGTATCCTCTTCCATCCCCACACAGGTCCATTAGTGGTAAAGTGGCTTCATTTGTGCATGACATTTACTGCACTATATTGTGTAAGGGTTTTATGTTCTATCAACCTATTATTAAAACACCAAGTTAATTTTACACAATGGATTACAACCATCAAATTACTGTCTATTTTTAAATTACATTTTAATTATGGTGCACACATTTCTATGGAGTCAATATATTTCATAGTAAAAATGAGTGTGATTATTTTTAGTTTTCTAAAAATCCTGAGAATGTGATGTAGCAAAATGTAGGGAGTCAGAAATATAAAAAATATATGATGTGTTTGCATGGGTCCAACATGTAGACTTAGAGGTCTCTACAGTTGCCATAATATTCCTATAGGGACTGATGTCTGTTTCTGTGGTCATCAGCAGTCTGGAATACAATTATGAAAAGTTAAATGTGTGATTTTCAACAGGAAAAACTACACTGTGACACTCGTTGTAAAATCCAGCTGATGTTAGTCGACATGACATTTCCTGCCGTCACTAGTCATAATATAGCAAGCAAGAATGAGTTGACAAACCTCTCATACACGCATCAGGCACGACTCTCTCACTGCGGTGTCCCCAGCATGAGGGTGCGCGTGCCAAAAATGAAGTCATCTTATCTCTCTGCAATACACACAGCAACTGTCTACCTGCTTTTCTACCAATAACATATTAGATAAATTGCCCAGTGAAATTGGACAGTGAGAAGAAAAGGAAGGGTGGAGCAGAGAGGGAGAGAATAGAAAAGAGAAAGGTCCTTCCTACAGATGCAGCTAAAAGTGGCAAAATAAGCAACATGTTTGCCAGTAATGGGCCAGGTCAGTCCAAAACAGGCATGTTTTTTGGACTTAAGTGCTTGCAGTTTCATTGACTCAGTGTGTAGATGTGTTTAATTTTTTGCAGTTTGCTTTATGGACAACAATGAGTGAGCATGACAATCTAAATATGTTTTGCAGTGGAGTACTTTTTGGACTTTTGTGTTATACTTACATTACTGTAGCTTATGCTCAAGTTCTGTGAAGTTTTGTGATACTTATGATCAGTGATGGGAATAAACGAGTAATCATATTAATTACTGTCCCCCGTTACAACGCTGTTACCGTTACTGCCAAAAAAATGTGGCGTTACTTCTTCAGACCTCACTGAAGCGGTTTTCTCCCGAACAGGCGCTTCTCTAAGAAAGAGTAGGACACAAATTAGACACAATCTCCTGGAATCTGGAGCGAGGGAGCAAGAGTGCGCTGTAGAGAGTGACTGCGCGCGTGTTTGTTTATGTGACTATCAATGAGAGAAAAGCCTCCTGATATCTGTGTTGCTGCTTATTAGACCAATCGCGTCCACCCGGACCTTTTTATTTACGTGTTTTGGGCCAGTTGTTGTTGATTGGGGCAGCCAAGTAATTTGACATATTTGAACTTTTTTTTTTTTAAATTAACGTAAAAGTTACTTTTCCTTGTAATTAATTACTTTGCCATTGATGTAATTCAGTTAATAACTCAGTTACTTTTTGGGAGAAGTAATGAATAACTATAATGAATTACTTTTTCAAAGTAACGTGCCCAACACTGCTTATGATATGCTTGAATATAACAGAGCTGCCAAATTTTGACTTCAGTTTGGAGTGAGATTTAAAATGTGTGCTTTGTAATCTCGATAACTTTCCTCCCAGATGAACAAGTGGCCAAATTTAAACCCTAACCCTAACCCAACTAGTATGGTACCCGTTACATCAACAAATAGGGATAGAATTATTGTTTCAGTCCATCCATGAGTCAGTCCCTCCTGGAAATTGCAATTGTAATAATTAACACAAAGTCAAGAAATCTCTGAAATATTTGCCAGAGCTTGCAATTTTAATGACTTACTGCAACTTTTCCACATGAAATGGCCATATCAACAGACTGCTTGTGATTAGAACAATTGACGCATTTTGTGTCATGGTAACTTGCGTCATGGTAACTTGCGTCATTGGAGTGTGCAGCAAGCTTTGATCTGGAAGATTGACAAATCTCACCCAATAAAAATGAATAACATAGACCGTGCAAAACAATTCCCATATGTTCCCAAATGAGGTTTGTATTCAGTTAGTCAGAGGAGTGCAAGTTCAGACAGCGATGATGGGTATAATCTATCCCAGAGATAATAATGGGCACTTTGGAAATGAAACTACTGTAAATTGTTATGCTAATCGATTTGTTTTAATGGCATTAAGGACTGATTGTATTTGGTGCTAATGTTGAGGTTTATCTAATAAAGGCTTATAAATGGAACTATTTTCTTTTTTCTTATATAACTTTGAGTCCATGGTTGTCATGCTATGACAATAAATTAAAGAATTAACTCTGAAATATATTTTTTCTGTAATATGCAGTATGCTTTTTATTGATGGAAGTGATTACATATGACCCTTCATTGGTAGGGGTTTTTATCTATCTATCGATTGCAATTTTTCCCAATTTTCAAGCAATAAGAACACATACAAAGTTGCAAATTTTTTGACAAAAGCTGCAGCAAAATCAAGCATTTGTGGCTGCAGTAATCACAAAAAACTGCAAAATACTGGAGGGACTGGTTAGTCAATTGCTGTTTTTCTGTTGAGGTATTGAAGAGAGAGCTCGCATTAAGTGCACTTTACATATTTATCTTGTTATTAATTTCTTTCAATATCCTTACTACCATTCATTGTTACAGTCTTACAACTATTACTCAATTGTTGACTCTAGTAGTTGCCAAAATTATGTAACCTCTTTTTTCTCTCTGGTTGACTCCCTCTCTGTATTACTCTATCACTCATCTTTCCATTTGCTTTGGTTAGACATCAGCTCCATTCTGCCAGTGATTTACAGTCCTGGTGGTACGACGGGTCCATAAGGTTAGAGCTATAAAGCAGAAGTAGGTGAAGTCAGCCATTTAACCCTGACCATGGGGTTTAGGGCTTGTTCCTGCAGTTTCCTCAATCCTCCAAAATCTCCCCCCATCCCCCACCACAGACACACACTCGCTTGGGACTGTTTCCTGCTGTACTGTGACCTCCTCAGTGTGCTCTGTCACGGAGACGAACAGCTTCTTTTCCATCAGCCCCTCAGAAGTCCGCCACTTCCCGTCACGGCGCAACAGCTGTTTACGTTAGCCATGTCAGAGAGCGGCGGCCAAAGCGTGGGAACGCAAGGCATACACTGGGGACTCCACACTCACCCAAGGGGAGGTGCGAGTGCAATGGAGGGCTAAATCTTGGGGGGAAAGCACGTAGAGGAAAACCACACACAGATGGACACATTTACGCTCCTCCCATTGCACTAATGCACTCGGCCGTCAGAGCACTCAGTGTTTGTCATCTCATTTTATCTGTTCATGCTGCTTCCCCTGGGAATTCATGTTACTGGAAAATGTGCCATTTTCTGAAAGATCCATTCTCCTTCTGCAGCTAGTTTAAATACTTCAGAAACCACTTTGTTAACTTTGACTAACTTGAGGGTAACTGGGTCAGCTGATTCTGAATTGCCCATGTCTTAAATGTGCATCAGGATAATTGATTATTTTTCTTGCATGCTTTGTGCAAAGGGCATTTTTGTCCCTGAGGCTGTATATCTGTGTGTGTTCACATGTGTTTGTGTCTGTATTGGTGAATTTGTGTTAGTTATTAAGAGCTGAGACTGCCATGCTGTCTGTAGTCTAATCCTGTCACCCCCCCTTGGCTTTCCTGACTGACTGTCTACTAACACAATGCCTTATCCCTGTTTCAAGTGGCCTGCGGGGACCAAACAGAGAGGGAATTCCCTTCTCGAAAGAAATGACCTGCCAAAGACTACAAAGACCATTAGGATTGGAAGGCCACAGCAACACAGACAAAAGACTTCTTAATGGAGCACAATGACATTTACTGCCATTTTATGCTATTGTCAGAGAGTAGTATGCCATTATGGAGCCATGGTTGGCATTTACATCAAGTAATGTGTCCATGTTTGGTCACTTGACTATTAGTAAGATAGAAATAGAGCTAACTTTGAAGCATGCTTTTTTCTTTTAAAGAATTATTTTAGGCTTTTCTGCCTTTGTTTATGGTAGAGATGCTGACAGGAAACGGGGAGAGAGAGAGGGGGGAATGACCTGCAGCATAGGTCTCTGGTCAGATTCAAACCAGGGATGCTGAGATTATGTGGCATGCGCTCTAACCACTCGTTCCAAGCATGCTTTTTTTCTCCCACTTAAAGGGAAAATGTAATATGTTACTCTGGTGTTGGATGTTGGTCTTATTCTATAATGTGCTCAACGTGTTGGCTGCTATATGGTAGGGACTTAGAGGTCCCCATTAGTCTACAGTGACAGTGACATAACATGCATGTGTATTTTTGCATTCGAGGGAGAATACGTGGAAATGGGAAGACGAGAATACGGATGTACAATATGTACATCACGTACTGTACATGTGCTGATCAGTCTTCACACTAATGTAAAGAAGGCTTTTTGTTTGGGACACTCTGTCCTTGTGGTTGCTGGCGCCAAACAATGCTTGTTTTTTCTCTTCTGTATCTCCTTTGAATTTTAGTCTTTAGGGGGATGGATGGATTAACCCAAATAAATGGGCCTCTGAACACTAACAGGAGGCCTGCTGATAAGCAGAGTTACTCTTCCTTGTACACGTACGCACGTGTTCTCATACATGCCCATACACAAACACACAAATATGAAAATATATTTGAGTTAATACACAGATCCACGTTATACTTACCAGGACACACAGTATTATTCATTCTTTATAAAGAGACTCTACTGCTTCACAAAAATGAAAAAAGACAACTATTACAGTATTACAGTATTCCAGCTCACATATTTTCATATGAGAGCAGCTCCCCTGTACAGCAATTTATTTGGCTCTTGACAACTGTCCTGTTTTAAATGAAATGCCTGCAGGTGAGTATTCCAGTATTAGACCTTGACACACAGATGCAATCACACAAGCCTTTTGCTGTTTTTCCCTCCCTCAAATTGCCCATTTTTTCCCGCCTCCTGTCTCATGCCTTTGCAAGTTTCCCTTCCTTCTCACTTTCTTCAGTAGCACCTAACGATAATTAGCCAGTGCTAGCTGTCGTCTTGTGCCTGTCCCTAGTCACACCTTGTCAGCGAGGCCTCTCCTGTCGGCGCTCCGCCACTAATGGGTCGCTGCCTTGGCTCTGACAGCTGAGGTTGAGCCTATCTTCCTCAGCCGCTACCTCTTCATTAAGGCCTGCCTCCAGCTACTGTGGCACAAAGATCAGCACCTTTTGTCTCTGTGTCTGTCACACCAGCTGGGGATCTTCAACAGCACCTCTGTTCCTCCCTCCACCCAGGTCGACACACAAGTTCCAATCCACACAACACAGGGCTTATCAACCTCAACACTCATGCACATGGAGGTATGCTGGAAGTGTGGATGTCTCCTCTCCTGTTCACAGTGTGCACTGAATGATGTTGATAATTTTCAGCCATATAAATGCAAAGCCTTGATACCAGCTGCACTTCTCATCCAAGGTTAGATGTCAGGAGGAGTGTAAATGTGTGCCACAAAATGTGAAGACTATCTTTTCATGTTTCTTCTCCATTGTTTTTGTTGAATGGAATAGATTATACAGTATGTCATTGGAGTTAAACGTGGCACTGAACCTCTCATTCTGTACACTGTAGTGACGATATGTAGCAGTGAATTGATCACTTTCTAACTCTGACTCTGAGGTGTGAAATGAAAGATAATCTATTTTACCATTCATGCCCTTTTAATTATTGTAGATCATTTAGCCTTTTTAGAAGATCAGACACACCAGGTGCAGCTTGGTCCAGTCTCCCATGTGTCAGCATGATGACATTCTGTGTGGGTGGCAGCAGTAGGGTGTTGGCCCTGCCTGTGGGTGTACCAGGCTGTTGCCCTTGATTGTCTGGCACAGGGTCAAGGTAGCAGAGGGCTAGTCATCACCGTCAGCACTTCTCACTGTAAAGGCACATACTGTAACACCCCTGGGATTTGTGTGGCTCAGAGTGTGTGTATATGCATGTTCAACGGAAGTGGGTTGGCTTTGATGCTTTTAGTGCTTCTCTGTGTATCTCTATGAGTCATGTTTAAGTAGATTGCCAAACTATTCCTATGTAATCAATTCATCCTTGCCAGTGACATAGTGGCTGACTCATACACTGTATGCGCTTAGTTGTATCCGATAATACTTCTATCCGGTGGCGTCACAAGATATCGTGCACTAATTCAGTCTAAAGTAGGAAAAACCAAGGATATCATTCAGATCTCATTGCAACTTTGAGTTATATAGTGATCATTTTCCATTAAGTAATGTTTGTTTCCTCTGTGAATTAGTGTCTCTTTCGGCATGGAGAATGCTGATGCTCTCAGGCTCTTACTCATCTCTGCAGAATGTGAATTGATCATACTTTATCCAGGCAGAAATCCAGGCAGGGTGACTTGGAAATTAAAATGAGAGGGGGATAATGCAAGCTAGTACTACTGTAATGTAATATTTATATATCTTTTTAGAAATATGAAAAAAAGTTTCTTTATCACATTAATTTGTTCATTTGCAACCCCAAAACATTAAAGGGATCATTACCACTGTATAAAAAAAATCTATGTTGTGTATTTGTCACACAGTGTACATTGTCATACCACCCACACTTAGTGCAAAATCAAACTGGACACCTCTTGATTCAATTATCTTCAGTTTTCAATATATTCTGAAACTATAACAATAATATACTAAGACTGTGTTAATGACAGCTATGAAACTGATGGATATGTTCTTGGGGGTATTTAAATGTTGAATGTGATAAGCCATGAAGGCAGAGGGACTTATAAACAGGCTGTTTAGTGGGCCCTGTATAAAGGAGCCTCGTATCATTAAACAAACAGATTAGATTTTGGTTCCACTTGATAAATTGACTGTAATTTCTTTTGCTGCCTGGATGATCGGTAGAGATTGGATTTCTTCTGGGTGCAGTAAGAAATTCACAGGGAAGCATTAGCAAACACACATCCAACAACTTCTCAGGCTGATTCAAACTGTCTTTTTGCATCACCCAGAGACTGGGAATCACTTTTGCAAGAATGAAACAATTTTTTGGGGGATCTCCCATATGAAACGAGGAGCAACCACGTTGTTTTTCTCACAATTTAAAGTGTCAAGACTGATTTTCTCCGGAGTTAAGAATATATAACAGAGAGTTGTGAATGTGATGTTGAACTGATTAGCACGATGAAGATGTAAGTTGTCTGTGTGACATGAGTGTCAGAATGAGTCATCAATGGTGTCCCCAACAGGAGAGATCTCAAACAGGAAATGCATGCTCTGGTGCCAAACATGGCAAGCAGATGGCAAGCAACAGGGCCCTGTCAGTCCAGTATAACATGGAGGCTCAGAGTTGGTGGGGTGTACAGTTTGGAAGAGAATGCAGGAGAAAAAAAGCGGTCAGGATGCATGATATCAGGCCATCTGTCTGCATTACAACAAGGTGTCATTTTTAAGAGGGTGCAAAACTCGCTCCCACTCTTTCTTCAGATCTTGTCTTTGCTGCAGATAGCACGTAACAACTGTGCTTTCTCCTCCTCTGCCTTTGACTTTTTATGCAATCAAATTCCACAGTGGCAGTTGCATAATGATGTTCCTTTTAACAATTTCAAATTGTTTAAGGATAACATGTTGTGGCACAGATGTTCTTCTACTATCTCCTCATTTTACCTTTACTCTGCCCTCTTTTTGGACATCTGTTTTCTTCTATACCCTCTCTGTCTGTGTCTCACTTCACCACTGATGAAGTGATGCTGATATATTCCCCCTCTCTGTTATAGTAAGGAAGCTGCCCGGAGGAGGAGAAGGCACTGAAGTTCACACACACACACACACATGTAGGGAGACATTCCGGCTGTTACCAAGTGCATAGGAGTTTGTCCGCCTACACGCTCAGAAGACCAGGAGATGTGTGTCTGGGCCTGGCTTAGAGGCTGCTGGCTTGCTCTACTGTAGCAGGTGGTGCACATTTTCCATTTACGAGAAAACACTAAGTGTAGGCAGCAAGGAGGAGGTGCTGTCATCTATTCTTGCATCGAACACAGTGCCACTTCATGGCACAATCAATGGTCACGTTGTATGGATGCAGTTTATCTGGACACAATATTTGTAATCAGTAATATTTCCAAAGTTATACAAGCACTGGTGGGGGAATCAATCATTTCTACGATTGTGTGTCAATTCCAAAACTCTGTTTTGTGTATTGTTAAAAATGTGATGTTGACTGAACAAAGGTGGAACCAGCATGGCACAGTGCAGCACATCCAAGCTCATCTTCATCTTTCAAAGAAGGCGTTTGGGTTAGGGTTATCTCCATCTTGGATTTGATAATTAGTTGTATAAGACAGAGGTGAGATATTTCATGAATGCTTAGTCCCCATTACCCAGAGGCTACAGTTAGCAAAGTGGAGCACCGAACTTCAGTGCTAGCAGAAAAAAATGCTGTGCCTGTGCAGTGTTTTTGATTGCAATGAGTTTCCCTGGTAGCGTTAAAGCAGAAAATATTCTCCACTGCGGGAGAGATAACATTAGTAATAACACAGTGAAGCTCTCTTTTTCTTTCCGTTTCTTATTCAAGAACACATAGATCAACTTGTGTTTCATCAAAGACATTTACTGTAATGGTGGTACATTTTTATTATTCTTACACAGGCAGAATACTGTAACATGCTTCCAAATTATTGTGGTTAATTTTTCAAATATAAAAAAGCTGTGTGGTCTTAGATACTTTTCTCCACTTTTTTATTCAGTCTGACACAGACCTCCATCAAGACTAGTTAGTTTGTAAGCAATATTTTATTGTGAAATCCAGTGGACTAAAGCAGGAGTGAGTAGTTTTGTCACACGGTGCAATGGAGTAAGAGCCTGAAAATAGTGTCTCATTTACTGTTTACTGAATTGAGAATCAAATTTGAATCAAAGCAAATTGGTTCTGAAGTAAAGTGTGACACCAAGAATCAGAGTTAAATCTAGCTAAAGGAGATTCCTAAACATTCCCACACTTTAAATCATGAATAGGCGTCAGTGTCCACTGTCCAGACACAGTGTCACATACTTTTCCCCCAGAATTGATTGTGCACATACAGTCACTCCAAGTCCCTTTTATCTCGCTGTCAGTCAGCAGAAGACCTTTTTGTTAGTGATGCTGTCATGGCATAATCAAAATGCCATAGGAGCATGCAGACCCAGTCTTGGGAATTTATACAAAAGCGGTCTTATCACCGCTGAATTGTAGCGTCTGTCTGTAGAGCAGTATTCCATGTGGAGCCATGTGGATCATTGTTATATTGTTATATTTTGGGGCCAGTGTAAGACGGTGTTCTTTTTGTTCTCAAATTACTTTTGATATTATAGAATATATAGAATAGGCTTAGACCTTTTAATACACATACATGTGCACCTTTTTATGAGTAACATTTAATAGAAGCCTTGAATGTCATACAAGACATATTCAACTCTAGATAAGAAAAACAGGCTCTGTGATGGCTCTTATCATCATGACCCAGAAAAGTCAAGGAGAACTCAGGGGGGTATTGCCCTGATTCAGGTGTATTCCACATGCAGGGCCGATGGAAGGATGAGGGACGAGTAGAAACGTAGAAGGGGAAAAAAATGCATGGAGATAATCCCTGCATTCATCCAGCTACTGCAGAATTTTAGATATTATGCAAATTATGGAGATTATTCAGCCAACCATTGGTTTCCGCAATTAGGATTAAGGTGGGGCTTCTAGGGATTCATAGTCTTTGAGCTGTGCTCTCGTGGGCCCCGGATGGGCTGAACGGTTGACAGGCATATCTCAAAGTTAAAAGCTTAGTTGATTCTGGCTGTTGCACATTATTCAGTGCTATAACCAATGCTTTGAGCCATACTGTACTCCATCGAGGCGTACAGTATAAAGTAGACATGGGGTCTGTGTTGCATGGGATTATGCCTATAGGTGCCATTTCTAAGTCTTTACTCTCTGTGTGCAGCTCAGGCACTAGAATACACCTAATCTGCCCGAGGTGTGCAATATGTTCTATCATGAGCTGCATGTTTTCTAAATACTTAATACATGAGCTGTATTACTCACCTAGAGTTCAGCGTGTACACTTATTACACATGTGTACTGTGGACTGCACAATACTACAAGTTAGTAACTGATTTGACACTGTATACTTGCTTTAAAAACTTCTACAACAACTTCAGCATAATCACAGCTGTAATAATAATACTTCAGTTTTATATTGTATAAATGCAAATGAGGCATCACTTGGAGGATGGCACAGGCTTTTCTGTGTGCCCCCGCAGTTGATATTTACACTAAACTGAACACTGATGCTGAGTAATGTTTGATGATGGGCCAAGCTTGTCCAATTCCCAAAATGTGATACGCTCCAGTGGTTCAGGTCATTATACTCAAAGCCAGCATCCTTTAGAAAGCACTTTTAATGATAGGAGTTCTGTGACAAACCGCCACCGCTAGACATTGCATTATGGTCACGTGGAGTTGTTATCATCAGATGTCAGTCATCATCAGTTCAATTCTTACTGAAAGTAATATTTAGTTGTTAGTGTCACCATTGTGTAACAAAAAACATTAGTAATTTAAATACTTCTGTGTTTGAAAGTGTGTTTTTCAGTGTTCCTTCTGTGGGGCAGTTGGAAAGTGATGTTCATTGTATTTTTCAGTGTGAAGCAGGGAGAAAAAATCCATCTTTGATTCCAAAAATAATTTACCTCAGGTTTTCTTTTTACCCTGAAACACTGTTCGATGAAGACCTCTTATTTCTATTTTCTATTTCTGGAGCCTCTCCTTCCTGTTGATGTTTGTGTTAAGTGTCAGTGTGGTTTACTCATGCAAGCATTCACCTCACGCATTGCTCAAAATGACAGATTGTTCTGAATTGCATCTTTCTTTTGTTTTCTTCTTCTTTCTTTCTTTTTTTTTACCTCTTACACCCCACCCACTTTCCTTTCACCCCCCCACCACCCCCCACCCGCACACCTACCACCTCCCCTTGGGCAATATAAGCTGAGATGGAAGTAGAGATGGATGATGTTGTTTTGAACTGTGACATGTTTGCATGCAAGTCATTCCATTATTATTCATAAATAATTGGCCAGGACCGTCTGTGGGAGCTATTTATAGAGCTGATTACTATTTTGCCAAGGAGCTCAAACTCTTACAGCTTTATTTTTTTAATTTTCTTGTTCTGAGTGTCAAACCCAAGAGAAGGTTCTGTTTTTGTAAAACTCTTTATAAAGCACTCGACCTCTGGCTCAAACACTGGTCAAATGCTGGAGTTTCACCAGTGAGGTGAATCGAGATCAATGTGTGAGGTATTGATTTAAACTCTGTCATCTCAAGCTGAAGTCTCTCAAACAGTTTAGAGCCGATGTTTAAATATGTTTAATTCTTTCTCGCTGGCAGCCAGAGATATTAACTCTATCTCTTGTCCAAGGATGTATCTTCTACTTAAGATGAAAATCAATAAGGACCGGTGAGGCCCGTCAGTTATAGTGGATTAGACAGGAGCACTGATCCTGCTCAAACAATATAACCTGCAATCACATGAACTACTGTTCATTTGTTCATCCTGGCCACAACATTACAGGCTCCATTAGTTATTTATGTGCATGAGTGCGTGTGTCTGGATGTACCTGCAGTGCTTTAGCATGTACTGTTAAATCGTTCACAGTGCCCTTGACGGTTGAAAGTGTGAGTGAGAAAAAGAGAGAGGGAAAAAGAAGGAAATAATCAGATGGGGAACAAAAGAGTGGATTATTTAGCCCTCATGGTTCATTAGGATAAGCCCAGAGCCTTCTGGTGAATATTACATGAGAGGGTTAGATTAGAACAGATGAAAGGGAGACTTGCGCAGCTAAATTGTGCATAAACATACTAACTATTTAATTGCACTTTGTTTGAACGATGCATTTTACGCAGAAGGAAGAGAGCAGAGGGTTAAATTTGATTATATTGGAAAGGATCCGGAATTAATGCACCTTGCACATGCATATGGGATTAAGCAGGTGTAAGTGCTGGCAGTGCTTTTGGGCCAGGATGCTTTCACAATCATCCTCCTATGTCAAGTCACTCTTTCTGCTGAATCAGGATATTGTACTGTGGTGTGTCGAATTCGTTGGGGGAAAAAAAGGACAGCCGGTGAGGTCTAAGCCTATTTGTATGACAATAAAGAATTAGATTCTAAACACAAGTCGCAGCTCAGCACGTGCCGTAGCAGAGCAGAGCGTGCTGCATCCCCTCATGAAGCGCTCCATCTCCTCCGCAGCGTGACAGCATGAGAACATGGCTGGAATGCAGGATGACAAGACTGTGTGGTAGAAACAGTCGGCTGTCATTAGTATGCAGCACAGACCCGTCTTGTCTAGCTGGACCCTTGCAGAAACACTCTCCCCCAGAACAGTAGATAAATTGTCTGTACTGAATGGAGCAGCTGATGTAAATCTGTGCTCTGTGCACAAGATTTCTCCTGTGTTGTTGGATCTGCTCCACACACGAGACTCACAAACAGTCTAAAATACACCAGTCGAAGGGTCAAAGTTTAACCTTCCTATAATATTGCCATGAGAAAGAGAAGCAGAGAGACAGAGAGAGAACCCTATTAAGACCTGTGCTTCAGCGGCTTAGCTCGCAACTCCTGAGTGAGTTTTATCAGAAAGGACCCTTCGAGCATGACCACAGTAATGAACCTATTAGCCATGAAATTGACTTTTCGGATAAATCGCGAACAGATGAGAGTTTAAGGGAGCATTTTCGCATTTCAACTCTTTTGTTTGAAATTCATAATTACATTTGAGTATTTTTTTTTTTTACTAGCAGAATTGCACATGTGCACACAAGTTTTTCATCATGTTTCCCGCTGAGCTTTATCTTTTAAATATGCTGCAGAATATTAATTGGGCCCATTTTCTGGCTAAAAGCATTAACTGCTCTCTAATTTAGAAAGCGTCCAAAATGGAATGCTTACATTCAATGCAGTGTTTCAGCAAATGACTCAATCAGCAAACATACACTTAACTGCCTCCTGAAATAGCATTTTAATCAACAGCTGTGAATGAAAACTTTAGGACCTCATAGAACAAATGTCTTCTGTCTGCCTTTAATTACTGCTTGAAGATAGATAGATACTTCGATAGATAGGTTATTTGTCCCTTTGGAGACATTTGTTTGCGGCACAATCACAAGGCATTTCATCACAACATCACAAAAGTCACCAATAGACATACTCGTACACACACACACACACACACACACACACACACACACACACACACACACACATACACATACCAGGAGGAGCAGGATGGGCCAGACCAGCTGGACATCCTTTATGACCAGGAAGGAGTGATCAAAGTGCATAGGGGATAAGGTGCTAGTGTATTACCTGTTTAAAAACTTAATGGCTTATTGAATAAACTTCGATCTAATTTTAGTGAATGGGGGGAGGGGGGGGGGGGCAATATCGTCGCCCAGATGGCAGCAATTAAAATTAAGAGGCAGGAGAGTGCATCTGATCACCCACAATGTTCTATCTCTGTAGATGCAATCCATATCCATACTTAGAAATGTAATCCCTAACACTTTACTGGCTGTTATTAGTTTTCCTGACAGTCTTTTTCTGTTCCTTAGTAGCACTGCCAAATGAGCAGATGATGAAGAAGGTTAAAACGCTTTCAATAAAAAGCACAGTAAAATGTTTGGAGCATTTTGTTGTGGATCATCAACATCACAGTAGCAGCCTCAGCACTGTTGACACTCAAAGCAACAGAAAGCAGGTGTTGAGCTGGTTTGCCATCTCCAGTCCCTCACTACCATGCAAGACAAGGATAGATTTTCCCCTGTCCTTGTGTGGAACATTGGTCATGGTGTTAATTCCATGTCATGCCTCTCTGGGATTGCTGGATGCTAGAAGAGCCTCTATCTCTTGTTTGTAGCTGTACTTGTCCAGCTGCATTTGTCTGATTATTTATCTCTGTGTGTCCCTTCTAGCTGTTTCATCTTGTTGGTAAGCTTTTTTCTTCTAGGTTGTAAGTTTCTTATATTTATTAGACATCCAATGCTTATCATTAGAATACACTTTAAAGGTCTAAGTAGGCATCACAGAGTCTATACAGACATGGATGTAATCTGACACTGCGATAACCTGATCACTAAAGTCAGGGCTTTTGAAGACCTCCCATAATGTGCAGTTGAAACATCCCTGCAGAGCCAATATGCGGTCATTGTTCCACCTTTTGACAGCCTGTTTTTGAGGCTTTTTCGATCTCGAGTAGCCTCTGTAAGGCAGGATGGCGATAGACCACACAGTGGTCGGATACCCCTTGTGGGAGGAGAGATGCAGCATATTCATCTTTGACAGTTTTATAACACGTGCCTATGGTTTTATTTTTCCTGGTGGGGCAGTCAACATTTACAATTACTTTTAAAAGAGAATTTATTAAAATCCCCAAGAATAGACTTGGATGCATCAGGTCAAAGTTACTCAACTTTCTGTGAGACGTTAAAATGATCTCTAATTCCTTATTAAAATGAGGAATATTTGAGAAAACTCTCTGGGTAGATGGAAAGGTCGAAGAGAGAGGCACACAGCAGTTCGATGTCAGGAGTACACTGCTGCTCTCTCACCAAAACTGCCTGACACCACTCATCCCTGATGAGTTGCCCCCTGCAAGCCTTTCCAGAGCTCTTGGCATCTTGATCAGTCTTGAACGCCAAGAAGCCTGAAGGCTCCACCTCACTGGAAATGATGTTGCTGTCCAGCCAAGTCTCAGTGATCGCCAAGACACGGGCGCTTTGATACTCGTGCAGGTAGTGGGTGTTGGCTGACAGCTCGTCCATCTTTGCTCCTAGGGGCTATGTGTTGATGAGCAGGGTAGTAGATGGAGGGGGGTGGTTTTTTAGCCTCATCAGTAGGTGATGAATATCACTCTTACATTCATGTTTTTTGTCTTTTACCTCTGTTCAGATTCATTTTAAGACAGTTCAATATTGAGCCTATAACGGTAGAATAATCCAGAGATATGTGATTTTGTTGCAAAAGTAAGAATTGTCTGCTGTATTGGGTTTCACAGGCTATGCTGCCAGCAACATAGCCATGATTGCATCCTCTGTTAAAAAAAATGTCAGCAAACAGTCCAATCACACACCATAAGGCGAAACCATAATTGTTGCTTCAGTGCAAGTGAAGTGCAAAGTAAAAAAAACTTTCACACAAACAACACAATAAAACACACAAATGGAAAGTATGAAACGCAGCAAGGCAGCAACCGAGCAACACCCAGAAGAAATGACACCGCCCGAAAGTCATGCAACCGATGAACATGATTTTTCTTCCTGTTAAGTTTTAGCAAGAGGCTTTCTGTTGAGCGTCTAAACACATGAATAACTCAAAAAGACAAGACAGAACAATGGGCCTCATGCGAGAACCTCTTGTATGAACAGATTTGTCATTAAATGGCATGTACAAGTGATATATGACAACTTGTCACTTTCACTGATTTTCTCGTACATAAAATTCTCTGTGTGGTCCCGGCCTGTCGAATGAGACACGTACAGACACTCTGCTATCATCCTTGGGGGGCAAAAACTTAATGAAAATGAATAACTTAAAATAAACCTCATGCAAAATTAATATTCTGCTCAACAACATTATGTCTTGCCAATTTACTGAGAGTTTCAACAATGTTTTATTGCCTCAGGCTCTTTGTACAGCCTGCTGTCCAGGAGAAAGGCCTCCGTTGCACCCGACAGTCGATCATCTCCTGTTGTATAGTACTCTGTCATCCATTTCTCTGTCTCATCCCTTGAATGCCTCCCATTTTAGTCATTAACCACATTGTTTAAGAAAGATGTTTTTTACTATCTGACTTCACATCAAATCATTCCCTCTTAATTGCTGTCACAGTACAGCGATGCTCTGTTTCTGTTGGCACCCATATTCATATTTTTTAATTGTGTCTGGCCCGTTCATTCAACTAATGACATTGCTAAATTAGTTGTGTTTTTAACTACCGATTTGTGACAGAAGTACTTAAAACATCACAATGTGCAATTCTTCCTTCATTTCAAATTTATAGATGATTTGATTTGGTCCGAATCATTGGATGAGTTGGTAAATAGGTGCATTTTCCCATTGATTGGGTTTCTTTTTCTTCCAGAGAAAAATCCAAGCTAAACAAAATGCATCACTACCAGTCAGGAAAGAATATCCACCCAGCTCTTTGGTCAGATGTGTTTGAAGTGGGAGTAAGAAAATAAAAAGAGGAAGAAGGACTTCAGTCGGACCACAATTAATTCTCTGACTAGTTAATAGCAACTGTTTATTTTTGCTCATCTGCATCCCTGCAAAGCACACCTGTGTTTGGTTGCTGTTGAGCTCAAACTTGCCTTGTAATGCGATCAGACAAAGGACGATGTTCCCACCACAAATGAACTGCCCAAGTATAATTGTTTTAGTCCACACTCGATCACCATTATTTTGTTCAGTCCAGTTGAAACAAGTGTGATTCAACTGGACCAAAAAACACAGCTGATAGTGAGTTTTAGGATATTAAGAGAATGTTCTTGCATGATGCCCTTTCACTGTTATTAATTTATATTCAGATCAACATGATTAATACTGTCTGTTAAATACTGTGCTCATTCTTTAAATAGTGCAGAGACTGCTAGAGATTCTTACAGTGCCCCACATACTGAAAATGTTTTGACTGTATTCATTGTGGACTGCAGACTGTTTTTTCCTGAAACAGGTGGTTTCAGTATTTTGTCAGCTAAGGAGCAGAATACCAATGAACTTAACTGTGGCTGGTATGAAAATCATCCCGACAAATATGAGTGTGTACAGAATGGCCCACAACACTTTTCTATTTGCATGGACATCCTGTGACATCCAATCAGCATTTCCCATTGTGGTAAGTGTCAGAGCCCGTTTGATTGATTGTAGTTCTGCTTTGCACCCCTTTGCTCAGAGAGCTCAGCTCTGCAATGACAGAAAGGACACACCGATGAATAATGCATGTCTCTATCAACCCATCTTGCAAGCACAATGAAAAGAGAGAAAGCGATGGATATTGTAGATTGAGAAAGGGACAGATGGACAGAAAGTGAGAGAGAGACTCCAGAGTTGATCAAGATGGGCACTGCACATAAAATTAAGTCAGGAGACATCTCACATAAAATGTCCAACAATAATGCAGTAACATTATAGCAACCAATGACTTTCATTAAGTTAGCTGTGCTCATCTGAGATGACTCCTCTTTTTTGAAATTCATTGTGAGACTTTGAAATTAAAAAAGCTTGAGGGTGAAGTCCCCCCATCTCGTTAATCTAATTAAAGGTCTCCTTTATTCTTCGAAAGTCTTCCTATTGCCCTCAGAATTTACAAATTGTAGGCCAAAGCCATTAAATGCCATTTGCTCCTCCAGAAAGGAAACTGAGTCACTCAGCACCTGCTAAAATAAAGTATTAATTCTTGGAATGAATTATAGTCTAGAAAAGGAGATCATAGATACTGCAGAAACAGATCTTATTTATTAACCTTGGCAAGAAGCCAAGCATGGCTAAGGGTCTAAGGCCAACATATTGAATTTGTATCAGTGGCTCAGCGGCTCTTTATTTGGAAGCTGCTTAATCACACTGCAGCAAAATTGTATTACCCTCAAACAGACTGGAACAACAAGAATATATCAGCTGCCTCCTTTCTGATACACACCATCAGACAATACTGTTATTTTGACTCTTTGTTCTCCATTGCCATCAAACTGATTCTCTGGTGCAAAATGCAAAGGTGATTTCATATGAGGGGAATGGGATGCATAACAAGGAGATGGGTCTGACACGTAATCTTGTGATCTGTCTTTTGTGAGTGTTCATAGTAATTAAGAGTAATTAAGACACATGACTAATAGTCTCCAATAAATTCAATGTCAAATGGGTATGCACATTCGCAAGCTGCTTAGTGATTAACAATATGGCAATTTCAACATATGAAATTACTAATTACTAACATTAGGGGGTAAAAATGATCCTTTGGAATGATGTTTTTTATTTATATTTATATATATATATATATATATATATATATATATATATATATATATATATATATATATATATATATATATAATATTTTTAAAATTTTCCTTGGAACATCATTCCAAGGATAATTTTTATCCCCTAATGTAACAGCAGCAGTAATCACAATGTCATTTCTTGAAGCAGTCATTTTCATCTGTTTTCTTAATAGTAAGCGCCACTTCATAAGCTATATCTATTTAAAATACAGCTTAAAGGGTTTAATTTTTTTTTACAATTGCTTCAGGCTGCTTTGTTACAGATTGAAAAGGTCAAATACAGTTTAAAACTCAACAATATACTGTGGGCTGCAACACACCCAAACAAATAACAAAATAATCATCACATTTAAATAATTTAATTATTGTAGAAGAAGAAAACACATTTTGAATAATGTGTTTTATATTGGGAATAAAGCAAGCACACACACACAGTGCTTTGGTATCACTCTTCATCTGCTCACCGATGGATCTATGCATGTTGTAGTGTTAGATTATCTTTGTGCATAACTACTGAGAAGTGAGGTTGGGAGATACAACAAAACTGAACATGGTTTTCAATTTCCATTCACATTTGTTATCACAACAACAACAAACAGCAAATTTGAACAACATTACGTAAGTCAAAGTTCCTACAGTAAGTACTCTGAACTCCACTGAAATCATTCATGAAAACTTTGAGATGATGAGGAAATATATCTGGAAAATTTACCAGCTAACTGCAAAAACAGACTTGCAGGCACTTTCTTACCAAGTCAAATAATCTTTTCAACAAGAAAGATACAATGCACGCACATACACACACATGCATAGAGTACTACTCACAGTAGGCACACATGCTATAGACTGTTGAAGTGCGTTGTCCGCGACTACAAGTTGGCAAAAGCTATTAAATTACAAATTCAATTGGGCCAGATTTTAAAACCAGGAAATGTAGATGGGTCAGACTTGGATGGGCAAATGAATGAATAAAAGAGCTGTAAATGCACAAAACCATAACAAGTGGCAATAACAATAATCAATAACACCCTATCTGTCTCTACCAGTATCACCCTTCCTCTCTCTCTCTCTCTCTCTCCCACACACACACAAACACACACGCATTTCTTCTATACAGTCTATGCGCATAACACAACACCTCCTATTGCACACTGAAGACTGAAGGAACATAAATGGGTCCCTTTTAAATCACCAGGACATGTGTGTGATTAGACACACCCTTGTTTTCACATCCCACATCACGTTGATATGTAGGTTACAGTTATATTGCTGACACTTATTAGTGGGCGAAGTGACATTTTTGTTTTGTGAATGAGAGCAGTGACTTTTGAGTCCACGTGCGAAAAGCTTGATTAACATGTCTACATTGATCCAAGCAATGATCGCTACCTTCTTAACGTCAGGGAAAACTTTGCAGGCCCTTTAGTGCGAAGCTCCTGGTTACAGATGGCTGCATGTTGACAAGGGTCCAGTAGGAGTTTCCTCTCATCGATAGAAGGGAGCACTTCATTTGTTTTGGAGGAAAAGTCCCCATCTGTCACAACAGTGAATGGGTCTCTGGTAAAGCCCATCACCTCTGTTGGCAGACCAATCCAATAAATCAGCAAAGTTCTCTTTCAAACTCACAGTGAAATCTGTCATCAGATCGGTGATTTGTGCTGGTGATGCGATACATTTGGTTCAGAAAAATCCAGCAACCTGCCTGTGCTCAAGTCAGTTGTGAAAAGACTCAGTTTGACCTGGAATGTGTGCTTTTTTCCCAGCAGATCAAAGGCAGTTTTGTTTTTTCCCTTTAGTCCTAAATGTAGATCATTCATTCATGTGTTGCTCAGTAAGCAGATTTCAGCCATGAAGTTGTCGTTTAGCATTTGATTCAAGTAGATAGTGGACAATGCTAAGCAACAGGTTGTGGTGCAAGTGTTGAGCATAGCATTATACAGTGGTTTCTATTAGGGATACAATTTACCCCTCAGCAGTTCAAGTAAAATGTATAAATTATCATAACTTTTTTTCTTCTTTTTATCTCACACCCCCCACTATTCACTGGTTGAGATATGTAGAGTTTACATGTATTTGAAAATGCCTGGGGGGTAAAAATGAGCCCTTAGCAATTCTAGTGTTAACCATAAAAAGAACTGATGAGCCAGACATTTTGTTTCATAAACATCATAGAACTGACCTTGTCTCCTTATTGTCAAGGTGACTCCTGTTTATACATATTTTATCTCTCAGTGAACATAGTTTTTCACAAATATTTTTTAAAGATCTATGAGTATTACTGTCAAAGCAGAGACTCTTCTTTTAGGCTTGTCAGGCTGTACAGACACTCCCTTTGCTTCTATTACATCCCTGTGTAAGAGGAGAAAGGAGGCAGGGGGATGTGAGGAGAGAGGCTTAATGCATAAAAAATTAAGTTTTGGTTCCTCATAGTCAGAGGGGAATGTGTTTCAGCACAAGTGTGAGTGTTCGAGAGAGACAGATTGTCAGGGCCGTGGGGGAACAGGACTAGCATTAAAAGCAACCACACCTTAAACTAATAATACTTTATTGTGTACTAATCTCAGCAGGCAGGAAATTAGCCATTTTAAACAGGCTATGTAGACATGAATGGTAACTAATTTTGTTGTTTGCCACTAGCTGAATGAGTTTGATTTCTGTGTTCTGAGTTTTATTTTTGTGTATTGAATTTGAACAACCCACCCACCCACTCACACGTGGCATCATGCGGCGTCCTGGGTGGCATTGACTGAAATGTTGTCATGTCAACAACAGATAGACTGACTCCCTATTGTAACCCCACTGCAGTTTATAGGAAAGTGAAAAGCTAGAAACAACATGGCAGAGCTGTATTTCTGTTTGAACTTTTCTTTAATATTCTACCCTTTTTTTAAAAACTTTTTCTTACTTGCTGAAAAAAGCAATTTGATTGTATCTGCAATCAACTGGTATTTCCTAAGGACTCCTTGTTGCAGCAACATCAATTAATGAATTGATTTTGAGGTCGTAGCCAGTAGTTTTTATTGAAATTTGACAGTCATTGGGGAGCTGTTTCTATTAGAGTTTGTAATTTTTTTTAATAATGATATGGAAATAAGTTTTTCAAGATTCAGATAAATCAGAAGATAATAGATTTCTAATCTACACACAGAGAACACACAGAGGATAGATAATGACCAGTAACACATTATTATAGTTTTAATTCACTTTTGTTGGTAAAGGGGAGCTGCTGCTTTTAAGATGATTTGTGCAGTTTGTTTTTTTCTTTTGAACTACCAGCATGAATGGAAATTATTTATAGTGCCCAAATGCATGCAGTCTGAATCTCTTATTCAGCTGAAACACATTGACCACTGCATCAAAATCTCCAACAATTATTACTTTAAATCCAGCAATTGTTGCCAGTTGCATAGAAAGATTTGAATATGACCCAGTTTTAGGAGGATTACTTGCGTTTTGCTGATGTCACTGTCTAAAACGCTGGAGGCCTGACAACTTCAGGATGAAGGGAAGATGTTTGCTGAAATTTTTAGGAGGCCCATGCTGAATGCTGAAATGTGCTAAGATGCTGTTTGAAGTCTAAAACCTTGTTCAACCTCAGCAGCATGTTCTATTTAAAGTTTCTGTGTTTACTGGACTTTGAACTTTGCTAATGATTTCAAAATGCTAGGGTGGCAAAATATTTGACAAATGTTAAAGGTTCAGTGATAGAGAATAGTAAGATAACTCATTTTTGCTCATAACATGTATTCTTCCAGTATTGACATAAAGTTACAACCAGAGGGTTACGGTGTCCTTCACTGTAATACACAGGTAATTGTTAACTGGTCTAGTAACAACATAATGAAATAGACTTGATTTTAAATAATAGTCACTGGCCATGTGGAGGTTACAGTTGTTTACACAGCTAATGCAGTAGCCTCTATTTTATGGACTGTTTGATAAGAACACAGACTACCAGTATTCAGTCTCTTGAGGATCTTGCAGGATTTTGTTGTGATTATTGTGGTCTCAAATTGACTGGATTTGCTAGCTTTTGAAAATAAGTCACACAGCTTGTTGGTGGGATTTATAGCCTAGAGAAAATACCACAGGGAAAGTGAGTCCTCAGTGCTGAAGTTAGAGGGAAGTGGGATTGTTAAGATTTAGGCTTAAACTACTGAAAAAGTGGTTTTGAATTTGTTTTGCTTCATTTTTATGCAGAATATTATCCCAGTTTTTCTGTTCATTTATTTATTTATTTATTCATTTTAATTGCAGATAATGCAACGATGATCATAAATTGTGTCAATCCTTCTCATCTCTAGATTGTGAATTCCTGGGGCAACTAATTATCCTGCTTGAATGTGCTCATCTGTTCTTTAAGTAGCCATACTGTTTGATTGCAGAGCTGCCTGGCCTCTGGCATGGAGCATAGAGAGAAATTCATCGCATTTCATTAATTTGGTGGTCGTATTCAGTCGACACTTCCACTGATGATAAACACTATAATCTTACAAATTGCTGTTGTCTGTGAAAGCCTCTTGAATGCAATTTTTGGTATTTTCCATCACTACTTATTAGCTGATTAGATACGAAATACACTGGTCAAATGTCCATGGTTTACTCCATGTCTTCCACTTAGCCAGAAAAGGCTGTTCAGTGAAATATAACACCACTTCCTGTCCTTGTAAAGTATGTATGTTGGTGGTTGATGGATTTCGCGGTGTGTTCTTGTCCTTGTACATTGAATCATCCCATTTCTGAATTCCCCTGAGGCAGCAATTAGCCCTCAGTCTGTCAGCGGCTAATGGCTTTCTAATTGAGTCTCCACAGGTAGTGTACCTGTTTGTGGAGGTTAAACGGGGCAGGTCACTGGACTCTGCTATGCTGTTGTTTTTGTCATTTTTGTCACAGTGAGCAGCAGGAAGCTTTGTCCTCGGTCCGTAAGTGTCATCCTTTGTCTCTGTTTTTGATCCCACTGCTCCACATCCAGCATGCTGTGTCATGCTGATCAATGCATCTCATCTGTCTGAGTATTTGTGAACAAAAAAAAGGAAAAAAATCATCATCACACAATATGTACACTGATTTTTGCACAATATTTTGATTCCAAGTGACATAGTATTAAGGATTTTGTAAGCACATTTCTGGCTTTGCATTATAATTTGTGTATAATTAAGTACAAAATAAACAACATGAAAGACTATTTGACATAGACCAAAATTAAAATTAAAATCAAGAGTGTCAGTTTGGATTTTGTGTGTATGTGGGTACATTTTACATAGTGAAACTACATCAGTGCATTCACAGTCCCTTTGCTCTTGCACCACCAGTCGTCCTTCTTTCATTTCTCTTAAAGCCTCTCACTCCTCCACACCACACAGTTCTCTACACCCTGCATTTTGCCTAGCCTCTTACCCAGCTTCAATCTTCTTTCCAATATCCCTCTCCTAAGGTCCATTTTCCACTTTCCATTATCATTCCCTCACAGAGCTCTCTTTCTGGAGACCACTTTTATTCTCCAAGTCCATCTATACATGCCCTTTTAAAAAGTCTTTCTTTTTTTCTCTCACCAGACTGAAGGACAGCAGCGACATTTTCAATATCATAATTTTCTCAATCATGTTCATATTATAGTTGTCCTATCATTATTAGCATTACGTGAGCACAGTAAAAACTGCACAGATGCTTCAGTTAAGTCGCACTGCTGCAAAAGACCTAAAATAAAAGTATCAAATCTGTTGTCTCAGCCCTTTATCCAAATCAGGCGCTCTTTGTATTGATTAGGGTGTGCAGTGCATTAGTGCCTAAACATGGACTCTTGCTCTCAGCCCTGTAAAGCAATAACGGGCTATTGATCACACTGCTCATCTGACAGCTGCCTATTTTGTTTGTGTATGTGTAGCCTGTTGTTGCCCGATAGTGTCTGAGATGACGTGTTGCTTCAATATTACCTTTAACGTCTGCTCCTAGTGTACCACAATGCTAATTATAAAAAAATATGACCATGAATGAACATATTAACATTGTATTTGAAGGGAGTTCATCATCTGACAAAACTCAGAAGGCCACAGTAATGCTGTTATGCACCTGATCCTGATCTTTGACATCTGAAGATAGGACAAGCATTCAAATGAGATCAATCAAATTCCCAAAACAACCCTGTTTAATTGTTGCCCATGAGATCATTTGAAGTATGTATGAGTAACCCAAAAAAGTAATCTGAGAAACAAACAAACAAACAAAACCAATGAGAATAATCAAAACAAGACAATAGTCAAAACAACAATAATAATGTGAACCCAACATGTCTGAAAAGGAGTAGGATGAAGCGTATGCTTATTTAAACCTACCCCTTCTCCACTACTCAATTAACAATCAGTCTTCCCATATATATTTACATATTTACAAAAACATAGAAAATAAAAAAATAAGTGAACAAATACATAAATTATTTATGAAAACATCCAGTAGACCCACCACCCGCAGGAGGGGCCAAAGGGGTCAGGCGAAATGCGAGCTGGGCGGCAGCCAAAAGCGGGGACCTTGGCGGTCCAACCCTCGGTTGCAGAAGCTAGCTCTAGGGACGTGGAACGTCACCTCTCTGGTGGGGAAGGAGCCTGAACTAGTGCGTGAGGTTCGGCCTCACCTCGGCGCATAGCAAGGGCTCTGGAACTAGTCTTCACGAGAGGTGTTGGACTCTCGTCCACTCTGGAGTTGCCGCTGATGAGAGGCGCCGGGCAGGGGTGGCAATACTTATTGTACCCCGGCTTGGTGCCTGTATGTTGGAGTTTACCCCAGTGGATGAAATGGTAGCCTCCCTCCACCTTCGGGTGGGGGGACGGATCCTGACTGTTGTTTGTGCCTATGGTCCAAACAACAGTTCAGAGTATCCACCCTTTCTGGACTCCTTGGAGGGGTGCTGGAAAGTGATCCCTCTGAGGATTCCCTCGTTCTGTTGGGGGACTTCAACGCTCACGTCGGCAGCGACAGTGAGACCTGGAAGGGTGTGATTGGGAGGAACGCCCCCCCCCGATCTGAACCCGAGTCATGTTTTGTTATTGGACTTCTGTGCTCGTCACAGATTGTCCATAACGAACACCATGTTCAAGCATAAGGGTGTCCATATGTACACTTGGCACCAGGACACCCTAGGCTGCAGTTCAATGATTGACTTTACAGTCGTGTCGTGGGACTTGCGGCCACATGTCTTGGACACTTGTGCGAAGAGAGGGGCAGAGCTGTCAACTGATCACCACCTAGTGGCTTCATCAGACCGTGACCTCTTACTCTCACTGGATCGGTTCGCCGCCGAGTGTGAAGCGGCCGGGATGAGAATCAGCACCTCTAAATCCGAGTCCATGGTCCTCAGCCGGAAAAGGGTGGAGTGCACTCTCCGGGTCGGGGATGAGATCCTGCCCCAAGTGGAGGAGTTCAAGTACAAGTACCTAGGGGTCTTGTTCACGAGTGAGGGAAGGATGGAGCGTGAGATCGACAGGCGGATCGGTGCAGTGTCTGCAGTAATGTGGACTCTGCACAGATCCATCGTGGTGAAGAGGGAGCTGAGCTGAAAGGCAAAGCTCTCGATTTACAGGTCGGTCTTCGTTCCTACCCGGCCTGACCTATGGTCATGAGCTTTGGGTAGTGACCAAAAGAACAAGATCGCGGGTGCAAGCGGCCGAAATGAGCTTCCTCCATAGGGTGGCTGGGCTCTCCCTTAGAGATAGGGTGAGAAGCTTGGTCATCCGGGAGGAGCTCGGAGTAGACCCGCTGCTCCTCCACGTTGAGAGGAGTCAGATGAGGAGGCTCAGGCATCTAGTTAGGATGCCTCCCGGACGCCTCCCTGGTGAGGTGTTCAGGGCACGTCCCACCGGTAGGAGACCCCGGGGAAGACCCAGGACACGCTGGAGAGACTATGTCTCTCGGCTGGCCTGGGAACGCCTTGGGATCCCCCGGGAAGAGCTGGACAATGTGGCTGGGGAGAGGGAAGTCTGGGCTTCCCTGCTTAGGCTGCTGCCCCCGCGAACCGAACCTGGATAAGCGGAAGAAGACGAGATGATGTATGAAAACACCTGATTGTTAAAGCCCTTCTTCCTCCCTGTACCTCGTGAAAACCATGTGTTTGTACCGCTTTTTAAACTGGGTCATGCTTGGACATTGCTTGAGCTCCACACCCAATCTGTTCCACAACCTCACTCCACAAACAGAAACACAAACTTTTTAATGTTGTGCGTGCCCGCTGATGTTTTAAGTTGAACTCCCCCCTCAGATTATAACCCCCAACTATATATTATATTATTTCCAGGAAGTATATTGTTTATTGCACATGATTTGTGCTGTTTGAAAATGAACCAGGTCTGTGAGTTTTAATGTTTTTGGTTAATGTTAATGGTCTCCCCCTGTAACATCTGTTAATCATGAATAAAATGAGATTTCATAGTGTCATTGCTCATAATATTGCACCTTCATTCTGTCCTTTGGGCTGTTGGCACCTTTTTGTTACATTATGTGAACCTGATATGCAGGACCTGCATCCTGCAATGAAAAAAAATGCTTTGAATATCTGAAACACAACACGTATTTTCCTGCATGGCGTTTTGACCGTTATGTGTATTTGATAATTTTTCTCCTGGAGTGGTTTTTGAAAATGGAATTCACAGATACAACTGTGTGCTATTGTATCTCTTTCCCACTCATTTTGCTCAAAGCAGTGGAGCAGAAAATGGGAGTGCACTGTATTGTATTGTGTGTCTGTGTCAGTGTGTCTGTGTGTGTGTGTCTGTGTCTGTGTGGGTGTACGTACTTGTGCGTGTTTGGAGTGGGTGTTGTTTAAGAGATACGTGAGTTCATGTGCGTATGAATTGTCCAGTATTTTCTCTCGTGTTTCAGGACATTGAGTTTATTTATTAGCAGTGGACAGTCTAATTACATCGATTTGAAAATCTCATGCTTGTCAGCTTAAGTGACATTTAAATTTTTACAGTCTGTTAAACAGACTCTTTAATGATGTTGCACATGATGGAAGGGAGGGTGATCGTGATTGTGATGGAAACAGGAACCAGAGACAGTGGTTGTGTGTGTGTGTGTGTGTGTGTGTGTGTGTTTGTGTGTTTTGAGGGAGGTGAGAGTGAAGGAGGGGGGATGTGAATTGGTGATTAATGCAGCATTGCCCTTGTATGTTTCAGCGAGGAGAGCGGACAGAGGTGAGCCTAACGGCATTAGCATTCTGTCTGTGCTCCTGGAGGAGTCTGCTCTGCCCCTGTACAGATGCTCCGCTGCCTTTCAGATTACTGAATAGACACTTCACAGACACTTCAGTCTGGATGCACACCAACCAGCTGTTTTGGGCCCGCTGCATACTCTTGTTGATCTTCTTAATATGCAGTTAATATAGTTTGTTATTGTATGCATGTTTATCTGGTCTCGTCTGGTGCTCCATAGCTATTGTTCTTAAGCTGTCAGTGATTACATGAGGCTCCCTCATTTTTCACTTACATTTATAGTGTTCAGTTTTTAAGGTACAGGGGGAATTAAACACTATTGGCTTCAAGTGGCAAGTTGTACAAGCGCCTGATTTTGTGCCGACTTCAAAACTCATTACATATTTAAATCCTTTATGCTATGCTGTGCTGCTAAACCCCTTTAGGGTGTTATTTAGAGGAGTGACAGCAGGCACTGTAGGGCTGCTGGGACGCAGAGCTGCTGGCCTGACGGTGCAACTTTTGACATTTCTGGTACTGTGCTGCATTATAATTTAAAATATGAGCAAATACAGCTACCCTAACAGCGAACTCCATCACATCTTTTGTTCAGCAGCAATTTTTTGTTCATACTATATGAATGTGTCCAGATTTACATAATTTTACCCCTATATGAGATACAAATCTGAATGTGAGCAGCACAAACCTGTGAGCAGCCTTGGATTCAGGGGCAATTAGTCCACTGAAACTACTTAAATTTAGGATGTACCCACATTTAAAATTATTATCAGCAAACTAAATTTATATGAAACTTTATTCTCACTTTTGTGTCACTTTTGTAAAAATGCCACATCTTTTTTAGTCTAAATTACATATAAAGACAAAGCATTTTTTAACTATTGTGTATTGAGTGTATTTTCCTCACTTCCAAGCAGCATCTCATCTCTCAAATATGAGTGTGGGCTGTTGATAACCACCACACGTGTGTAGGAGAATTGAAAAAGAAAAGAACCCAAAAGATCTGTGATAGGCGGTATGTAAAAATAATTAGAGAGTTTCTTCAAAAAAGTTGGAATGGAAAATGGAAATCTGTTGTGTTGGTGTGAGTCAGCATCTCTTAATACATCAAACTTGTTTAATAAATTACATCAGAAGCAAATTGGTACTTTGACAGTCCTAGTAAAACTGAGTTGTGTTTGAAAGATTTGAAAGATAACAAATGGAGTCATCAGCACTCACAGATAAGTATATATGTAATTATTTAGTCATTTAGTCATTAAATCAAAACATGCTTGCAACTGCTGCCGTTATTGAAGATGAACTACAAGATAGCTGAAGATAACTTTGGCATGTGTTCTGCTGTAGACAGTCCGGAGGCTGCACTGCCCTCACAGATGAGTTCCGCCTTTTCTGTTCCTGGGCATTGATAAGAGAAATTGATAAGCTCGGAGGCATACAATTCAGATGGATCAGACAATTTGGAGGCGGTTCTCAATTCCCATCCCTAGTCGGAATTCACTACTCTCTAAAGACTGTGAGTTGAGCCAGTTCTATCCTTTAAATATGATTTGAAACAGTCATCAATAAGTGTGACATTATATTCACTAATAAAATGCTATCCAGGAAAGCAGGTAGAAAATGTTATCATGGCTCAATGCTGCAATGTTGTGCTTTTGTTATCCTAAAAAAAACCAAGTCATTCAAAAACAATCTGATCTATGCAGCAATAAAGCTCTCAGTGTGAGCATGTCCCAGTGGTAACACATTTGTGTCAAAGGGACAGATTGTTTTGTGTACTCGTAGCGGTGGAGCTGTTTTAGCATGCCCTCTTGATCTGTACAGCTGGGATTACAGCTTCCAATGTAACAATCGATTCCCGCACTTGTCCTCCAGTCCTTGATGTCCTCCCCTGTTTCTCCTCCACCAGGCGAAGGAAACATTTAAACACACAACTTGTTTGGGTTGCTGCTCCTGTCTCACGTCACATATTGAACTGAACTTGGCAGTAATAACTTTTAAACTGTGTCTAGATGCTGCTGATTGTCTCTGAATTACTTGTTGTACTATGGGGAACTTTACGACCACTATCGTTCACAAAATCATAATTATTGATCAATATTATATAGGTATTATATATTTTACACCTTGTGTTAATTAGTTACATGAAAATTAATATCTCTTCAGACCAATTTCAGTTTAACAAATAGAGCCCTCACCAATTAGATATATTAATGTTGATATTATGTATGGCTATAATTAACAAAAAATAGCAGCACATAAACTCAAAATAAATGTTTGAGGTCTTCAAGTCATCTAGATAAGTTAATTTTTCAACTGTAAAATGTACTTCTCCATACATCCTTGACACAATTCTATAATAACCTAATTAAAGGGAATCATAAAATAACTATATCATGTGTTTATTATAAGATAAATGATCAGACTATATTTAGATATCAAATTTGTTTTCACTCTCAAATATTGACATTGGTATGGCCCTCAAAAATCTGTCAGTCGAGCAGTTATCAATAGTAATATAATTTAATTATTCAGTCATAATAATGATTTTATTTTGCAAAGAAAAAAACATTCCTTTTAATGAATGTATGATGAACAACATTTGTCAAGAAGTTCATCTTAGTTCATCTAGATTTTGTCGTGGTAATTTTGGAGAGTCTGTAATTTTTCATTATGATTGTTGTATCATAATTATGGCAAAAAGTTGCATTTAGTGCATTACTTTGTGTGAATACTATGTACTTTTTCTTCATTAAATAACTAAATGTCTACTTTGTAATACTGTGGACTATGTACATTGTAGTTCATGTCCAAAAAATACTAAATGGTCCAACTCTCGCCTTGCGGGATTGTGCTTAGTCATTAATAAGAAAGAATTCAAACGGAGCAGGTGCACTGGAAGCATTTCATTTCACATGATATTTGTATTTTCACACATCAAAACAAACCCAATTTCACACTTTACTAGTGTATTCCTTTTTATCAAATACTGATTAAGACAAACAACAAACAGATACAACAACCCACAGAAACTCTGATCTTTCCTTTTTGCATCATACAGATATTTACAGATTTGAATTTTATCATTTTCATCCGTCACAAAAATTCTAAACCTTCTAAAAATTAATCAAATAAAAATACAACAGTAATATTAGCATGAACCCTCAGAGGCTTGTGCAGCTGCTAAAGCTGCACAAATAAGACAAAAAGAAACCGTGTAATTCATAAAGCACCTGCAAAAGGTGAAACACACCCCTAACTGCCAAGCAAATAACATCCCGGTGGACTTTTGTTATTTTCACATATCTAAATAAGGTAATATGCATTAAAATGGTCCTCTTTCTATGCAAATATATCTCATTGCAAAAACAGTCCAATTTACAAAGACTAGCCCTAACAGCCACATGCAGTTAGAGTGAAATTATTGGTGTCTTCAGAGAGTTGGTGGTAACTGATCTGCATTTATAAATGGTCTCAGAGTCATTGACAGCTGTATCCTCTCACACAAGAGCCAAAAAATAAATAAATAATTTAGGCTAGGTTTTTTGATGCAATGACAACTGACAACTACATGAGGAAAAAATGAATGAAACACTAATGAGTGAAAAAAAAACTAAGGGGAAAAACTAAACAAATAAATAAATTAAATCCCAAATACAGTTTCTCTCTGTCACGTTTAAATTTCGTGCATGAAGTTTTGAGGAATGTCTCTGCATCTTGTTGGTCTTCACTTGTATCTTATTGGTTTGAAACTTTCATTTTTCTTTTTCTCTCTGCCATTATCCTGCCTGCTGTGTACTTAGCAGCACAACATTTAAACCTTACTACATGCATAATTACGATCAGATACAAAACAACGGCAAAACACTCAGCTGCAAATCTTTACAGTCATATTTGTACTTTATTATTATGCGCACAACATCTTTAGACAAGGCATGGTCTGTCCATCCGTACCATTCTCCTGAACGCCATGCAGGAATTTCTTCAAATTTGGCACAGACGTCCGCTTGGACTCAAGGATGAACTGATTAGATTTTCCATGACCTCACAAAACACATTTAAACACAATTAATTTGCTAATCGTGACAAAGCTTCACACAAATTTCTAATAGGATAAAATCATGACATGACTCTTGAGTGAAATATTTAGTGTTTATTATACAGGGAGTAGTGAATGAGTGATTTCAGACATAGTCCATGTGAGCAGAAGGGGAGATTGTTAACTATGTCACATGTTCTCAGACATACTGACTTGGTGACACTTATCTTGGGTACCCACCTTGAAACTGTAGTGATCATAAAGATTTCCTTTGTAGTTAGGTTGAAGATGTGTGTGAAGCATTCACATTTTAGACTTTGTAGCTTCTTTGCAGCAACATTCTTATCCAAAGCATCATCTATTGTCATGGCAACAACTTTGTGTTCAATCAGAATCAGATGTATTGGCCAAACGTGAATGCATAGAAGGAAAATACACGTAATACCTTTTTATATTAAATTCCTTCAAAGTCTTCATTACAAATATTATATGAGTCTGGCCAGACATGGACGTAAATTGCAGTTTGACTGGTTGGTGGAGGCATAAAATTGCAGGGCTGTATTTCTAGTTCCATTCAGTTATCAACCAACATTCATCTGTTTACATCTTCTACCTTTGATACCATCATCCATATTCATCTAGCATATTTTATATCTGCATAATACTGTGAATGGTTTGTGTCTGTATTGAGGAATTTATATGTGTCAGCTTGTTTTGAGACATTACAATATGTTAAGCTGGGTCATTTTCATAGGTTACCATAAATTACCATATCTGAAGATTTTGCAGCACCCTAGTTATTTAAATTTATTTTATGGCAATATTTGGACATTTAGGTAGACATTCAGTTATATTATCATTATACAGTTATAGTATATGCTGAAAACATATATAATTTGCTATAGACAAAGTAAAATGTATCTGTGATGGACTGTGGACTGTCTTCAAAAGTGTTATTTTTCATGAAAAAGCTTTGAGAAGGGCTTCAGCTTCTGCCTATTCATACGCTGTACTGCCTGTCTGAGCAGTCTTTGTATCGGCCTGTTTTGCACGCAGACCAAGTTTTTTTTTTTGGTGCCCTCTGCTTCAGTGCTCTGTGGAAATGGATGACAGTGTCTATAAACAGCACTGTGGAGTTATGCACCATAGACTCAAGATAAATTCCTTTTTCTGTTTTCCTGCTCTGACTTAAAGAATATTTTACCACGTCTTTTACAAAAATGAAATCCTTTTTAATTACAATATCCATTGTCTTGACTGTCTTTTATTCTACTCCCTAGATTTTCATTTGTTTGGTGTGTCTTTATATGTTTTACTTTTGTCATAGATCATTTTTCACATGTATTATGATTGTGGAAAAAACAAGCCTCTCCTCTGGGCATCCCGTCTGTGTAGCATGAAGTAAGTCAAGATGGTCAATGTAAGGACGTCGTTGAGAGGAGTGTCAGAGGAGTTAAAAATACAAGCAAGCGGAAATGTCATGGGGGTCAGCCATTAGTGAATGAGATTCCCTCAGAGTGGGACCCATTATTGGTTCTTGCCATGACTCTGGAGTCCCAGCACATGGACCCCAAAGTGGGGTTTGTGTTTGATACAGGAATGTGATGCTTTTGTGTTTAATGCAGCTTTAATAACGTTATCTGTGATGAAGAAGTCAAGTCCTTCAACTATATTGTAACATTTTGCACCTGTTGCCTCCTTAGATATAAATTCCATTTCCCAGATGGCTTATGGTGATGGTCTAGTGGCGTCCTTCCCTTCATCATCAGGCACACGGCTATTAATCTGCCCACCTATGTCCCTTTGTTTATCCAAATGTATTTTGCCGAACTGAATTGACTGCAGAGTCTGTTGGCCTGGATTTTGAATATTTATTGTAATTAAGCCTGTGCAAAAGCTGTAGTGATGATTAATCTTTAAAAAGGTGTACATTAATCAAAAGGGCAATGATCTCAATCCAACTGAGACTTTTAGAAACTGAGTCATTTTATACCATCATAATAAACAGCTATTAATATGCAGACTGACTAGACCTTTACAGATACTTGAATTTTGAGGCGGATACAGATATTGATTGATTAAAACGTGAGTAAAGATGTATTTATCAAAGCAAAAGTTACCAAGTAGTTCAAAGTAAATGCAACAAGCAAACATGAAAGAAACAACAAGATTTATGTTTACAAGACTTTCAGTATGCACACAGTTGTGTGATATTTTGATGTATGTGCTAAAGAGTAAATGTGATTCAGCATTTCTTATAAACCAGTTAGTTATCTTGCAAAGTTCTCCCAAATTTGCAAATGACTTATTTAAAGCTAAATTTAAAGCTCACTTTCAAGCAGCAGCAACCAAGTACAGCAGCTACTGGTGTGAGTATGAATTATTTTATCATCCTCTGGTCTGTTACATTTACACGTTACCCACTGGTGTCAGTTGAGAGGAAAGATGTGGAATTATACAAGACCAAATTAGCACTTTTGTAGATTTTGCTCAGAACAGGAAATTGAACTGTGTTTCTACTGCAAGAATCCATGATTGTCTTTGGCCACAACCAAAGCCATACGTGGGTTTATCATTCGTTGCTCCTACATCTTGGAAGCTAAATGATTTTCTCTCATGTCAAAGTGTGAAATGATTCTATGTTGCAAATGATTCATGATCTCGATAGATATACTACATAAAATGATGCTGATGGTGCGCCATCCATCTTTACGAGTGAGAATGTATGCACAGATCCTGTAAAGTGAAGCCATAAGTATGGATATAAATAGTCCATGGTTTATGTTTTCTGCTGAGCTGTTTATGCTGAGCTCAATAGTGTACGTTTTCCTCTGTTGACAATTAGTGGTGTCCCCACTTCAGGGTGTGACACTGCACTTCCTGGTTATGTGATTAACCTTAGGCAGTTCTGCATCTCTTTGAACGCTGCCTGAACTCTGTTCACCTAATCAGGGCTACAGGATGCTTAATGATATCTATTTTCTTCGGGCTCAAGGCTATAAAACTGCCATCTAATGTAATGTAAATACATAACAGTCCCCAATCTTCCCAATGAGATTTCATTTCTCTAGGATGCACAGTGAGCTAGTCCTGTAGGACCCAGATCCACTCCGAGGCAGCTGCATGCCTTATTTTTCATGGAGCAAACAGTGTATTATGGTAACCTGCTGTGCCCCAGGTTTGAGGCTGTTGTCGTCATTAATTCTGGTTTCAGCGCAGTGTTTCTACGACCCATTACAAACCCACACCTCCATCTTCACTCCGTGTTGATGCATTGCTCTGCACCCCTCATTAATAACTGCCGCTGCATACAGCTTGGTGGGGGAAGAGAGAGGAGAGAAGTGGGACACAACTGACAATGAACCCACAGAGTTCTTGCTCCAAATAGGTACAGGGACGCAGTGGCAATTGATGACACATTATAAAAGGGAGCAACAGACCTCCTGCATGGGCTAATCACTGCAATAATCCAATAGTTCAGCTAAAACATCATCCATCTTACAATAGCTATTTTCATTGATGCTGATGGGAAACGGTTTGCAAGTATTTGACGACTGCATTTTTGTTATGAACATGTTCTGAGGTATGGCTTTACATTTATCTTTTAGGAGATAGACCAGTGCAAGAAAAGCTGAAAGTCTGTAGAGTACATAAAGATAGCATCTAGGTCCAGTGTCACTCTTTTTCAGAGGGAACACACAGTTGTTTTCCTGGTTGCTTTCCAATTTTAGGTGTGAATTTCTTTTAGTGTTAAAAAAAAAAAACTTTCATTTACCATCAAAGAAATGTGAGTACATAAGGCTTTGTGTTGAGATAATTTACAATTGTGAGCACTGATTGCACCAGTGTTGAAAATAATACATAAAGTCATTTGTGACTAATGGGCCTATATCTTCCTGCGTACACTACTACAATATGCTATAGTAGTAAGTCTTTACAAGTAATGGAGTGCCATTATTTATTATCAAGACCCATCTTAGAACTGCGTTGGGTTGGGTCAAATTATATTTAGTCCATTACCTCCAGAGTAAATGAGTCTAATCAGATACAGATAAGGTCCTGTACTGCCATGATTCATGGGTCGTTTCCCAACTTGAGTAGACATATTGACACACAATGGACTATTTGCTCTGAACTCTTGGTGTGTCTTAATCATCGTTGGAGACAGAGCCACAAGACTGAGAGTCAAGTTCAGGAAAAATAACACGTATACCTACTCTTGTTGACTACAGCTGCTTGCTTGTTTTTGGCACATCATGCTGCTGCCAGTGTTGGTGTTCTCTCTTTATTTGGATCTGTTGGGTTTGGCACTTTTTGTTTTTTCAGACTTGACTAACCTCATTTCCCTTTAGATTTTTGGTGCATTGGCACTCATTTTTCAATTCTGTAAATTTGCAGTGACTACATACTGAACTATATGTCATAACCCATTACTCTTACACACATCACTGACAAAGTGATTGCTAAGAAATAATGAAAAATGGTGTGATGGAGAAAATATGTCTGTGATCAGTGACGTTTTCAAAAGAAGGAAGTTCATGAGGCTAGGTTCAGAGAAAGAGCATGAGGATCTATGTTTGACACTGTGAAGATAACAGAAATGTGGTAAAGCGTGCACAGCTGTATGTTATAAAACAGGTAATTAAACTTTCATTCACATTCCAGTTGTTTTAGATGGTAAGCTCTCCATTGTTTGGTTTCCCCATTTATTTTGCCATTGTCTTTATTGCTCCCTCGACGCCTTGGAAAGCTTACCTGTGTTAGCTCATTTTGTATTTTCTCAAATGCAGTAAAGCCCTGATAGTTATTATGAATGACACTGAGTGTGTTTATTTGTGCCACTTGCTGTCAGGGTGACCGTGAATCTCCACAGAAAGACAATTTAGCACACCACATCTTCCAGAATGAACAGTGTGTTGAGTGGCACTGCCAGGACTCCTTGGTGGCATCATCATGCTGTCACACAGAGGCTTCCTCATTAATACAAATTAGTGTGACATGGGCAGTATTTATCATTTAACTTGATATTGACTTGATATTCAACTCAACAGTATATCAAATGACATTCTCACAGAATAGCTTCAAAAGACTGTCAAACTTTATACTTGACCACCAACACATGTTTTAGATTCTGTTGCTTTTATCCTGTCAAGGTTTTTGTCATTTTTTACTGGCTGAAGGGACAGCTGTTGATGGCATTTTATCAGGAATATGTGAGTTAAGCAAGCTAACATTAGCTCCATAAATTGGTTGAACTGACTTTTAATGTTTCCAGTTGTTTTTAAACAAAACTTCTGAAAATGGGTCTTTAATATGTACTTGATGGTTGATATACTTGATATCATGCTGAAGGACTGAGAATAGAGCTGTGTGTCCTAGGCAAAATCTATTTCATGCAGAAGACTGGAAATAAAGGAGCATCATTGTTGTTATTTGCTAGTAGTCCTAAGAGTATTATTACAGTATAAGGAAACATTTATATATTATATCTTATATTTGAGGAGAGAAACATACTGTTAAATACATTTCTCATGATTTTGCTCCCATCGTTTGGTTTTGGAAAGGCCAAAATACACTCCACTCTTTTTGGCATTTAGGAAAATCGAATCTTGACAGACCCTGTGTTAGCTATGATTAAATCATCATGGAATAGTTTAGAGAACAGTTCATTTATGTCCTTTACCAGTGAAACCTGCTGAGTGGCATTTATAGTAAAAATGCTTCAATATATTAACAGTTTTATCAAATGTTACAGAACAGTACAGACAGCAAGAACAGAAACCGAAGTATATCCCTTCTTTCCAGCTAATTCTAATGGTATTCAGAAAATGTCCTACATGGCCTTTTTGTGGCCTTTTGGATGGAGTTGTACAACTTGAGAGGATCTTTATGGTGCTTTTCCACTATACAGTTCTAGCACTACTCGGTTCGACTCAACTTGACTCTACTTGTTTTTTTTGTGTTTCCATTTGGGATAGTACCTGGTACCTGGTACTTTTTTAGTACCTGCTCTGGTGAGGTTCCAAGCGAGTTGAGCCGATATATGACGTCAACAGACTGCCGGCCACTGATTGGTCAGAGAGTCTTCACTGGAAGAGTCATTTGCCGTCCCACACAAGAATCACACTGGGCATTTTTAAATACCGGCAACAGCGTTAAAGCCATACGACTCAATATTCTTGCTTTGTGTGTGACAAAAAGCCACATACACCATCGCCTCCATGTCCTCCATTGTTTATGTGTTTATGCGTATAAAACGAAGTCACAGCATAGCTTCTGTGACTTGCTATGACGACCCGCCCACATTGAGTCGAGTCGAGCCGAGTAGTGCTAAAACTGTATAGTGGAAAAGCGCCATTAGTCTCTCATGAGGAACTTGCAGCAAGACAGTAAAGCTCCTGAACACAGGGAGTGACGAATTTGTGTTTTCTTGCTCAGATTTACAGAGTGGATTTTATTGTAGGAAATGCAGATGGCACTATATTTTACCTGTCCTCCTTTTATCTCTAGCTTAAATTTTAAACTGCATGAGGACAATGCCATCACTTATTTATGAAGATTAATCTTTGAAGTACAAACATCTGGGGAGGCCTCCTTTGTGATCCTGATGAGAGCTGTTAGCTTTTCACTGTGCCATTACAATGCATGAAAGCACTTGACAATCTGCAACTAGTGAGTTTCTAAAGTTCCCCCTTATGGCTGATAGTTAGATCATCACCTATTGTAAGTGTGAAAGTCCAGAGATGTCGCTCCATCTGTTGAGAGGGAACAGTGATTATTAGTTTGTGTTGGTGTTCTTATCGCCGCTTACGCTCTCCAAAAAGCCATGTGTTCAAAGATGAACCATTAAGCACCAAGGATTTATGTGTGGTGAGGATAGACTAGAGTACTGCATGTCCCTTTTTAAAAACAACAACAATGTCCTCACCCCCCCTGAACACTTACAATTCACTTTCAGCAGACCAAACCCAGTTTCTCCAGAAATAACAGCAGTCCTGTTTGTTTGACAGTGATAATAGCAGTGGAAAGAATCAGATAACAAGCAAGGCGCCAATACAGTCTCCTTGTCTGTGTCTCATCCCTCTAACTTTTACCGTCTCTCTCGTCCCCAGAGTGTAGCCATCGTCCGTGGTCCAAGCTCAGTTTCTTGGCTCAGAAGATTTTCTTTCCCCAAGTACAGGCTTTATTGGTGTTTCATCTTTCATTCTTCTGTGCAGCTCTGAACTGGACAACCTTAAAAAGAAATGGTGATAAGGGAGAGATCTATAATTTTGACCTCTACTAGCATATTAAGTGGGCACAGTTTTATAAAGTTTTCTCTTTGGGCGATTATGAACAGTAGCTTTGTATTTCATTATTCACCTTGTTATTTTCTGTGTCCTGGAATGTGAAAAAGCAGCAAAGCATTCATTCATAGTGAATACAAATACGTGTAAGGATTGACACAAATATTTTTTGTAGTAGGGCAATGATATATAAATAAAAGACATATATGGAGTATCTGAAGAATTTCACCATATTTGAAGCATAGCTGCTTTGGTACTGAAGCTACAAGCATTATTCTCTCTGTTAATTATTACTGATCAAAATGAACAAATAAATATTCAATAGCTTAGTAGTCACCTTTTTTGCATGGAGGTCTTCCAAATATCATCCTTTGTGTGGACGGCTGAAGGAGGACAGAACAGCAGAACAGTCCAACAGATTGTTGCATAACACTCTAACTTATTTGCATGATATGTAAAATGCACCAGAGAAGAGAAAGGACACAACTACAATTATTCATTTACACAAGTAAAGGCTGTAAATGTTTTGACAGTACTGTTTCTTCATCATAATCACAGACAGTGTGGCCTGCAGGGTGTTTCTGTCCTCTCTACTCGCTGAAGTTTCCTTGATTGAAGACGCACTCCACTCATCTGCTGGCAGACATGTGGAAATCCCTCTTTATGTAAAATGCTGCTCATAGCCAGTGGTCAGTCTCAACCTCTGAGCCAGAATATGATAAAGTAGGTGTTGTAATCCAGCACTGGTGGGTGAGTTTTCTCATTTTTAGCAACATGGCATCACTGAAAGGGCAACATTTTATCATATAAATAATGTACAGCAACACATTTCTTGCACTGGTCTGGACCATTGATGGAGGAGCTATGTAGGAGACGACTTCACCCCATAGTTATAAAAATATGAATTACAAAATCGGTTTTCTTCAGAAATGCTTCATCCCTGACCTCCAGAGCTTTATGCGAGTGAGACCTCTTACATGAATGGGATAAGTGTGCATGAGACCTTCCTCTTAAATCTGAATGACCATGTTTTTGTTTGTTTGTTTTTAACATTAAGATACCAAACCATACCCATGCCCGTACACCAAACCACATGCATGCTGTATTATAGTGTGTATGATCAGTTGCATCTGCCTGCCTTGACCCTGTGTATTCATTCCTAATCTCCCCAAATTGTCTAAAAAGTATTGTATTTACTCATGTTCAGGACATTTTCAACATATGCCCCCCCCCCCCCCCCCCCCTTTTTTTTTTGCTGCAGATGGCATGGATTGCTCTGTATGCACTTTGCTAGCTTCAGGTCACTGACAATGAAATTTGTTGTAGTTGTACTATAATGGAAAACATCAGTTTGGATCAGAAACGTGAAAATACAATGATCTAATGAACTTGTGATTACAACCCTTTCGGTTATCTATTACACATCATTTTATTCCTGTACTGCATGAGAAAAATGAATGTAATCACATCAGAAATGTTTATTTTTACATCAAACTTAAATCCATTTTTTATTGCATTAAATTATGGATGCCTAGTTGAATTAATTTTCACTTACAGGTACTCTCAATTAAACTAGACCTATCAACCATCTTTGATACAGTTTTGCTGTATATTAACTGACTTGAAATGAAACTGATAAATAATACTGAGAAATAGACCAATTTAAATGGCCAAGTGTTTCAGCAAGTGGATCACAGCACACCTGGTTTGACAACCAACATAGTTGCTACCTAGAAACAGAATGATAATAATATACATGCAGTGGGAAACAGTACTACAGTCCATTGATATCATTAAAACAGCTGGATGTCATCTTTTCCACTTCATCAGGTTGCAAGGGTCTTTAGGGGTATACTGAAATATCCTACATGTTGAACGTAATCACCCAGAAAGTGATGCTAGTGCAACCAGCAACCCCCTAATTTTCTCTCTGGCCAACCCTGCAGAGACCACATGTTGAAATGAGTCTTTGACAGTTAGTACATCGGATCTCTGGGTATTTCCTTCACACTTTCACATTTTCCTTATGTGTCTCTAAGAAACTGGGCTAGCCTCCTGGCACGCGGCGCTCCAGAAATATCTGCAGGTGATAACTAACTGAGGTTTTGTAGCAGGTGTCCTCTCACCTTCCCTATTATGTATGCATCCTACCTGTGGGTGGAGGTGGTAATTAACTGTTGCGGTGCCATATTTAGAATGTTGCCATGACAGCTCTCTGTGTGTCTCTTTTCTTCTCACCTTTTTTTTCTCCATTTCTTTATCACCTACTTTCAGTGTTTCTCTCCGTCATTGTCCCCTCCGATGTGCATTATCTCTTCCTTCAAGTTTCTATGTAAGGATGCTTTTACCCTACATACATGGTGTGTGTGTGTGTGTGTGTGTGTGTGTGTGTGTGTGTGTGTGTGTGTGTGTGTGTGTGTGTGTGTGTGTGTGTGTGTGTGTGTGTGTGTGTGTGTGTGTGTGCATAAGTTGAGGGTGGTCCTGATGGTCTGACAACTCCATCCATCATGGTCAGATCAGGTCATGGACTCTGCCTACATGGGCTATGGCCTTCAGGTAACAGCAGCTGCAGCACAGTGTCTCAGCTGTCATCTTTTTACAAAGTGTCAGTGTGACAAGTCCTGTCCACTTCAGTCTGCTGCAGTTCACAGGGCATTGTTGCACATAAAACGACTAGTCTGTTTGTGCTCCATCTCTGCAAATAAAATCCAATTTTTTGCTAGATTGACATTAACTTCCAGGTCTGTGGCAGATTATTTACAGTCCTGTCACTCAGGAGATTTTTGTGAGTTTTGGCTGCAGTTGCTTTTATCTGCTTTCATAGTCTAATTAGTCTAATCACATTGACTAAAGATACTTTTACAGGGATGTCTTTTATATATTCAACATTTACTAAATAACGGAATTAATCATCAATTTTTAAAAATAGATTCAAAGTTAAAAATGTCTTACAATCTATGGTTCTGGATTCTCCAATATGTTAGGATTTACAGCTTTTCTTTGTTTTATATCATCATAAATTGAATGTCTTTGAGTTTGGAAAATCTCTGGGAAACTGTGCTAAACAATTTTTAGTATTTTGACATTTTATAGACTAAACTGACATTTTATACCATCAGCAGCAGTTTAACTAACAACAAAAGCTAGTTGCAGCTGTTATTTTAACAGTTTAACTGTTAAAACCCCCAAGATGCTGGAAACAAATAACATTTAGCATTTTTGCTTGGAAAATTCATATAAAAATAGTTTACTAATTGATTCATGTCTCGATGAATTGTCATTAGGTGATTCCCTGACTTTTCATCTAAAGCCACCGTTAATCTAATCAACCATTTAATCTAATCTAAATTTTAATTTGTCAAATCACTTTGTGTTTGGTGCTAATTAGGAATTGTTAGCATGCTAACATACTGAACTAAGATGGTGACCATGGTAAACATTATACCTGCTGAAGTCAACATTTGTCATTTTGAGCTTGTTAGCATGCTGACATTCACATTCAGCTCAAAACACAGCTGTGCCTTTAAGGCACTGCCTTAATATCATAGAGCTGCTAGTGTGACTGTAGACTCATTATCAGTCAAGTAACCAAGCTAACTACTAACAAAACATTATTCCGTTAGCATGTGGTAAACACTATAAAAGTGACACCTGAGCTGCCCTACATTAAAACCATTTGTTTTGTGTTAAACCGGTTATATGTTTTGTTGAGACTTTATAACAAATTGTGATTCAACCCTGACCATATTTGAGACCATACTGTAGTTTTTGGTTTTGTTGTATTGCATTATAAAGTATATTCACCATAATTAGTTTGTGTAGGGAAAGTAATGCAGTTAAGTACAGCTATAATACAGACAGAGACATTACCTGCACTACACCTTTTTTTGTAATATTTAATACAATTTTTAAAGTTTTCGATTGCATAACATTATACAAGTGTTGCTTTTAATATTAATATAACAAGTACAATTTGTCACATTCAAAATGATGATTCCTCTCTCATGTCCACAGCCACCACTCCTTGACAAATGGAGTAATAAAATGAAATGGCTGTCCATGGTATAAAATATTTAATAACTAGGATAGCAAATATTAATGTTTGAAAGTAGAAGTGCGATATCATCAAAGAGTGAGCGTTAGTTTAAGAGGGAGATGACATTTGAGTGATGATAATCTAGGGTCTGCAAAAGCTCTTCTCCCTGTCTGTTATTGCACTGGAGATGGAGAGCAGAGGGGATGTAGACCAGACATGCCAGCATTAACATGATACTGTAAATCAATCATGCTTCTGCCTCTTTTGGGGTCATTTTGATGATTGCCTGCAAGACTCAATCATTTGTTATTGATAGGGATCTTCAGCAGCTTACAATATCAAATATCTTCTTCTATATTCCATCTTTAAGTAGTTGATTAGTCAGGATTTGATGATGTAGTCCTGTTGTGCTAAAATGCTGAGAAATCATACGCAGGTACAGCACAGCACAGCATACTATGGTGGCTTTATAGGACATATAAATCTATAGGACCATATATCATTGTGAATATTAGAAGGTTATGAAGGCATGAATGTCTCTGTGTTGAGGGTGACTCTAAATTCTGTAGTCCTCAGTAGAGCTAGTTTACCTTTTTTTATTTTACTGTCTGAAATTGCAAATGAAAAAAAAACCTTAATTGGGAACAGACTGTAGCCAGTGCTTCAGGGGAACAATGTTAGATGTAAAAATACAAATGTGATGGGCAGTATGGATATCAAGGATTTGTCCATACCACAGGCAGGCTTAGAGAAGCAGGCTATTAGATTTTCATTGATGTCTCCAAAGATTCAATAAAAGATACAGCACCCAGATCCAAAGCAGTGCTTGCTTCCCTTCTTCTGTGTCCTTGGCACAGACTAATTCTCACTCACAGTTGCATATTTATGGTGTGAAGCACAAGTTGTCTGCCAGGTTACAGTATTCACCTTAGACTTTTGTGTGTGTGAGTGTGGTAAAATATCTGATAGTTTGTCAACAGTCAGAGATTTTGCTATATTATTTATGCTGTGATATCTGTCCCCTTAAAGGATAGGTTGGGGTTTTCTCAAGTCTGTCTCCATACAATACTGATGTGCCAGTGTGTACGTGGGTCTTGGTCGCTGTAATAATTCCTAGATATCTCACTGGCCTTAAAGCTGTCCTCCTGGAACACGACTACAATGTAAGAAATGTTGGACAAAATCTGCAGCCCTCGCTCTGTGAAAAAATGTGTTCCAAAGTTCAGCTGACGCTAATATGATGCTTCAGCAGTCTGAGTTAGCTAAAATGATTTGGTATCTTCCAAAGTTGCTGCCTGTTTAAAATGAACTTCCCTCTTTTTGTTTCTCCAGAAAGCTCCTTGCTAAGCTGCTACGAAAGGAAACATAGTAATCATCTGTAGATTTGTTGCCAGAACCAGCTATGACCTATCAATCACTCAATCACTCACTCAATCAATCAATCAGTCAATTTTCATTTATAAGTGATCCCTTTTCAACTGTTGTCAGCTCAACTGGAGATGGTGCAACTGTGTTTTTTTCTCACTTCTACAGAGCCTTGCAAACTCCATATTTATCTTCATTTTAGAACCCTTAGAACCCTTGTGGACTTTGTTTCCCGTTCCTCAAAGTGTAGTTAGTCCTGTTCCAAGAGAATAACTTCACTGTCAATGTGGAGAGCAGCAACTGTGACAGCGATCAAGACCCATTCCTGTGTACATATTGGCATGTCAATCTTTTATTATGACAGACTTAGCCTTTAACAGTTTTTCAACACATTTTCAGAACCAGTACTATATCACAATATCGTTACTTTGAACATTTTCATAAAACATATTAACATCTCCATAAATGCACATAGTCATGTGCCAGCTGACAAAGCCACTCTTTTTAAGTCGTATGTAAAATACTAAAACCTGATTAAGTCAAAATGTATAATAATTAAATAGCAGATTGAGTTTAATTATTAATCAAAGAAAAGATCATAAATTGTGTGTTATTGAACCTTGGTGAGTTTGTTACCATTTACATCATAGTCACAATTCTATCTAAGCACTGTGTTTGAAGCAAGAGGCTATTTTTGCAAAACATAATACATCTCTAGCAAAACAAACAATTTTTGGAAAACTTGTCCACTTCTAAACACTTCTAAAAATTGTGTTTTTATGTCAATACAATACATACATACAAGCCAACATTTGAATGAGCACATGAAGCACTAAATATGCACTGATAGTATATATATAAAAATGTGTGCACGACATAGCCGTTTGCAATAAAGTTTTGTCATAAATGTAGTAAACACACATACAGGCAGGCATCCAAATGTTAATGTATGAATGTGTATTGTGAACATACTGTCAATACAAATAAGAGAAAAAACTTTACTGTATTATTCGTTTTTTTTCTGTGTCCAATATTGCCTCCATTGTTGTACCTGTGGCCCATTTATAGTGCTCAAGCTCTGATTTTTAAGTGAATTAATTCACTAAAACTGTCAATGAGGAAAGGCAATTGGCGAAATAGTGTAGCAATGTAGAGTCCAATGTTTACAACTTTGGCACACTAAGTAAATGCTTTGGCTACAAGTGTGAATGGCTTTAGAGATGGTACTTCAAGAATCAGTGTTAGCACTTATAAAAAAAAAATAATAATAATCTTTGAGTCTTTGTGACTTTGTTTTAGTCATACTCACACTAGCCCTACTTTCCTAAAATTATAAACACTGTGCTGTGGATCTCCATAGAGAAATGGTGACAGTCTGTCAGTAGCTTGTTAAGCAGTCCATGACAGCATTATTATGTAAAACATCTCTGAAATACAAGTATGCCCACTCCTAACTCCATGTAATGATCATAACAGCATCTCATAGCCCCCCAACAGCTGTTCTGCTGCAGTGCATGTAATATAAGATCTGGTGGCTTCAGTGTTTGGATGAATTAGTCGGCTGCATGATTTCAGATGTATTTGCGGTCTCCTGATACAACTGCAGCTCACTTTAGGCAAACAACTCCGACTTTTCAGAAGCTCATGAGCATATAAGGAGGCAATAATATTAGATTAGTATGTAATGATGAATGATGATCTAATTGTTTTTTCATTCACCCTAAAATGTGTCAACAATCAATCCCCTTTTGGGATCTCACTAACAAGCATTTTATGAGACCCTATAGAAAGGAATATTTTTATTAAGCCTTCAGCAGATCACTGGACCATAATATGAGCAGAATCAGGTGTATGTCTCTGTCTGTCTCTCCTCTCTCTATCATGTCTTGATGTCTCATTAGCTGCGTGCTCTAGGGTTATTGATCTCTGGGACACGTTAATTATGTTATCAAAGTTTGAGTCGTATCTTTCGATATAGTGAACACAGGAAATGAGGATCTGAGGCTGATTATGTTTACTGTTTTCAGTCACGTGCTGGGTTGAGCCTCTGTCTGAACCCTGAGTATAATTCCTCTGAAAATATTAATCGATTACTGTGCGGGAAGTAATAAAAGCTTCTTGTGTCTCATTTTATGGCCATGCTTTTCACATAAGGGATAGTTTTGTTATTATATTAGGGCTGCAACTAACAATTATTGTTATTATTAACATTATTAAGTAATCTGGCAATACATTTTTTGATGGATTGTTCAGTGTAAACTCATCACATTTTCTGCTACCCAAATTCTAGATATCTGCCATGTAGCTATCCTAGCTATATCAATCCTCTCTCTAAATTAAAAATCTGTCAACTTTACTGCGTGAAGCTGTTTGGGATCAATATGATGTACACTAACATGATGCAGTGACTTCACACCACTTCTTCACAAAAATGAGGCTGTTCATGCATCATACTTTTCAGGCTTGTGAAATGTTTACATCATATTGTTCTAGGCAGTTTATGAAGTTGCATCATTATAATGCATCAACTTCTGCTCAAGTAAATGGTAAATAGGCTGCATTTATATAGCAGTTTTCTAGTCTTCTGACCACTCAAAGCGCTTTAGAGCACATGACACATTCACCCAATCACTCACACATTCATACATTGATAGCAGAGGCTGCCATGCAAAGTGCCAACCTGCTCATCAGGAGGATGTTAGCACACACACACTCTGATGGAACAACAGGAGCAATTAGGGGTTCACTACTTTGCCCAAGGACACTTTGAGGATGACACATTGACCCACAACTGCCCCTCGCAGCCTGAGTTTTTACCATATATTGACTGAAGGGCAGATATCACAATCAGCTTGACAAAACTAAATAATTACAACTATTTAATTAATCTGCAACTTTTTTGATTATTATATTATTGATTTGGGAATTCTTGGACTTCTCAAATATGAATATTTTCTAGTTTGATGGTAAACCGAATATCTTTGAGTTGAGGACTATAGGTCAGCACGAAAGAGGACATTTGACCGCATCATCTTAGTTTGGGGAACAATGAAAAAGCAAATGAGTGACATTTTTGATGTCTGTTAATGTTGTGTGGATAACTAATTACTACTGTCAGCACTACTTTATATTGTATTAAAAAGTTGTATCACGCAGTTCCAGTCACCTGGAAAGAGACTCGGCCCAGACGTGGCCATGCTTGTGTCTGTCTACATTAATGGCTACGTAATCCGAGGCTGCAGCTATGAGCATTAGTGTGGATTAGTATGCTACGCACTGGTTGTGTCCCCGGCTTCTCTTGAGCTTTCTTCATTCTGATGTGATTTCTGTCCTCTTGGCTGTTCTGTTGTTCGGCTGTCAGACCAAAGTGCAAATTCTATCAGCAGGGGTTTATCCAATTCAGTTCGCCGTTGCCAGAAACCCGTGGACCAAGAAAATGGAATGATTTTCCCCCTTTCACAGTGTTCACACACCATCCAATTAGGGCACCGAAACACAAGGGAGGGAGCAATAGGCAGGCAGAGATGTGAGCAGGATAACAGCACAAAAAAAGAACGATAGTGTGACTGGTTATAGAGTAGAGGAGGAGAAAGAGAGACATAAGAGGAGGGCATTATGATACCTTAAAATATTATCATATTGGCTTTTATACAGTATATGCATTGTTAACCTGAATTTATGCATTGTGATCACTGATTTCAGAGACTGAATATTAAGGTAACAATAGACAAAATAAAATGAGAAATGTGTACTGTAATATATGTATTATAGCTCAAGTTTCTATCTATGACATGGATTAAAATTACTGTTTGGAAGGAAGGGAAAGCACTCTACCAGCAGTCATTTTCATTATACACTCAGAAAATATCTAATCAATCAATCATGTGGCAGCAGCTCGATACATAAAGCATGCAGTGATGGTTGGGAGGTTCACTTGTTGTTCAGACTAAACATCAGGATGGGGATTAAGTGTGATCAAAGTGACTGACCGTGGAATGATTTTTGGTTCTGGACGAGGTGGTTTCATTATCTCAGAAGCAGAAGATTTGCTCACATAAGTCTCCAGAGTTTTCAGGGAATACTGCGAAAAACTGAAAACATCCACTAAGCTGCAGTTCTGTGGACGAAAAGAGAGGTTGGACTGGTTCAAACTGACAGAAAGTTGATAGTAACACAAATGACATCTCATTACGACAGCAGTGTGTAGAAGAGCATTTCTGAATGCAAGTCAATTGGTCACAGCAGTAGAAGACCACACCAGCTTCCACTTCTGTCAGTTAAGAGCAGGAACAGACCTTTTTTGTTTTTGAAAATGTGACCTGGTCTGATGATGGTCTTCATTTCTGCTGTGACATGCAGTTGGTAGGGTCAAAATCTGGTTTAAACATTATGAGTCCATCAATCCACCCTGCCTTGTGTCAAAAGTGGTGGTGTAATAGTGTGGGGAATATTTTCTCTGCACACATTATTCCCAGCTGAGCATTGTTTAAATGCCAAGAACTACAAAGTCTTATTGCTAGCTGTGTGACTCCTTTCATGGCTACTTCCAGCAGGATAACGCACCATGCCACAAAGCACACATCAACTCAAGTGAGTACCACAAACATGACAAAAATGTCATTGTACTCTACTGTCCTCCAGAGTCTTTAGAGACCAGTCCAAAGTCACCAGATCTTAATCGAATACAGCACCTTTTCAATAAGGTGTAATGCCAGTATGTCAACAATGGACCAGAATCTCAAAGGAATGTGTCCAGCACCTTGTTGGATCCAGGCCACAAATTATTTCCGCTTTTCTGGCTGCAAAAGCAGTACAAAGAAATGTGTGCCTAATAAAGAGAATGTCTACTGCATGTTTTCGACAATGTTCAGTGGTAATGTCAAGTGTGTCGGGCTCGACATGAAAACATGTAGCATGAATTTGGTCCAAATAGGAAAAGATAAGTGTCCTTACGGCATCAGAATATTTGCTGCAGCTTTATCTGAGTGATCTACACATCACCATCAGACAGTCGCTGAGCTTAGATTTATGTTTGAATGTTGCTCAGCATCGCCCCCCTGCAGCTTTGATGGGCAGGACCCCTGCACCTTTTGCTCCTGCAGTAGGTTTTGTGATGAAAAGTGTTGTTGGCCTCTTAACAGGTTCAACAAATGTGAAATATTTTTTAGTTTTGAAATATGCTGTTGTAGAGATGAGAAATCTCTGTGGGTTCATGACTTATTTTTAGGTTGTGGCATAAAAGTGGCAGAGCACTGATGCAAATATTATTGATCATACACAGACAAAAGTATATATTCCAATAGATTTAGAAGTGAAGAATAGGGAGCCAGCAAAGAACTGAATCATCAAAAACTTTGGGAACTGTTCAAGGCAGTCAGGATATGAAAGGCATAAGAAGTCCTTTTGTTGCACATTCTTTTGCCACATACTTCACCTCTGTCAGTTTTGGCAATTCTTTGAACTTGCAGAAATGTTGAGCTCTCTTGAAATCAGGGCACCAATGAGCTGTCAGCGATGGCTGAGAAGCAGAGAAAAGAGACGCACACATCTTTTCACCTGCAGTCGTCATCTTATTGTTCACTCCTTGTTTTAAATGGACACGCTATCTTGCACATTGATTCCAGACAAGTGACAAATGAGCATGAACATGCATCCTTAAAGTACTTCATGCTACATTTATTGAAGTGATTGATAATCTACTAATAAAACAAATGTGACATGACAGCTACTGCATAAATCATGCTCTAGTTTTGTTTTAACAGATTGTGTAAGATTTATGCTCAGTGTTCAAAACTATATAAAAACTAAATCATGTATCCATAACAAAATGCTCTGCCAGACACAAACACTTTGCTCCAACAGACACAGAGAGTCTGCCATCCCACTGTGAATCACTACAGCTAATTGCCCTTAATTATAAAGCCTTGATTAAGGTGCAGCTTCTGATTTAAGAGGGAGCCAGCAGTGATGATCTGTCTCAGTTTTTCTCCATTTAAATTGTCCGTTTTAGTATTTATGTGTATTTTAATTGTTCCTGTCGTAGGACCTTATGATTAAATGCATTAAATTTGTGCAAAAAATGCTTTTCTTGAATGACTTACTGAATGATTGCAACTCTGTGAACTCAATTTAATAAAAGGTTATCTTTATTTTTCATGTACTCTAGTTCACAATATACAACTTGTTAAAAAATTGCTTCAATTACTTTAAATGCACTGTGGGATTTAGCCAAGTAGGACAAGCTCCTACCTAGATCAACACCCCACTTTGCATTGCTCCTGTGCCTCACTCAAAATTCCTTCGTGCTTCTTCAGAGTTAACCTATGTTTTCCAAATTAAAGTAAGTAGACCTAATATAGCCCCATTTGTACTTTCGTTAGCATAATTCATTAAAATGAACAGAAGCATTGTAGTTTTTGTGGAAATAACCAATGATGTGCACTAACTTTGGTGGTGGCGAGCTGAAACATACTTATTCATAAGAGAAACAAATACCTTATGAAGCATCGTCGGTGTGTAATCTTATCATGTGTCCTTTCGTTCAATTATAGTCGCATTATTTGTTGTTTTAAAGAGTTGTTTGTGAATTTGAGGATAATATTATTTCTGTGGATGTTTTGTACGTAAAAGGGCTACCTAGCTAATTCGCAGATTAATTTACAATTCATGCTATGTTTATAGGACAGTAAAATAGTATGTGTAGTGGCAACACATTTAAACTCAACAGTTAGGTACTTTATTGATAGAGTAAAGAAATAAATAGGCAATTCATATGTAAGCATGATTGAGTTAAAAAGTTTAAAAGGGAGTAATTTGATTTCTGATAAAAGTATGATCACTGCCTCCAGAGTTTTGATGAACGGAAGGTGTTTATCTTACTGCCGAGTTATATTCTGACCATATAATGAGGACAGCACAAGTATAAAAACACCAGACTTATCCTTTAATACCATTGTGGCTCACACAAAGATATGCAATTACCACATTTTCCCTCCTTTAAAATAGTCTATCCAAAACCATTGTTTGCTAGATTAGTCACTTATATCCTCTTCACCCCTTAATGTGAGTGAACAATATTCCAAACCTATCTAGTTAGCCTACCTAGTTAGCAAGCTAATTGGTTAACCCTACACTAGCTCATATAGCTATAGCTCTATGTAGATACTAGACTGTAAAGTATGTTATAAACACCATCAGGTTTTAAGCTGCTTCACCGACATCCTCAGCTGAGGCCATATGTCTTCAAGTGTTTGCTCGGTACACTCTCAAGATAGGAGGTCCACAGTGTTGATCATTCACTGCATGTTGTTGGTGGGTCTCCAGCTACCAGCCTCTTTCCTCATCCACACCCAACAGGATGCACGTTCTGCAGCCCCAGAGATCTTTTGCACTGCTGTTCTGTTGTTTGCCCTGTCACCCCTAAAGCGGTAAACGTCTACCATGCAGGCTGTGCCAGAAAGTCTCAACATCACATCGTCTGGGAATAGCCATCTTTGCCAGCCTTGTTGTCGGCAGTTGGCCATCAAGATGTCATACTTGGCTCTTCCTCTTATGGGCTTCGTCATACCCCTTTTCCTAAGGTACAGTGAGTTCTGTCATGATGATCTTCTTGATCTTGGATGACCATAGGATGATGTTAGGTCTCTGTGCCATTGGTATCATGTCTGGGAGTGTGTGCAGTTTGTCCAAATCAGCAGCCATTCTCCAGTCTGTCACATGACCCACATGTTCACTTCCAGCTGCTTCCCTGGTTTGTGCCTCCCTCCCTCACAAACACAAGACCATGGACATAGGCTTCTGATTGGTTGCCAAGCCCTTCCTCTTGTGTTCCACCTCCAGCATGACTGCAAGATATCTGAGGGCTTGATCATGCCTCCAAGTATCTCTCTCTTGGGTGAGGGCTACTTTGCAAGATGTCAATACATGTTCCAGAGTATCCTTCTTTCTACATCATCTGGAGGTTTATTGGAGATGGGAGGGTATGATAGATGGATCAGAGGAGGAACTGGAGCTACAGTGATTGATACCTCGAGATATCAGTCCATGTGAGGGTTTGACTTTCTGTCCGCCATCTCGTCCACGTGCCCTGGCAGCCCAGGCCTACAGCTCTGGACTGACGCAGCTCCTCTTCCCTTGCTCTGATCTCTCTCTGCAGGAGGGCTCTTCTTTCAGCAGTCCTGGCCCCTTTCAGCCCTGGCATATGATCCAGATTATGTCTTTGTGCCTGAGTGTGCCTTCTGCTTTTTCTTCCAGACTTTTTCATCCTCTGAGTCCTGGAGAATTTTAATTAGTGTGGTCTAAATATGTTAAATATTAATGACTTAAAGACATGCAGTTAAGGATTTTGTTCAGTTTTAATGGGGAGTTCGTTCAATTGTATTGAATACTGAAGAAGAACAAAGGAATTTTGAAAGAAGCACAGGAGCAGAACACTGATGCTGTCTGAACACTGTGATTGGTCCAGGAACGTAATGTGGGATGCTGATCCAGGAACATGTCCTACTTGATTAAATCAAGTCATGCTACTTTACATATGTCTTGACACAGTTTAGATTACCCATTTCTTTATGTGGTTTTGATACTGCTATATTCTTTTGTCCCTTGTGATACTGGCTGTGGTATCTTCTAGGTAAGACTTTATATGTCATCATCAATCAAACCTCAGTACAGCAGCAATTCATTCACTCATTCAACCTTTATTCATACAGAATGGTCCGATAACAGCAGTTCAGTCTTTTTTGCATGGGCGCCCTCTGCACACAGGACAATTAAAGCAAAGCAAAAACATGCATTTAGACTTACAAAACTGAAAATAAAATTTAAGGATAAAAAGATAAAAGAATAACAAAGACATCAAACCAGCAATAAATAATTTAAAGACAACCGTCGTCAACCACAGCAGTCTACTCAGATGTAACCTTTGCAGAAACAAGTCTTGATAATGGTGGAAGATTTTCAATAAGCCAAAAACAATGAGGCTTCCAATCATGCTGCAGTTTATTCCAACTGAGGGAAACAAGACATTTAAAGACCTTTGGCCAAGCTCTGTTTACAACACTGCAGAAGAGACTGTTTTCCTAGAAAAGCTTTATAAACACAGTATTTATTAAAGAGTGCGGATTTCTTCTGAGTGATAGCTAAAGCCAGCCGACACTTGGGCACAAGTTACAATGACATGTCCTAAAGCCATCATTTAATATGAAAAATTAGATGGTAACAATCAGAAAATGACACGTGTGGTTTTACAGCAAAGTGCCATGTTCCCACTCGCCACAAAGTAATGTTCAAAAACAGACATCTTTGCTTCCTCTCATGACACTGACACAATGTTTTAATCTACTAAAATGTGACAAGATCTGGAAAAATGTGTTTCATTTATGATCGCAATAACTACTATATTTTTTAGTCCACCTTTTTGTACTTAATAGTATTGAGCGCAATTTTCCATTTCTTCAAATACTCCATAAAGTATTGAACCCAGATCATTTTGGAGTGCTCTGTTATGGGTATGCTATAATTAGATTCCTATGCTTGAAAGGCTTGCGGGGTGTTGATCATTGTTATTTCATGAGGCATGCAGCGCTATGAATCTCATCCTTTCACAAGACCTATTCTCTACTTGCAGACAAGCAGGGCCCTCGAGATATTTAGAAATATGAAAATAACGACTTCCCATTGTTCATACATCATTTGAGGGCTCTTTTTTTTGTTGTTTTTTAATTTTTAAAAAAAGTAAATTATTTCTGTGCTATTTTTCATGGTACTCACAAGACAACTGCAACTTGTTATAGTTTCTTAAACCATACATAATCTCTATCTTGATATTGTAACCACATTATCTTTAACAAATGATAGAGAAACTGAGAAGGAAGTGCAGCATGAACAAAAATGGAGAGTTGGCGCCCTCTGGCTCTAAGAATGCAAATGTTATCTTAAAACTGGTAATAATCTTGTATTTATATTATTACCAATTCTTTCTATAATGTCTTTATGCCTGCATAAACATTACTCAGCAAGGCCAATTAAGCTTATCTTGCACATCTAACATCATCACAGGATGTTTTTTATTAAGTCCTGTAAAAAAGCTGCATCTTCCTGCAGAACATTGTCACCAGTTAAAAGCGTATGATAATGTGTTCTTTCATTTTCATTTCCTTTCAGATTCTTTTTCATCTCCAGGGGAGGAGGCCATGGTTCCTGTAAGTATAAGATTCAATTAAAACCTTTAACTATTGTCCTCATTCAGTCCAAGAGTGAATAATCCTGCTGCAGTAAAATTGCTACTTGGGAGGCTTTGTTAGTGTCTGTGCGTGGTGGTTTTGATATAGCCAGCTGTGAATAGGAGAATAAAACACACATCAGGCTTTAGTTGTTGGACATTTACATTCACGGATATTGAGGGCTCTTAAAGCTTTAGATAATTTGCCTGGTTCAGCACGTCATTCAAGGACACACTCGCTCAAAAGAGGAAGCTGATTATTCAAAAGACAGATACAACTGGTTAACATGTATTCAAAAAACAAAGCCAAGCATCCAAGCAGGCTGTGATTACAAAACTATAGTTTATGAAAAAGAGCCAAACACTTGAATAAGATGCAAGTTTAAAAAAAATTATTTATAATATGATACAAGGATATTTTGTGAGGTTGATGGGGTTGTGAAACCTGTACATTATGAACAAAGCACTTGAAATTCAATGGTAACCTGAAAGCCGAACATGGCTAATTAGGCCATGATTGTGTCAAACGGCTAACTGTCAAGATACTAGCTGTATTATACAAATGGTTTCCACTAGTATACAATGGCTGTATAGGATTAGATTACATATTTATATAAAGTGCAATAGAAATAAACACTTACAGTGAAGGCCTGAGGTCCTTCGTGACTGAGTGTAAACCACCACATGCTGAGGCCGTCTCATCATATGGCCAGGTGGTTGGGAAAGAACAATCTAAAGACTTGGCAGGGCATTATCACAAACTGTTGGCCAGAGTTCAGTGGCAGAATATATACTGTATTACAAAATGTATAAAGGGTAACCAATCTGTGCAATATATCGAATCTTACAAATATAACCAGTATCAACAGTTGTGAGAAAGTTATCTAAAATCCCCCCCCCCCCCTTTTTTTTACAATTATAAATAGACACTTGTTTACTGCTTCTTCTACACTGAATCATAGCACCACAGGCTCTTATTATTTTTTTCAACCTTGAGTATGAAATAACCTGAAATAAATGAGAAGATTCATTCTTATCTCAGGGGAATAAGACATCTTTGACATTAAAGATATAAGAAAATATATGCACTGTTAGTGACTAGATTACATGCTTCCTTTATAGTTCATAATTCTTGTTTTCTTCTTACTGGTTTGTCTTTATAATGTTTCACGGTTATAAAAAAAAGCAAGTGAATTCAGCATCACAGTTGAGTCTCAAGAATACAGGAGAGCAAAGAGGCATCAAGCGGTCTATCAGACTCTGTCCAGCACCTCTCCATGCCAAGCACCAGCAGCTGTGGGTTCTGGAAGATTATCTAGGTCTGCTGAGAGCCCTGTTGAAAGATAAAACACGGTAAGTGGTAGGCATGTGGCGGACACATGATTAAAAACCAAAGACTGGATAAATATAATTTAACAAGCTACTGAGCGGTACAGAAATTGCTCCTTACTGAGTTGGTTCTTTTGCGTTTCCAGCAGTCTGGATTAAGCCGTTTCTGCTCCTCAGCCAGAGCCTTGGCCTCCATGGTGTACATCCTCCTCTCCTCACTCTTCATCTTCTTCCACTTGTCACCCAGGATGACACTAATGGCTCTGGAATAAAAGGTTAGAGTCAGATGATCAAGGGCTCACCTTTTTCAGAGTATTATTGTCTTGAAATGATCTGTGAAACTTTTTTTCTCTCTTTCTACTTTTATGTCCAGAGAAAATGACCTAAGCCTTTGTGCATTCTTTCAAGATCTGAAATGACAGCTCTTTAAATTGAATACTTTTTTTAGACCCCAAGTATTAAATGGTGAATTAACAGTATACAAGGAGATCCTGATTTAATAACTTAAATTTGGTAAGCCAACTGAAATGAAATGGGAAATGATTAGCTAAATAAATTATCAGGCAAACTCTGGTTGTGACTCTGGTTGTGAGATAAGTGCACTTCTCATGAGCTCTTTAGTGGCGATACTTGAAGGAGGAGAGAATGTTATTTATTCAGTTTTGCTAACACATCTTCACGGCTGGTCCAAGTATTTAAACTGGCAGTGTAATGGTCATTTCTCTTGAATGATCAAGAGACTCCCTGGCACATGATTTTTTTACTTACTTCAGATTTTGCTAAGACAAAAGTGTTCATTGCTGTTTTGAGGGGCAACAATTGAATGTATGGTGAAAAGCTAATTATCATAAAAAGGGAGAAGGCATTCATAATGTTGCACTTGTTTCAACACATGAAAGTGACAGAAATGATTGTGTAACAATGAAAAGAAAAAATCTTCAAACCCTCCTGGCTAACCACTGTGTGAGGTGTGCATGTGTACTGTTGGATAAAGTCATCTAACTTTCAGAATGAACACCTGATGAAGCACACTAGTAGCTTTAGGGTCTTCAGGGTTCATGAGGCATAGCATTAGCCTTCAACTATCACATTACCAGACTACAAACTGTAACAATGCACTCATAGGTTGTTTACGGTTTGCTCTGCTCTATATATTTCTAACACTGGACCATGTCATCAGCATGGAGGAAATTGTGCTGGTTGGAAGGCCTAACGTGACCAAACCTAAAGATATGACACAGTGACAGGGACCAGGGACATTCATTAACCTCAATTACGTCTTTCTCCTGTACAAACAAAGCGATGTATGATAGTGTGAATAAGTGCACTAAATCTATATATCTCACCTGTTGTCCTTCCCAGGATACATCTGTGTGTACTCCACTCTGTACTTCTTGGCAAAGAGCATGAAGGCATTCATTGGCCGCTTGCATTTTGTAGGTGTGGCACTACTGGCTGTCCCTGAGGCGTGGCCCCTGTTTGATTTGCTACTGGAGGATTGTGGGGAGCTGGAGCGCTCAAGTTTATCACAGTCTGGACTGACAGCACCACTGCTGGACAGGGAAGTTCTGCGCTGACGAGCCATGCTGCTGAGAACATACACTGCTGAGGAATCTAGTGGGGTGAAGTCATAACTGTGGCAGACAGGAGGGAAAAGAGATACTGATATTAGTATAATATTTCTCTAATCAGTCATAATGTATCTGTAATTTGGTTTTTGTGTATGTACAAAACATGTTAAAAAAATGTTTTAAGCCCTTTTTTAAAATGTCATTATTCTTGAATCTACAAATCATTTTGATCTATTGTAGACACACATTCAATGTAATATGTGAACAGAAAAACATTTATGAATTCATTATTTTGTTTTTAGTGCACAAATATATTTGTGACTCTTGTGTTTGTTCTGGTATTTATTCAAAGTTTAAATAGAAGAATAATCACACTTTGTCTATGCAGTATATTTTCTTCTGCAAGCAGTAAGTCACAATAAAGTCTATGAATTGTGCAACATATGTACAATACCAATTACCAATATATAGATGATGGATGGGATTTATAGATATATTAAAGTTCAAACATTTCTGACCTGAAAAGAAATAGGATGAGATATCATGACAATTTGCATTTGTCTTTGATGTGTGTGCAAAAGCTCAACTATGTGTGTGAATTAGACTTTCTTCAACCAGTATAAACAGAACAGTTGTTCACACAGGTACTGTAGACACAAATGATTCTCATAAAAGTAAAGACCCGGTAGTAGTAGTCGTGTACCTTCTGAAAGTATCAAAGACGACAGAGTCATCACAGTTAATGGCATCTGGGTGGTTTGGTGGCAGGCACACGTCGCCCAGTTGCATCTCATAGCAAGGGATCCCATGGTGCACCACAGTAAGGCTCGGATAAAAGGAGGCCCACCCTGAAAAACACAGATGGTAAATTACAGATTACTTTCATCTCAAAGCTGTTTATTCAGTCAATCATTTTAATAGTTTGCATTTGCAAACAACATTTGGTCATTCAAGGCAAAGCTCATGAGGCAAAGACTCATTACTCATTGCTTTAAAAATCTGTTTTTGATATAATTTTGCTCTCCTCTTGCCAACAAAGCTGGCATGCATCTCATGGTCTAAACACAGCAAACAAGATATAAGAAAATTGTTCTAAAAAAGGTACTTTATTTTACCTTTATTTCTGACAAAAAATGGGTGATCCAATCGGCATTCAGCTGTCAAAAGGCCGTCATCAGGTGAGCCTGGGTCAAAGGTCAGTTTAAGAACTGCCTGGCTAAAAGATACGGTTTCTTCGTGACTCACCAATTTAAGCCCCTCTGCACCAAATCTCTGTGAATGAAACGTGAGGCCAATCAGAGGAATATTTACTCATCAGCAACACAGACTAATTGAAATCACAGCCAAATAAGAATTGGTGTAAAAATCACTTGGTGCCCAATTATCTGAAAATCTGGTCTCTGTGATACTATATTAGACCACTGCAAATCACCAAGGATGTAATGAGTTTGAGGACTTTCATGCACTCAATCACTGTTATTCTGAGTCAATCCGCCACCTTGTGGCCATTCAAAGGATTTGTCTACAGAAATCACACTGAAAATAAAAATGCAAGTCCTCTAACAAGAAAGGCAGTAATACAAGATTTCAGATTTACACAGCCATAAAGTATATGCGAGTTCAGCAGAATATTTTGGATCATTTTAAAGAGACTCCACTATCACTATTTGTTGCCTACCTTGAGAGAGGAGGAAGATGGCATCATAGTCTCATCATCTGAGTCGTCATCAGAATCCCCAAGTTCATCCGCTTCCTGCCACTCCACATTAGGACCCCGATGAAAACGCAGGCGAGTTCCTGAATATCAACACAACAATGTAAAATGATGTATGTTGTTGGGGCGGATAAAAGAATGCTGGAAAACGGATGCAATGTTGCTGTTTCGACACCAGAGGGAAGACTTTCTCTGTAAATATTTTAATTAATGTTTTTCTTGGTTGAAAATTATTGTAAATGAATAATCCTCTCAGCAAACAGATTACTGTCTGGGCCATTAACTGCACTGCTGTTAGAGTGTGATGATGACAATTAGTAATGTTTACCACATCAATTGCAGACATATTGACATATAATATTGAAATGTTTGACTTATTGATGGAAACTGATCATAATAGAAAATATGGGTCTATTATACATTACAATATAGGTCAATTTCACAAATAGTGATGTACAAACTTTTTAACAACTTTTAAAAAAATGTAATGAATGATTTTGTCGTTTTGTAGTGTTATTAGAAGACTTGTCGATCCATTTAATAGCATGTTGCATCCGGGTACATTTTGTGACTGGGCCACATTACCTATTATTATACTTTTAGTCATGAGGCCTAATTCTCAAGACTTTTCTAATTCTTGTAAAAGATCATGGTAAGACTGAACATGAGTGGGTAGGGCATGTCCGTACCTTTAAGGAAACAATGCCAGGCAGTGGAGGGCCAAGTGTGAGACCAGGCCATGTCTTCATCATCAGAAAATGATGAAGACATCGAGAAAACTCCAGACTCTGATTCACTGCTGGCCTGTTGTGTATAATAATGAAAAACATGTAAGAATGCAATATATTTAATACACAACGTATTTAATAAACAATGCTATACGCTGATACAGAATTTACATGGATGTGTTTTAGACGTGAAAAGTTACCCTGACACGCCTACGCTCCCTGAGGTGGCCTCTGGAGGGGTTGGGTGCGCTACTGGCTAATGGGGGCCGGGCATAGGAATGTAAACTATTACTGTTGCCAAAGATGTGGACCGGAGAAGATCTGAAAAAAAATAATAATAACAACAACAACAATAATAACAATATTAATAATAATGATAATAATAACATAAGTGAACATATTGGTGATACTGATTTTTTTGTGATATCTAACAAATGAATGAAATCAAGTATTCAACAACACAAAAGTAGTTAGCCAGGCTTATTATGAAAATTATTTTTTGCAATATCCTGGTTATTCTGATGTTAATATAATAAGCAATTTAGGTCAATGGTTGCTAAAAATCTGCAAAATCTCAGAAGACATTTCATCACAGCTATATGGCAAACTTGTTAATCCTGCTTTGAGGAATACCCCCAGGTGTACTGGTGTGTATGTATGTTACAACATGTGTTGCCAACTTCTCATTGTGTTTGTGTCACACATATGCATTTATTGGACTTAACTGATTTTCAAGCTTATTTATTTGACATTCCAACCATATCTATTAAATACATATAGCGGATCAAAATTGCTTTTCTCCACACCAAAGTGCAAGAGAAAACAGAACAAATAACTAATCACAAGACAATAAGGCAGCAGCATTATAAAACACCAGTGCCTGATAAAATCATAATAAATGCTGGTAAACATTCGTACAAACCTCTTATGTGGGGCATCTTTCAGCAGTGGGCTCTGAGGACTGGTGGCAATATTAGCCAGCTCAGCAAGCCAGTTGGTGCTGGGGGAGCAGCTGAGCTCCTGGTGAGACACTCCTGCTCCAACCTGAAACAATCCTGGAGACCTCTGGTCCTCCTCCACCTCTTGCAGCTCTGGCATGTCATCTTAAGAGAGGTCACCAATAATACCCAGAATTAATATGTGCAAGAGTTCATTTTGCTTAAATGTGGAATGTGATGTATTGCTATTTTAGCATTTTACCATAATCCATGTGGCATCCAGGTGAGGAGGGCAGGTCCTCGTTACACTTAAGTGGATCAAAGGATTCATCCATTCTCACAATGATCTGCTGCTTCCTCTTTGTTAACAGGCTGCAGGTCAATTTACTCAGCTTCCATCATCATATTCTGCCACGTCAGCTGGTTTCAGGCAAAACCAAAAGTCAAATTTAGAGGTTTCACTAACAAAAGGAAACAGCTGCACTGTGCTATTTCAATTAGCAACAACCATTCACAACTGTAGGAAAAAAACTAAATCTGTCTATCTGTAATTCCACAAATACGTTTGAAAGTTGTTATGTGGATTTGTGGTGCCAATGTTATGGTTTCATTAGTGGAAAACATCCACAGATTTAAAAAACAAAAACAAAACATAAAACTTAAAACTACCAAAGATTCCATAATACTCAGTCAATAATAATAATGGTAAAACAGCATGTAATCATTGCAAGTCAATATAATAGAAAAGGGTAGACTGCCTTTAAGGAGTCCTTTGTTTCTGAATCGACACAGTAAACCTCAGTGACTGACTGGCTGGCTGGTCATGTGACCCACTGCGTGGAGGCCTTGTTTATAAATTTAAAAGGGGGGGTTGACGCATGCGCAGCAGAGCTCATTCATTCATAACTGCGTAGCAAAAGTGATAAAAAGCTGCATTTCGTCTTAAAAAAGTGGCGTAATAGATACTCGAAAACGCTGCGTTTGATAAAGTATATGTCAAGAAAGAAGTCATCGATTGAATTATAAAAAATATTCTATGCAGAGGTTATTTTTTAATTGTTTGGCTTAAGGCGACAGGGACATAAATTGTGTTTAAAATACAAAAGAGGCTCAAATAATTCAGCTTTACAATGAAGAACCAACTTCGTGAACGCGGATATAACGTCACTGACAACATTAGTCAATTAATGTCAGCTAATAAAACGATGCTATATTATTGTCATCTTTCCAAAAAAGGCTATTTAAGGGCCTGTCCTGCTGTTTCTCTGCTCTTAAAAGCAGCTGCAGTGTCCTCAGCTCAAACACGGAGGCTGTCGGGTCTAACACTGTAAACAAAAGAATGTCAACAAGTTGAGGCATGACGCAACCTCTCTGCCCTGATCAAAATGAATGACACGAAAACCTACAGAGACCTTTCGACGACGTTTTCACACTCCTAAAAGCAGATTTTTTATCGATTGAATGAATAGTTGTGAAACTAATAATAAACTGCTGTCGGATTTTTTTTTTTTTTTTTGTAATGGCCAAAACAACAAGCGTCACAACGGAGGGGGGGGGGGGGGGGTTGAAATTAGTCAAGCACACAGAACCTGTCATTTTGACGTTAAATAAACGCTTGACAACCTTGCTAAAACATCGTGTTAGAATTACAAAGACGCGGATCACACGTTGTTCGCTTTGAAAATTTGTTTAAACCTTTTAATTCATCGAAAAAAAGTAGACAACTTCCCCACTTACCAGATCTGTCGCCATCAAAAAACTCTCTGGCATTCAGTCGACGGGTGGGAATGAATGTGTCCAGAGAAGGCCTCCTATTGGTGGAGAAGATCGTCAATCATAAGAATCTAAGGTTTCTATTGGCTCATGCAGTTGGGAAAAATACAAAGGGCGTGGCCTAGTTTGTTTATCATCGTTTGATTGGATGAAAGTACACGCCTGTTACCACCCAGTAACAGCTGATTGGCAATAACAGGAACAATACATGGTTATGTTTTTTTTTTATCTGCAGTGTTGCAACTACAGCAAGAAGTAAAAGCTCACATTGCTTTGTCTACTATTACTTTTATGTCTCTTGTAAAACCATCATTGCTTCAACTATTGACTGCATGAACCAATGAATGAATGCATGAATGACCATGAAGACAGGAATGAATGAATAAATGAATGGTGAATAATTGCTGATTGAATAGGTTTGAAAATGTGCCATCCCTTCATTGTGACAAATTATAACGTGACACACTAATATAAAAATGTTCTTTATTGACATGAAAAGTGAAACATACAGTACTTCCAGCCAGTATAATGGGTTTGCCTTCAAAAAATTACCAGAACTACCTGCACAAGGGAGAAAATAAAAGTATAATGTTTAAATGTTAAACCAGCTTTAAACAATTTAAGCTGCAGTAAACCACAGACAAAATACAGAAGACTTCAATTATTCATTTTAAAAAGAGAGAGAAGAAGAGAGAGGGGGGAAGGGGGACCCACTGTAGTTTCCTGTTGAAAGGGAACATTAGAGTACATGTTTCCAAACAGCATTAGTTGTTGGCAGAGGTAGACAGCAATAATGGATGTCATAATCATAATGTATGTTTCACTGACACGAAAACATTGTGACTTTACATTAAAACACAAGAAAATGAATTGTCTCGACACATTGATTATAATGACTACAGTCTAGTGGGGCAACTTATTCAATTAAAGGTGGGCCTATATAATAGCAGTAAATACTCAGTTTCAAATTGTACAGCAATGTGTTTGTATATTCATACAAAACTATCAGCTATCTCTCTGAAGTTTTTTTTGTTGCAAAAGCATAGTATTAGGCTAACAGCCACAAACACTTACCAACAATGATATACAGTTTATGAACATGTATTCAAGGGATTAAATCTTATGATAAACAGAAATGTATTCTGTAAAAATGTTTAAGTACTGCCAAATCTACATTCTGTATTGATCAAAAGTGCGAAAGATGTTATTCAAACACAGAATCAAATCAATTCCTGTACAAATGTTGTTTACCCTTTCTCATGTTGGGGCACTCTTGTACAGGTGCGCCTCATGTTGCAAGTGTTAGTGCTCTTGTCAAAAATGACAAGAGAGTGTGACATAACCGCTCACAATTACCCAGTAAGAAATTAGCTTTGGCATCTGATTTTAACAAACAATGTTTAGAAATTTACAAAGGATATTAATGCTGTAGGTGTAACTATAACACTGTGAAAAAAAGGTGAGCCTTAACAAAAGTGTTCAATATATATAAACAAATCTGACACAGACAGGTAAAATGTACACTTACGTTTTTAAAGAGTCGTGAGAAATCTAATTTAAACAAGCTTTAAGCAACTCTGCTTTGGCTTACATTATTTTTCTCATAACACTCTGTGGCAAACTGTTAAAATGTCTCACATGGGAAACTGACGTAGTCTGTTTTATCTATCTGACACACAAATGTTGTAGTGTATATTCACATTTCTTGTAAGAAAAGCTGTTTAAGTGGTTATGGGGGAAAAACATCCGTATAAGCCTCTTTTTTTTCCATCAACCAATTCATGGTCCATTGGAGCCGTCTCATGCACTTTGTTGCTCAATCTCAGTGCTACTTCCAAACAGGGCCACTAGTTGCTCCTCATAGTTAGCAATGTTTCTCTTCATGATGTCCATGCATGGGCCCAGCAATCTCTCAAAGGCTTTAACGTCCATGACTGGCAAATAAAAGAAGAGAAGAGTCAGACAGGTGCAGCTTAAGGAGAGTAATGCAACAAAAGAAGATCTGCCTTAAATCTTATTTATATTCAGTATTAAAAAAGATACATCTAAAATGGGGGGGGGGGGGGGGGGTGAATGGCTAGAAACAATGTATGTATTGTCATAAAATTGTACAAAATGTACCCAAGCATTTGACGCTTCCCACAGCATAGGCTGATGCAGCTCTTGGCTTGTTTGTGACAAGTGCCAATTCTCCAAAATACTGGCCCCTGGAGCATGTTGCGATTTCCATCTCCTCTTCCTCCTGGTCTTTTTTCGTCTGAAAAGAATAAAACATGCATACCATAAGATACCAAACAAAAAATATTCAAGTATAAACTGTATGACTATAATAAGAAGTAGACTGCTGTCAAACATACCCTGCTTCTTTTCATGTTGATTCTAACTTGGCCAGACTCAACGATGTAGAAGCAATCAGCCAGATCCCCCTGTAATACAAAGCATTAATGGAATTGTAAATGAGCACAGAAAAAGACAGTGTGTTTATAAATGCTGAACAGTCCAATCCAGGTACAGATAATACCAAGAGATTACTCACCTGAGCAATAATCTGCTGTGAATCAGTGTACACCCTGGTAGATATGACATCTACTACCTTCATCCTCTCTGAGAGCTGTGGATGAAAGGAAATTTAGTTGACCATGGCTTTACTGTAAATGCACACTGCACCTACTTAATGCCGGAGGATAAAACTAATCTTAACCTCTAATGACGTAAGCAGCGGTAGCGTTTCAATGAATGCCTCATACAGCCTTCTCTTCTTGGCATTGTTTTTCACTATGATCCTCCTGAATGTAAGACGATCCTGAAAGAGAGATTCAGAGGGAAAACATTCAGGTTCATGTTAACAAACCACTTGAGAAATAATCCATGGTGCACAGTAAGTCTAAGAGCATGTAACATATATTTTTTAATTATGCACTTGTCCCTGAACTCTCTAGAATTCAGGACAGCTGGGTACTCATTTTCCTTACAGTTCCACATATTTCTGGCACTGGTTCACAAAACAATATCTCATATATGGAATAACATTTCACAGTAGGGGTCGCTGTAAACCAGATTTTAAGTATGCAGATCCCTTGCAAACCATAACAGCACCCAAGATAAACTGCAGCACCCGTGCGCTCAAGTCATTCTGCTGCTTTTGATTGTAAACCCTTAAATTTCATTTTATTATCATTGTACAAGAATATACAGTGAGATAAGCAGTGCTACATCTAAAACAAAGGCTGGGTAGTCAATAAAAACAAACAATAAAGATGAATTAATTAGACAGACAAAATAAACAATCAAACAATGGGGGAATAAATAGTGTAAGAAAAAAAACTATTGCACTTGATAGACTGAATATTGCACTTGAAACTGAAGATTTATCAGCCTGAAGGCCCACGGGTGAAGACGGAAAGAAATGAATGCCAGCAGCATGTTACACGACATGCTGCTGACAGTGGTTAGGTGGTTACTCTGTACTGTAAGTAATGTTGGCAGCTGCTTAGGGTGGTCAGTAAAGTCAGTCCTAAGTCAGACTCAGATACGATTTGCTACTATTGTCTACAGTTTACTCAGAAGCCCCTTAGCAGCACTGTCCCTGCTCAACCTCAGGGGCTTGATGGGTGGACTTAGCTGACACAAAATGCTGCACACTGTTCCACTTGGCTGCTTGTTCACAGACTCAAACACACACTACAAGTACCCAGGTCAACAGAGGATACAGCTGCAACCTGCCTCGTCTGCATACAGATGACATAACGAAGCTGTTACCCACAGTTTAAGGACACAACTCCCACTGAGTCATTAATATACATACTGCATCACAGAAACAGGATTGAGTAGCAACGGAATATTCAAAACAGCTGTTCTGGCTGCAATATAGAAAATAGTTGGATGTCGTTGAACTAAAATACCATTCAAATGAAGCCATTCAGAGAATACTACTTATTTGTACTTCATGATGGATTTGGCAGCCCTGGTTTTCAGATTTTGATAATTTATAACATCTCAAGTATTTAGCTACTTGAGATGCTATAAATTAAAATTGATCTGAGGTGCAGACTTGCTAAAATAGACAAGTTTAGCCTTGATTGTCTGAACTGATCTGCTAGTTGAGCTCTTTGAATGGACCTGTATTATCATTATTGGGTATCATGTTTCATATCCAGTTTGCACATTCATTCATTTTAATATTTGCATTAATGAACATGTAAAGTAATGCCCTGTGGCAAGATTAGGGCTCTCCCATTCTTAGTTGCACTCACTGGATTTCGTATGTTATCTCAATGAGATGGCATGATCTCACCTGTAGTACCAGGACAATCAGTTCCACACATGGATATTTACCGTAAATAATGAGGACTGACAGCATTATAACTACAGAGCGGACTGTGCTTTTACACTAGGATTTCATGGTTTACTCACTAGGCACCAAAGGGCTCCAGGTGAGGTGGCAATTATTGTGGCTGCTCTGGGGGTGTTGTACATCAACGCCAATTCTCCGAAGCTGCCTCGGTTGTCATAGCTGCCTACCAGCTTCTCCGCACCATCAACCATTACAAAAATGTTATACGTCCCACTGAAAAAAAAAGAAGGAAAACAGACAAGCAGAGAAAATATGAAGACACATCAACCATATTGGTTTTTCCTGAATTTCCTAACACATTTGACAATTGTAATCTGATTCAGAAGTAACCACAGACTAAGCATGACTTGAGAGATCACCTTTCAATAACATAGAAGTTGTCCCCATCATCATCTTGATCAATGATGTGCTCCCCTTCTGTGCAGAACTTCTCAAAAATGGCATCCAGCACCTGAGACATCTCCTCCTGTGATGGTATGAGGTAGCAATGTTTAACAAAAACGACAGCCAAGTATTTTTAAAATTTATGTGTGGAAACAATCACCCAGAATCTACCTAGCGTGCTATTTCAAATATGACCATCTTTAAAATGCATGCATGGTGTACTGAGTTGTGGCAAAAACCTCCAGGTTCTGCATGTCCTTTGTGTAATTTAAGAGATGGAAGAGCATAAGCCAGAGAAGCACTGAGGGTTTATGGAGTAATCTACTCACCGGATCCAAATTCTTGAAGAGGAGAATGTCCCTACATGCTTCCTGTAGTCTCTGTCTCTGCTCATCTGTTTTTGGGTGGGTGACCTGTGAATTAAATCAGTCCTGTTTTATTTGCCTCATAGCAGCCTACACATAAGACTACATACTGAAGACTGTTTTATTTAGACTCAAAGCTACAATTCATACTGTTCAAGTAAAATCAAACCAGACAAACAAATAAGTTTACCCATGGCTCTTTATCCTCATCATCATCTTCATCAGGATTGAACGCTTCAGCACACACTGCATGACAGAGACCAACAAATGAATGAACTAAACACTACAAATTCAACTAAAACTTTCTGACCAGTCCTTCATAACAACATTTTAACCCAAACACTAAAGTGCACACAGTCCTCACTCCAATAAAAACAAAAGCCAGACCACTGGGATGATTCAGCACCACTTCATGCAACTTCTGCAACACTACTTTTCTCATCTAAAGTGACGCTTTGGGGCAAATGGTGGCAGCATTTCATATTTCCTTCCTGTATTTTAAACAGTAAGATACAGTTTTCAAATCTTTTACTTGAATGAAGCTAGCATCTTACAAGACACAAGTTGAAAAATGCTCAATGTTTCACAAATGCAGGAAATTGATATTTAATCTAATTTAATTTTACAATACATTTTCTTCTGTTTTATTTTTAGTCTGCTGCTAATGTAGCATCTTAATGTATGTTGAGGATGTTTATTTCCCATTTTAAGCAATAAATGGTAAAAAATATGCTTCAGGAAGTGAGATAGAGTACATTCACTTACTCATACTTGTGGCCATTCAGACTGTCAAACAGCAAAGTTACTCTTGTGAAGCTACAACCTCATTCTTATCATAAGCAAGGAATATTATTAGTAGCAGCACCTGTCCTGAACTCCCCACCCACGTCATCCATTGACATTTTTAACCAAACTCGAGACGAAACTCTAATAAATCAACACAATATGCTGAAGACAGTGAGAAAAGACAGATGGAAAAATCCTTCCATATCGTTTGTACTGGAGCAAATCTGATCCAGACTTATGTGTCAAAGAACTTTTATGTATTTCCCGCACCGACACTGTCCAGAGTGCTCCTCTTGACAGAGCAGGCTTTTAACAGCAAGATAAAACAGGCAGCAAATGACAACTCACCTGATGCTCTTCTGATGAATCTGTTTATAACCGGGGCTGCAAAAGCATAAAATATACATTAACGTGTTAGATTTCATGATAAAGTAAATCTATCTTACAGTAACTGAATTATCAATGGAAAGGGTTGGATGAATGCACTGTTGTACAACATCCACAGCACTACATGTGTATTAGAGAATACCAAGCCCTGTGCTCATTAGAGATCCATATTCATTTGGATAAAAGCTGAATAAGGACAGCTGCTTTGAAGTGCGTCTGCCTCTTTGAATCAAATTCAAATGAGAGAAAAATTCAAATGTAAAACATAGTAAAAAAAAGTGCCAAGCTCAGACACAATGGCTTGGTATGAAATATACATTAGATAGGAGGTCTCATCCATTAATAGCCTGGCAGCCAGCGTTGTCCCAGCGAGCTCATTGGAATATCAGTGAAACACAATACCAGTGGTGTCATTTATTAGCTATGACCCCGAAACACCACAACAGTTAGTTTAATGATTAAATATAGTGTATTTGTCCTTATGTAACCATTGCAGCCAGCCTTGCAGACCCCACCACTCATTGGGATGCTGTGTCAGAGCTCTGGGTTGCTATGCTACTTGCTGCACCTTATGGCAATCGTGCACCGGCCATTGTGTTAAATATGAGCCCCGGTTTCTGCAGCAAAAATTAATCTAGGGCAGTATTTGCCATTTTGTATCATCTTGCATCATCATTCAGTTTTCTACATGATCTGATTTGTCATATATATGACACATAATCAGGGTAGGCCCATCAGGCCTGCACCTAAAACTGAAAATATTCAAATGACCTAGAGGTGCAGGGTCCCCCTAAAAACACACACCTAATCCCCTTTTTCTGTAGCTTACAGATGTCCTCATCACAAAAATGTGTCTGCACAGATGAAGAGCAGGGCACGTTCATTAAACCATCATTCAGCCTCCATGACCATATATGGCAAATGACAGAACCATGGTGGATGCAAGGTGGCTGGCGCTGGAGCATCACTGCGCTCAGTGTGTTTCTTATTTCCCCCTCGGCCAGAACAGACTGGCTACATGCTCATCATTCAAAATAAACAAAGGTTATCCACATTCATATATCTGCCTGACATCTGTTAACCTACCTACGAATTCCTCGTCATCGTCGTCCTCCTCCTCTCCGTTTTCAGAATCGATCTGCATGGCTTCGTCAATGAAATTGACCGCTTTTCCAGGTCTTGGGGCCGAATTTTGGTCATTGCCAAATGAGGCCTCTTTGGTCTCACTGTCCTTCAGCTGGGTGAAGTACTGTAATGCAAACTCGAGCAGATCCCTGGGCTGATTCCTCAACACTTCCACGGTAAAGCTCTGTAACAGCTCCGTCAGTCCTTCAGGAATTTCTATACTCATTCCTATTATCAGTCTATGGATGTGGACAAAACCGGTTTGCTGTGAATTTGAAGTAATCAAAAGCACACAGCTGAGATTTGTTGTTGTTTTTTTAAAAAGCCAAATTAGCAGACGGGTGTAGTCAGGTCACCCAGTCAGCAATCCATCCACAGCGGATCCGCTCTTTTTCTTGAGTGAAAATGGCTCTGGATTTTTGATCCAAGCATCTTCTGCTGCTTCTGGCTACAGGAAACCCACGCATGTGACCCAGGAATCCATGGCAACCACCTATCCAGGGATTGCGTATGAGCAGCAGCAGCAGCAGCGCAGGAACTGCAGTCAGTCGCAAAATACAAATGATGGGAGAGAGAAACAGGACGATTGTCTCTGTCAGATATCGATAGAGAGATGAGATGGCAGATGTCCACATTATGTCTTTAGTCCAGGTTTTGTTTTTATGGACATGTTTTTCTATGACTATTCTGAAATCACACAGACGGTAAATATTTTATAAGCCAATGATTTTTTTAATGACCATTTGAAATATAAAATTTAAAAAATCGCCATAATATAAAGTCTAGTAATAATAATAAAAAGGATCAAGCAATAATAGCAAACAAAAGATTAGAAAACATGATGTCATAGATTGATAAATGGGGAGGGGTTTGATAATTACTGATTTACATTGGGATCAAACTGCTAAAACTTGAAATAGTAATGTAGAAGAAGAGCAATGAGGAAAAAACTCAAATTCCAATTAATTAATTAAGATTATGAACTAATGAATAGCCTTAAGACAAAGGCTCATTATTCCTTTAATAGCAGCAAGAATTTGGACTCAATTCTTTGTACCAGAGGGAGAGAAATTAATAAATCTGATGATTATTTTAATGCCACGGGACCTTTCAGAGCTTTGTGACTGACAGGCAGATAGTTTCTCATTCTTTAAACTATAGACAAAGTATTTATAACAAAACTACTGTGACAGAAATGTTGGTGGTCTAGACATCTACAGTGAGCCTTCACATTGAGAAGCTACGACAAGTGATGCAGTCATCTGGGTTTTAAAACTACTGATTAGTGAACATCGGCTATACTTTCCTTTCCTTTCCATTTTCTCACAATAGAAGAAAACTAATCCAAATGTGCTCAAAAAACCTGTAAAACCAGAAACTCCCTCGGTCTCTGCTCTTAAATTTTGAGTTCTCAGGTTACTCAGCTCAACTGAACTCAAGTGTTATTTAATGGGAATAGCATCCAAAGTGCTTCACAACACAGGCAGGAATAGAGGGAAAAATTGGAGGACAAAAAAGATAAAATAAAAAAATAATTTGCTTATGACAACGAGCACAAGACATTAAACTCCTACAGAGAGAATTAAATGATATACAGCTTTAGAATAAATACAGCAGGATGGGTTTAAAAGCCAATAAGCAGAAGTGTAAATCTTGAAAGCATTGATGAGTAGAAGACGCCTGCTACAGGAAGAAGGGGGTTTCATAGTTTTGGAGCAACAGACAGACATGTCAGTATGGTATTTAGACCATGATTTAGAGACAGTCAGGTGGCTGTGGTCAGGGGATCTGACGTTATAGTGTTTTGATTGGTAGACTTGGTGGAGTAAATGCTATTATATGGGGGGAAAATGAGACTGCCACGTGTTTGTGTGTGCAACATGGATTATCATGTTGTGTTGGTATTTGGGGAGCAGAGGGCAAAGTGCAATGAATAAACAATAATCCAGATTATCAGCAGAAGGAAATAGAAATCTCTACCAAGAGAGCACAGCTACTATATGCCACAGTTATCAGTCCTCTGTGGCTCCACTAAGAGACCCCTCCCCCTGCTGTGGCCCATATCTGTCACCCTTTATTAAGAAGCCACAACATTTTCTCACTCACGCGAACATATGGGAGCAAGTCTATAGAGTGGCCTGTAATGCTGCACTGTTGCTGCTCAGCTGAGCTCTTCAACTCACCATTGGAGACTTGCAGCTTTCAACTGTGAGCCGGGTGAGGGATTTTATTTGGATGTGTGCACTGCAACCCCATCCTGTTGTAAGAAGACATCAGAGGCAGTTGTTGGTAGACAACAAACTGTGTGCATCCACCCTGCTCTCTGAACCGTAGATCCTGAAGATTGTTTCTGCTTAATGCTCCCCAGCAGACCAACAGAGCTCACAGCTGTTGAATTACTACAATTCCAAATGTAAAGTGTTTCTGACTAGAAATGAAAAAACTTGCAAGGTGGTTTACATACAAGCAAGAAAGCTCTGTTGACATTTGGAATAAGACTCCTTATTTAAACAGAACAAACAGGAGGCTGTTAATCTTCTGTATTTGGAATTGGCTGAGAGATGCTGATGACAGATAAAACAGTTTATTAGCTCCATCTAGCTAAAACTATTGTTATATTATACAACAGCCCTGCAATAAACCCTACCTTCACAAAGGTTATATTGTTCAGGTTCTATTTTTATTAATATTTTGCCCAACCTCTCTGACAGCAACAGGGTAAACAAACACTAGTATAACACAATACAGATCAACAGCACCACACTTCAGCCTTATAATGAACATAAAGTCGACTCAACATCTCTCTAAAACAGGCTCAAACAGGGCTAAACATTAAAAACTTCATGCTGCCATCTGCACTTAAAAACAAATGGTGTGAGATGAAGCAATACAAATTAAATTGGCTTTTTTTAATATAGATATTGTACCCTGCGTTAATGGCTCTCCCATATTAATACCAAAACTATTGAAGTGTAATAGTGTATTCAAAATTTGCAAAAAAGACAAGACTAAGATTAAGATTCTATTCAGGGTCAATATCATATAAAACACATCAACACATACATTATTAAAGTACTGTACTTTTTGAGGTACTTGTATGTTACTTACTACAAGTCCATTTTATGCCACTTTATACTGGCTCCCCACTACATTTCATAGGGAAATATAGTACTTTTACTTCACTAGATTTATAGCTATACAGTTATAGTCACTCCTATATCAACAGTTAATATCTGTTATAAAACCAAAATATGTAGCTTCTGTAACTGTGGTTTATGATGGCAAAGACAGTGAAGAGGTGAATGCTTCCACCTCACGTAGGTCTAGTCGTCAGGGGCTCTTTAATGATTTAAAGTGGGGTTTTTTTAATTGTTTATGGTAAAATCCTACTGTAGCAGTCAGACTGACCTTTACATAATTAGCTTTACTGTGTAATGAATTTCTCTCATTATGGCAGAAATGTAACCACCAATTTTATAATGACATAAATTATATTATAAAGAAGAAGCACAAGAATGAATTGGAGCTGGAATGGTTACTGAGCATACTAATCATTAAAGCCTTAAACCTTAAACTCATATCTGCTATTATCTTTCCTTATAGCTTTTTAATGTTATGACCAGAAAGTGTTGCACGTGAGGTCTGATTAAGGCAAGATCATTTCTTAGCTCTGTCATAAGAGCAGGTGTAATGTATGTATTATGCAATCTCTATGTTTAAAAATTCTTAATTATGGTAAGAGTTTTCTCATGACTAAACTGATAATACAGATTCTTCCATATATGTCTGTCTGTGTGTGTGCGTGTAAAAAAACAATACAGATGAAAAGCTAAATAGCTAAATATTGTCACTTTGTCAGCCATGTATTAGCCTTTGAGAAGATGTAGGTGTTGTAGGTGTTTTGTGAGCTCATACATTGAAAAATGAAACATCTACCAATGAGTCCAAAAAATATTGTACTAACACAGTGTCTCCTTTCTTTGGGAGGAAAAACGTGTCATTCAAGAGGTGGGTGACTGTGCCCCCTGCTGGACATTGTTTGACATAGTAATGCAATGTTTAAAATAAATACAGTACATTATCTCTTTGCATAATAAAGTCTGATGAATCATTCTGGTGTTTAGTCAGATCCTCCTTTAAAAAATATCTTCATGATTAATTTGCTGCAGCCTAATGCCAGTGTGCTGGAAGGGACATAACATGTTGTACAAAGAGAGACATTTGAGAACATAAGGAAAGTGAAATTGGGTCATGGTGTGAAAAAAGATATTCATTAGATCAGTGCAGGAGAAAAAGGGCCAATATCACCAGTTGTCACAAAGTAGAGGGCGTGGACATTTATGACACATAGAGGATAATAAATATGGAAAAGTATAACTGTAGCTACAACAGATGTAGTTTGTATTGTTTTTTTAACACAGAGATTTATGTATATATTTTAAGATGCCTCCAGGTTCACAGAAACTTTTTAAGCCACTATAAACCCAGGCTCTGCTAAGGTTTGTTTAGGCCTTTTTAAGTTTCCACAGCAGTTACTCTTAGATGTTGAGATAAGCCCATTCAATTTGCTCATATCAGATTTAAGTGTTGTTACTAAAATACACACAGACGTCGCTGATAAGAAGAGTCGACCCTGCAGTTTCCATTGAAGTCTTGACATTTACCTGATGGCAGCTTAAGACTGTGAGTTAAGAGAAACTTCACTCATTTGCCTCATTTTTAATGGCAGTTATTGATTGGAAAATTATTTTTAGATATACATAATACCTTTCTGTTCATGCAGCACCAAAACAACTGATAAACTGATGTGTTTATACTATAAAGGCTGATTTTTAGATTCTCTGAGGCCACACCCTTTCCTTCACCTCTAGTCTGTAATTAGTGCTTGTTCTCACAGTTAGGGGCTGGTTAGATTCTCCTAATAGTCAAGTGACTCTTCAAGTTCAGTAAAACAGACCAATAAAGACACTTAGAAAATGCATCCACTAAATCAGGCCTTACCAGTAGGATGTCTTTCTTTGAAGGTGCTGTAAAGAAACCACAGGCGCTTACTCAGCATTGTTCAGTTGCCTACAAGTGTGGGGGATTTCACAGTCTTCAAAGATGTGATGTACTCTAACCTGGATCTTCAATGCTGTGAAACAGAACAGTCAGAAGGAAAACACTCACAGCAAAACAAAAATGGGATGGAGATCAATACTGCCAAAACTTTTTTTTTTAAAGTTTGATCTCTGATTCCTGAAATCAGCAGTATGAATTCATTTATCATCATTATTAGTAATCCTCACAATAAGATTAAGAAATAGTTTACACACCTACAGCTCTTTTATTCCTCTGGCCCATGTTAGCAGCAAGCACAGAGAGCAATAATGCAGCAGTAATCCAACAGACAGGCCGGTAAACCAGTAGTAACAAGGCATCATGGGTAATAATGAACCACATGTGAGACATCAAGGCTGAATGTGCTCTGTTAGAGGATGTGGGGAGTAGTTGACTAAAGTGGCGAAGGGGTCTCTCACCATGGCTGCAACACTGCTAGATGAGTTTAACTATTGAGCATTTGTGTTTTGTAGTTTGAAGCTTCCAAGAATATTTCCATTTTAATGTTTCTATTAAACTCTGGAAAAACCTGTAGGAATGTAGATTTTTTTTTTTTTTAACCTTGTAGGATTTATGTGAAAAACATGACATTGAGCAACAAATGTAATTTCTCAAACCATTTTTAGTGGTACTTTAAGAGTAATTGAAGTAAGAACTTGTAGGAAAGACTCTGTAACAGAAAAGGCACAACTGCTTCCTTTCTGTTTGACAGCATTTAGCCATTTCCCTTCAGCATTTTAAATCATTTCGCTGTATTTTTTGACCAGTGGATCTGCAATCTGAGCACAGATGATTCAGCCTCTAGAGACTAGTTACATCAGGTTTCCTTTTAAAACTGAAAGCACTGTCAGAAACAGCACTTTGTAGATGGGCGAGTGTCTGACTGGCAGTCAAGTCTGAGTTAATTAAAATCCTTTTGTCATTGTTATTCACATAACCACAATCTGCTGTGACTTTATGAAACCCACAATACATAGTTGATCCCCGCCTTTAAAACATCACACAAAACATTAAGTGTCCCTTTTTTCAGGAAACATTTATTTGATCAAGAGACAGGATCGCATCTTTCCATAAACAGGTCAGTTAAATATTAACAAATTTACAGTCATGAGGAATGTAATAAAAAAAAACAAAAAACAAACAATGCTCGCCTTAAAAAACCCCAACCCAGGGACCCCACCCAGGATAACATCAACCACGGTGGTGCTGGAACTCAAATCTGGTTTCCAGCTTCATTGTTAAATGTTCTTCTTTTCAGTGTTTCACAGTTCATCTTTGTCTGTTGTTGTCTGCAAGGAAACAAAATTCAAGGTATGAATTAAAAAAAGCCAGAAGAGTACATACTCAACATTTGAATATTTTCAGATTCTTAAAATAGCGCAGCATCTGTTCTTACAGATTCTTCATCATCATCCTCATCTACGATTTCCTCTTTATCTTCAGAGTCTTCCTCAGCAGGCTCTTCTGGTTCTTCCTCTGGCTCTTCTTCAATCTGCACAACAGTAACATAATTCTTAACATAACACCCAACACATCACAGTGCTAGCATAGTCACCAAACTAGGCAATCTAAAGATGTTTAAAAAACACCTGAAGTCACAAAATACTGTAAATATTAGGGGAGTGGAACCACTGTATTTCAAATGCAAAATGAACAGTTTAATCTATTCATAAAAATAAGATTAAGAGTCGGCCGGCTGTGGCAGAGCAGATATGACTCGACACATGCACAATGAAACTGAAAACATTTGCCATTCAAATGTTCCCACAGGAACACATGACAGCTGACAAACACTTGCCTGTTCGTCCAGAGGTACGTCCATGCTGAGTCGGAGCATGCGCTCTATCCTGTCTCCATACTCCTTTGTGTCGGCCAGCTGGTAGCCTGAGCGCAGCGTGGCCGTCTCAAACAGAATCACAGCCATATCTGACGCGTACTGGTCCTCAGTGTCATCCTGAAAAACATGAACACAGAGACTTCAGTTCTCTGCTTCATTAAACGCTCATCTGACTGTCTTACAGTTTACATTATAAATGATAATGAATACAGCTACTCGGTGTTCCTTAGCAGTTATTAGTTTAACAGCTGACTGCAGTTTGATATAAATGAAAACAATAAAATTAAATCTGCCTTCTTATAAAAGCAATAAGGCATTTTAAGTACATAGTGCAGCACACATATGTAGACAATAATAATGTTAAAACTTACATTGACTTTCTTAAGCATCTGCTTAATGAGAGGATGTTTGGGGTTGATTTCTAATGTTTTCTTCTGGCTGGCGTAATAACTGAAAGAAGAAAAATGCAATGATTAAAAGTCAGACATGTCACATCATGTTCAATGTTAGTATTTTTCTCTGTAATAATGACGAATAACATTCTTAGAAAATATAGTATCACCACTGCTCACTTTGTGGAAATGTCTTTTCCTGTCTGATAAGCTTGTGCCTTCATGATCCTCTCCATGTTTCCTGACCAACCGTACTGACTGGCAACTAAAGCACAGGGTGAGTTGGTTAGCCTCTGAGAGAGGACGGCCTTCTCAATCTGTGGGAAAACATCAAAGTATGAAATAATGTAAATGATGGAATAGACATGACAGCTGCAACAAAACTTCAACACATAAGAAATAATAGCCACAGAGGCACTGATTATTACAAAATTATCAGTGGTCTACCTTGTCCTTCAGGGCCTTGTCCTTCAGCCACGTGGTGAGTGGTTCGTAGTCCTTCTCCAATGCCTCCCTCTTCTCCTTGGCCTTCTCACTCTCGTCAAATTTGACACCCTCCTTTGCCACGTTCTGGAAGCGTTTTCCATCAAACTCGGGGAGTGCTTGGATGCAGTACTCATCCACAGGCTCTGTCAGGTAGATCACCTCATAACCCTTCTTCAGCAGCCTCTCAACGAAGGGAGAAACTTCGGCCTACAGAGGGAAATTAAGTTAGATGATCAATGCCATGATTATCTCTGGGTGTTAAATAAGACATCTTTGTTTTGTATAAATTGGTAAATAAATAGGTAAAATACAATACAATACAGATTTTTTTTTTCCTTTTTTGTATCCTCTCACCTCCTTCCTGCTGGTACCAGCCATAAAGTAGATCTTGTCCTGCTTCTCCTTCATGCGCTCCACATACTGCTCCAGGCTGGCAACTTCTTTGTCGCTGTTGGAGGTCTGGAAGCGGAGCAGCTTAGCCAGACGGGTCCTGTTGGAGTGGTCCTCAATGACGCCCAGCTTGATGTTGGTTCCAAACTCCTTCCAGAACTTCTCGTTGTACTGTTCCTCTGCAATCTTCTTGATCATGTCCAAAGTCTTACGCACCAGCTTCTTACGGATAACCTGAAGGACGTACAAAATAGTGACTTGTCATTTTCCCTTTTATTAAGCCTTTACTTTTCCCTCATCTATAATCTTGCTGCATTTAATTCAAATGTGAAACTGCAGAATCATTGCTGTGCCTGTTTTAGATGCAAAGCTCACCTTGAGCAGTTTGTGTTGCTGCAGAGTCTCTCTGGACACATTGAGGGGAAGGTCATCAGAGTCAACCTAACAAAATAAATTTACATTAATCACAGTGCAGGTGATATTAAAGAAGAAACAAGCTAGTTTCTATAGTGTATTTTATCATATGGCTGCAGTTTGAAAAAACAAACAAAAAAAAAACTCACCACTCCCTTGACAAAGTTCAGGTACTTGGGCATCATATCGTTGAAGTCATCTGTGATGAAAACTCTCCTGACAAACAGCTGTGACAAAAAGAGACATCGATTTAGAAACTGAGCAGCAGGATTTCCTGAATACCACATTAGAAGAAAATACACCTAAAATGGTAACTAAATACTGCTTAACATACCTTGATGAAGTCATTCTTCTTGGAGCCATATTCGTCAAACAGGCCACGGGGAGCTGCTTTGGGCACAAACAGGATGGACTTGAAGGTAACCTCACCCTCAGCGGTGAAGTGGATGTGAGCCAGAGGATCGTCGCTGTCCTGTTGAAAAACAGTGACAAAAACTTTTACTGGCTGGGCCTACAGATAGTGCTTAAATCACACACTCAGCACTGCAGTTTGATGTAATGTTACTGCTGAAGTGCCTACCTTAGAGAAGGTCTTGTAGAAAGCCGTATATTCATCCTCCTCAACCTCCTTTGCTGGTCTCTGCCAGATGGGCTTGATATCATTCATCAGTTCCCAGTCCCACACAGTCTTCTCAACCTATAAACACAATCACACATCAAAAATGGCCAAAAAAAATATTCCTTTTGTAAGAGAAAATAAGCCAACTGGTTTAGAACTAAAGGGCTGAGTAATACCAATATTACTCATCACCTCTCCATATCAACTTGTTCTCAATACTCTAATGGTTAAAAACTCATGCATATATAAAAGGAAACTTTACAGATCTTAAAAACATGTACTTCTCCAACGCTTCCAAGAATTAAAATACTATTGAGATAATCATTCAAATATTTATATTGTCTATGTCGACCAATCCTACAATGACATCCTACCTTCTTTGTCTTGGGCTTGTCTTTGTCCTCCTCCTCTTCCTCCACCTCAGCCTCTTCTTCGGCAACCTCTTTCTCTGGTTCTTCTGCTGCCTCAGCATCTTCCTCTATGGGCTCCTCAACGGTCTCAGTCTGTTGTGTCAAAGGGAAAAAATTATGCAATGTCCATGTGTTAACTACAATGTGCGTCAGTTTCATAACATCACTATGCTGGGATTAAGTCTGAGTCCCAGTGTGGAAGGAAGAGTCTTGAGTAATCACCTTGCTGGCCCAAACGTAAATGGGGAAGTTGATGAATTGAGAGTACTTCTTGACAAGGTTCTTGATGGTCTCCAGCTCCAGATAGTCTGAGGCCTCCTCCTTCATGACCAGTCTGAAAAAAAAAAGAGGAGGGAGAAGATTTAATTGTATTTCTCTGACAATATTATTTTGTATACATAATACTATTTTCTATGTGTAACTTTTATCTGAATAAAATGTAAAACTTACGTGATGGTGGTTCCTCTGCCCAGTGTGTCGCCACGAGGGTCCTCAATGACAGAGAACTGGTTAGAGTCAGACTCCCAAATGTGCTGGGTGTCGTTGTTGTGCTTGGATGTCACAATGACCTTGTCGGCGACGAGGAAAGCAGAGTAGAAACCCACACCGAACTGGCCGATCAACTCTGAAGTAGACTGATCCTCATTCTGCATATCTGTCATCTTGTTGAGGAACTCACTGGTGCCAGACTTGGCAATGGTGCCCAAGTTCTTCACCAGGTCCTCTTTGGTCATTCCAAGACCAGTGTCAGTGATGTGGAGCATGTTCTTCTCCTTATCAGACTGTAGAGAGGAACAACACAGGTATATTACAAACGGGATAACAACTATTAACATTACCAGTTAAGACTGAAACGTGCATTTCTCTTGTGCATACTTTGATTTTGATGGTCAACTCTTCGTTGGTGGCCATTGCATCTTCATGGGTGAGTGACATTAAGCGGATCTTGTCCAGGGCATCTGAGGCATTGGAAATCAGCTCCCTAAGGAAGATCTGACACGGAACAAAAATAGTTCATTACCTCAGCCCTCTATGATGACTTCTGCAAGACATACTGTGCAAGTAAATGCCTAAAAATAATGAGAATAGAAAAATATAAAACATATGATATGTAATCCTGCTCACCTCCTTGTTCTTGTAGAGGGAGTTAATGATCAGCTTCATCATACGATTGACTTCAGCCTGGAAAACATGTTTCTCCGACTTTTCTCTGATTTCCTTAATCTGAGCTGCATTCAACCCATCCAATTGGATAGCCTCCTCCTCTCTGAGGATAGACAGACACACACACAGGTGAGATCAGGGAATTGCACACCAACAAATTGTAACTATCAAACAAAACATGCAGAGCTGTTCTCCTCTCGAGGGATCAATATCCAGATTGAAGCCAAAGACACATGAGGTGCAGGTCTTAATGAGGGATGTGCAGTAAATGAAAACACGGCGAGGCTTTGCCACCAGTGCAACGCGTTTGTGTGCACAAGCTTGGTCATGTTGACCTTGTGCTCTTAACTAAAGGTTCAGTCGCCCTTTCTAGATAGGGACAACTAAGATCACTCAACAGACTGAAACTGAAAAAGATATTCAAAGCGTCACCTACCTCTGAATCACCTCATCATCCGTTTTGGAGCCATCCCTGCTTTTACCCAGATCTTCCTCCACTGTCCCATCCACGTCAACTTCATCCTCTGCCTTTACAGAAGCTGCAAATGAAGGAAAAGTTGTTAGATTTTTAAAAAAAATCTACTGGCTTACTGGGTGTTTATCTGCAGAAATATTAAGCATTAGAGATTATATAATCAAGAATGGGGCTCTGCAATGGCACAATGAAAATCTCCAAATGCTTTCATATTCATGTTTTCAGGTTAGCTGTTCGACCAGCTATTTTAAAGCCAGGATATGGACATGGATCTATACATGCAGCAGTAAGATTTCTCCTGGGTGATATTAGCTGTCTTCAGGTAGCTATAACATAACATTTTCTAATAGAAACTTCTGGAAAGGGAAGTAAGTTGGGAATAACCGATAACGGTACTAGCCACCCTCTGAGAAACGTGTTAAAGCCATACCAACAATGCTATTTATCGCTCACAAAAATACCAAAATGAAGCAAATAAAAACGCTAAGTATCAGGTCTCGACTCTTAGTCATTAATGAGCAGCAAACGAAAGAAGCAAGTTAACGCTAGCTTACTGGCTAATGTTAGCTAAAACGTTAACCAATGATTTAAAAGAAAACAAGAGTGTTATGAGAGAGTCAATCTTTTAGCTACTCACCAAAGGCTAAAAGTGCGAAGAGGAGACCTATCACCCAAACACGTTTCATTTTGAGATACTGCTTGATAGACGATATGAGTCCGGAGCTCCTGAGACAAAAGCCGGGGATGAGTGCATGCAGCACTGCTTTTACAAGAGAGACTGACAAGACACCTCTGCCACCGAAAGAGCCCACTCTATTAAACCCGTGACAACCGGCCAATGACAGCGCACCACGCACAAGCTCAGACGAATCACAGAGCAGTTTACGGCACACGAGGCCCAATCAGCTTCTTCTACATAAGTCAATACCCGCAAATCGTGGCTGGTAACCATTGGCCAAGAATGAATAATCAGCACATCACTTCCTAAAAATGTACCTCTCAAGCTCAAGCTCTTAGAGAGAGAGAAAGGGAAAAAAATATCTCTGTCAACACGTTAGTTAAACTTTGATTTGACGGTCAAGTGACACACTGACGCGTAATGGTATTAAAGACACGTTTTTAGTTTGTGGCGCGCGCGACTACCATTGGAGCATTTAGTTTAGTGTGGTGTAAGACTAACTAAGGAGAGTGTAAAGGTACCTAGATGAGTGGTGTTGTTTAAAGCCTATCTGCATTGTACTTTCTAAAATGATGTGACTTCATTGTAATTAGATATCCTGCTGCAGACATTAGGCAAGGCAAGGCAAGGCAGTTTTATTTATATAGAGTATTTCATACACAATGGCAACTCAATGTGCTTTACATGAAACAGAAAAACATGTAATTTGAGAAACATTAAAACATACAATTAACCCCCCCCCCCCCCCACCTCACCCCATAATAAAAACAAAGTACAGAAAAATAGACATACATAAATAAAATGCTAGAATAGAGCATTAAATATAAGATTGCAGCATAAAATAATACATTCGCTTTAAAATCATTAAAAGGACATAGAGTGCAAATGAAAGATTAGATTAAACATTGAATGAGTGGATAATAATTAAATGGGTCCACAAGATGGCACTATTAATCTCTAGTGGATTTAAATTATTGATGTGCTATAGAAAACATAAAAAGCACAATTTTCAGAAGAATTTGATTTTGCTGTAACCACCAAAATAAAATTATAATTACATACAATTATTACACAAATGTGCTCATTATGATACTGCTGGGTGAGCACCGTGTGGGTATTTCATCAGGCTATATGTGTCAGATAGCAGTTATGGGTGTGGAGGGGAGAGGTGCATGTAATAATAAGTTTGTATGTTTGAGAGGAGGTTATGCTGACTGGAAGTGTCCTTATTGGTGCCCATATGATCACAGAAGGAGGTTTTCCTCGCTTCCACTTGTTCACACTGGTTTCAAAGGCACTTGATAGGGGCCAATGACATTGTGGGTCAATTTGAATAATAAAAGTTGATGTGAAACTTATATGAGGCGGCTTCAGGACTCTGAGTTAGTCATATCTGGTGGATATCTGTCACATTTACAGTCTCTTTAACATCAAATTCCTTCTTTGTGTTTCCTTGGACATTGTTTTCCTGTTTCCCTGTGGTGGAATATAGTAATAAAAAGAGGGACTTTGGCACTGATTGTAATTTTGAAAGATATCTTGACTCATTTGGACATCTGAGGCTTCATATTAGCTTCACATAAACTTTTAACTAATTTTGCACCAAAGGAGGCTTGTGGTTTTTGGCTCCCATCACCTAGATAACAGCATTATAGAAAGAAAAAACTATTTATTTAAGACAGACGTGAACATTTGCGAACCTGTCCTTGAATTATTGAAGCCCATTTCCAGCAGGACAGGACAGAAAATAAAAATACATGTGGTAAATCAAAATCATGAGATGTAAGTAGTCACAAGAATGAGTTCATAAATGTACTGAGTTCAATATGTGTCTCATAACTGATTGATTATTTGATATATGATTTTAAACATAGGATACGAGACGCTCAACTTCTAGTTGCAGTTGTTTTGCTGCCTTTGTTATAATTTGTATTTCTCACTTTACATTTTGTTTCACACTTTATATTTGTGTTATTCTGTTTTTGTTGCTGTTGTTGTTGTCCTGTTGTATGTGATGCTGTCTTGGCCAGGTCCCACTTGCAAAAGGGTTTTTAATCTCAGTGTGACTTCCTGGTTAAATAAAGGTTAAACAAATAAATAAAATATGTTTTATTCGAAAAAGTCTAAATCATGATTTACTATCCAATAAGTCTGACTTTATGACTTTTCATTCTTGACATTTTGTCTATTTTTGGCTCTCATATTAAAGTTGTGTGTCTGAAGTAATATGTTTGATCTACAGTCCATATGCGGCTTGAGAAGGAGAAAGTCATGCTGGATTGTTCATGACATTATCTCTGAATCATTTTGTGGATTATGCATATTTAATGCCTCTGGTGACATACATGGATGATGACATATCGCATCTGGTGCCATGGTTAGTGGGAGGCGCACTAGCTCGCTGGTTGGCTGGGACCGCTGGGGACCTTCCCAAACACGGAAGTGACGTACTAAACTACCATCCAGGGACACTTTCGGTATTTACAGGAGAGAACACCGCATGCAGTCTTCCGAGAGCCCACCTCGACCTACAACACGGGCTGTCACGCATAGATCACAGCCATGGCGCCCATGTCACTCCCGATGTCGTCTCTTCTGAAGCACAAGGACTGTCTGCAGAAGGTCAATATTTTCTATAATGTCCTACAGGGTTTACAGCACCGGACATTCAGGTCTCGTTTGTGGAAACGGAATTTCGGTGCGGTTTCCCTTGGAGTCGGTCAACTTCTGTCAAATCAGCCCAGAGCTAAAAACTACGCAGCATCTCTGTGTAGCAGCTCTGCAGACGGCCAGGATATGACAGAGAGGCTGTGGTCTGTTTACAATGAGACCAAAAGGCAGACTGAAGGTATGAACTTACAGCATAGAGAGCATTCATACATTCACATCTTCCACATTATTAGGAATGAGTGTCTCCAGCAGCTAATGCAACTATTTCCATCGCCACACTGTCTGTCAGAGTCTCACTTTAGCAGCTTTTCAAGCAATAAACCAATACTGCTGATGTAGACATGATGTATATGGTAGCTATAAACTCTAATATTTGTTAATTTCTTGTACAAATAAATGGTTTTGGACAAAATGTAGTTATATGAGCACCAGCCAGTTCAGTAAAGGCTACATTTATGAAGCTCATGAAATCCTAATTTTGTTTAATTTTAGATATATGTAGGTGGTGACTTTGCTCATCTCCTCATTATCAAATCAAAAATTTTACATCTTTGCTCATGAAAGTTGGTCATCTCCAAATCTTAACAGGCTCAACACAAAACCATGATCTCCAGATTTGCAGATTTGCTTAATCAAACTTTGCGGTAATACTTTGTCTAGCCTAAAATGTTTCACTTCAGCTGAGAATATGTCCGAGGGGGTTGATTCATCTTTGGAGATTTTATTATGACAAGTTGTAAATTGTGGTGGTTTTGTGCTGGATCAATTGATAATGTAGGTAATGTGTTATGTTACTATTATCTCATCCAACCCTGAACTAGAGCTCAAAGCATTCATCAGCAGAATATTTTGGAGGTCGAAGCTTTCCATCTTAATTAGGACGCGTTGGACCTCACTCAGCCGCCTCCTCTCACTTCATGTTTGAACAGGAAACAGGCTCATTTTCCCTGACACTTACAATAATTAGACCATGCGTACAACCACTTAATAGAAAGTGGGGGTAGTGAGTAATGCATAGTAATATCAGTGGCCTAATTTGAGTGTGACTCTGAACACCAAATCAAAAGCAACACATCCACAATCTTCAAGAAACCTTGTTATACTTTGTTATCACAGCCTACAGCATAACAGACGTTACCCTACTATTCTCAAGTGGAAGGCTCCTGCAAAAGTTTTGTAGTAGTATTTTTTTTAACAAGATAACCTCACTTGTTTCTCTCCTCTCAGAAATGATCCCGATCATGTCCACAAACTCAGTCAACCCCGACACCATCTTTGCCAACAACGAGATGAGCCTCCGAGACATAGAGATCTATGGCTTCGACTATGATTACACCCTGGCCTTTTACTCCAGCCACCTCCACACCCTCATCTTCAACATAGCACGGGACATCCTAATCACTAAACACAGGGTGTGTATGTATGTGTGTGTATGTGTATGTGTCTTCTCTAAAACCTAGCACATGAAACATACAGGACCTCTGCTCCAGATACTGACAGAATAATAAATCTTGGCTGAAACTGGTTTATCAGCTTTGTAACAGATCAAGTGTTAGAACAGGATAATATGCAACAATCCATGTCTTTAAAATGATGTCAATGAAAATCTGATTAGGTGTCATTTGAAGAGATCAATAGTAGAAACTTTATATTTACATGACCTATAAGGTTTTTAAACAGCTTATGAATGTCTTACAGCACCAGGCATTGTTTTAGCTGCATACTGTAGGTGGATTGTGGATTAACATTGTGGTTTACTCTAATCAAATGTCTTGTTATCAATTTCTGATTCTTTTTGCGGACTAGTATCCAGAGGATCTGCGAAAGTATGAGTATATTCCTAACTTTGCTGTAAGAGGACTTCACTATGATGTTCAGAAGGTAGGAATAGATTCGTCAATCTAATGACACTGGCAGCTTTTTTTTAAAACACTGCATAAAGACTGGAAGTACAAATTCATATTTTTGTCAAATATTCATTGAATTTTGATAGGCACTGCTGATGAAGATTGATGCTTTTCATTACATCCAGCTGGGAACTGTATACAGGTATCTGTAACATTATACTTCTCACATCATGGTAATGGGTAATGAATAATACACCAATGAAAGTAGAAGTTTCTTTCTTCTGGTTAATAAAATATAAGAGTAAACAATAGTATTGGTGTTTCTTTCTTTTTTTTTGTCCATGCTGCACATGAATTACCATGACTTCTATTATTATCAGTATATTATCTTTGTGATATTTTGTGTTCTTTCCACAGGGGTCTTCATCCAGTTACAGATGAGGAAGTCATCGCCATGTATGAAGGATGTCACATACCTCTAGAGATCATGAGTGATTTCTATGGCAAGGTAAGATCACTTCCACATCTGTCTGTATTATCACAGGTTCCACAAAGCTAAGAACAACACAATATAATAATGTTAACCGCTGTCTTGCAGAGTTCTCATGGCCACACCATGAAACAGTTCATGGACATATTCTCCCTGCCAGAGATGAACCTCCTGTCCTGCGTCAATGACTTCTTCATGAGGCACAACATCGACTATGAGCCAGTCCATCTCTACAAAGACGTAAAGGTGAACTATCTTGTCCTCTTTGATCAGTATTTTGGGAAAGTGCATAAAATGATTGCAATAATCTGATCAGATGTTTCAGCACCCTGATTATAGCTCTCAGGAGCCAGTATGAGCAAAGACATCAAATCCAGCCACATGTACTACATAATTGTGCTGTGATACTCCAGCCAGTCAATGCCATCTTAATTTTAGCTCTGAAGACCCGGTGTCTAATTTTAGTTGAGCAAGCCTGCCTCCAGCCATCTGCGCTTGTTCTCCGGTGGCTCTGCCACTTCAGAGAAAGAGGGGCCAGAAATCAGCGTTGTGTTCTCCCTTTGAGGGCAGCTGTCGTGCTGGTTGTGTCTACTGTGACGCTGCAGTGTTTTTGACAGATCGCTGTCATTAAAAGCCCGCACACACCCTCTCTGTTCCACGAGCACCTCTCATATCTTTTCAAGGGCACCGAGCCTGATTTATTATTCAGTATTAACCCCGTTATTTTTCAACCTTATTTACCTTTGACTTGTGTTCACATCAAATAATCTTTGCATATGATAAACTTCCTTTAAGTTTGCCCTTAAATGTGCAACCTTGCAAGGGAGAGCCTTTTCACTCATTCACCAGTTCAAAGGCACGTTTCACTATTGAAAATGTGTTGGAAACTTTCTCTCAAACTCTAGGGCTGGCTTTCTTCATATTTAATTTGTATTCAGAGATGCGCTTTCTGTGTGCTTTCAAGTCAGCCCTTTATACACACAGCAAAGTGTTGCTATTGGAGCTGAATGTTAACATTGTGTCACTGAAGTCAGGACTTCCTGGCTGAGAGCTGTTTACTTTTTCTTCTTTGCAGGAAGCCATTAGAGATGTTCACGTCAAGGGCATTATGTACCGAGCCGTGGAGGCAGATATTGGTAATGTTCTTTGATTCATATGACTTTGTTTGAGCTAATACAAAATCAATTATACGGCCACATCTGCCAAGACATAAAAAATTAATTCAGAATCAAAGAGACTGTGATATGGAAAAAAACTGTTTTGTTTGCACAAATTACATCAGAACACCCCCCATGGCCAAGCCCTCCCTGTAACCCTGTATTTCTCTCTGCCTCTCGCTCTCTGTTTTCCTATTTTCCAGGGAAATATATTTGCTATGGTGAGCAAAGCCACGCTGTGCTGAAAAAGCTGTCAGAGCATGGAAAGAAGATGTTCCTCATTACCAATAGCCCCTTTGACTTTGTGTAAGTATGCCCAAACAGGGTGCAATTCTTTGTTGAGACAGCTAATTAAAATAGTCAGATATAAGCGAGCGTACTAAGGGCTCTCTGCACACAAGTACTTAAATTGTAAATTATTGACTATGAGCCTCTTTTCATGTCAGGGTTGATTGCCCAAAATGACCACCTACCCGTATCCCATGTTAAAGAGCTTCTCAGAGCAGAAAAACATTCAACTTATGTCCTTGATTTAATATTTTGTTTGTGTTGTGTAGGATTATAAGTAAAAAGTCACTACTTGTACTTGGGAAAATAGTGCAGAATGGACGGACAGTAGAGTTGCGAATGTTTGCATCACTATATCTCTGCGCCATACCCTGAGCTCTGATGCTTGTTATAGTATCCTCATGATGAGCTCTAAAATGTTGCAGAAAAAAGTATAAAAGGTAACGTCTTGAATCTCTGTCCTTCTCAGGGACCGGGGAATGAACTACATTGTGGGGAAGGACTGGAGGGACCTCTTTGATGTTGTTATTGTTCAGGCAGACAAGCCTGGTTTCTTCAACGACAGGAGGAAGTAAGTGTGTTTGTGTGTCTGTGCTGTTGATCATACTGTGTCCATGTCATGCCTCATTTATGCCAGCAGAGGTCTCATGAGCATATACAGTACAGCCACACTGCCAATAGACTTACTCGCCAGGAGACCTTGGACACAAAATGTGGATTGATGCATGTTTGTTCAGGAGTTGCCAGTATTATAGGTGAATAAAGTCTGTCTTTGTGTATTTTTGCTCCAGACCTTTCAGGCGAGTGACAGACAAAGGTGCGTTGCTGTGGGACAGGATTCACAAATTGGAAAAAGGACAAATCTACAAACAGGTACAGGTGTTGTGCTGGAGAATTACCAAAATGTGTTAAATATTTCTGACCAATTACTCCTGGATACACTTTAAAGAATATATAATTAATTTTTTATGTGTCTGTGTTTGATCATTGAAGGGAAACCTTTATGAGTTCCTGAGACTCACCGGCTGGAGAGGATCCAAAGTGCTCTACTTTGGCGATCACATCTACAGTGACTTGGCGGTAAGCAGCAACAACACATATTTACAACAAAAGACTCCCTATAATAATGCACACATATTAGAAGCATGACAGACTATGATAGAGGGCAACATTGGATTGATCACTCTACATCTAAGATCTTATTTTAGGGCAGTTTCACACTTGTAGTTTGTTTGCTTTGTTCTGAACCAGTGGATGAGTCGCTTCTTTGTTGCAGTTTGCCTTTGGGTCAGTTTGGTGTCACAGAGGCAAAATTTCAAGCAAACCAAAATTTATCAGGAAAACCCACGAGGGAGCGGTCAACCCGTTCATTGGTCAGAAATCTGGCAGGCGGAGGAAGCTGTTTATCTTCCGGCATAGCTTTCCAAAATGGACTGGTGTTCCCCACTCGCCCACAGAATCTGACACCCCTCCACATGAACACGCACACACTTCACACTACAAGCTACTTGTAGTCTCTGCTTCTGTTTAAATATGTGAACTGAAAGCAGTCTTATTATCTTCGGCTTACTGCAGGAAAATTAATTATGAAAGAATAGTAAATCAAGAGGGAGATGGGATTTATGGGAGATTTCATTTTTACTTTGTTTCATTTCACCAGTTTACTGAACAAAATTCAAGTCCTCTTTTAGGCTATTTTGAACAATTCACAAAATAAATCTTTTTGCAGACATATCTGGATCTTGTTTGTCATTAGTGGCAACAGTGGACAGCCTGAGGGGGACTCATATTTTGTTGTGTTGGTTGTTACATTCAACAAAATCTGATTCAAAATACAAGATGTAACACAATCCAAATCCACCCTGCTGACATACCTGGACCTCTACTACTTATATATAAAGTATTTTGTAACCAGTGGTATTAGGGCAGAGATAGAGGAGAAGGAGATTTTGCTGAGTTCCTTTTTTCATCTAACAAATCGTGCAGTGTTTCCTGCAGTTTGGTCGAATTGAGGTCAGATCACATTCATACGACAAATGGACCGTACCAGAGTTAATTTATAACCAGACAGAGACCACCCCTTCTACAAGGTCTCAGCCTAGTTGTTTTGGTCGGTCTGCACTCGACTTGCGATTACTGCTGTGCCCAAATGAAGTGCACCAAGGGGGAAAACACGTTCGAGTACAATTCAGTTGAACTGGTGTTAAAATGCTCTTAGACTTAACTGTGATTTTACTGGACTTGAATGGCTGAGTTATAATCAGTGAGTGTGTGTGTGAGAGGATGCAGATAGTGAGATACTGACTGAATGTGTAAAAGAGAACAGTGCCACTAGGATAACTTAGTGGAGAATATAATTGTGCACAGTTACAGTAGCTCTGCATTGGGTTTGGGTGACAGTCATTTTAATGAGAGACTGTCTCTTGATATATAACTCCTGCAACATCTACAGTAGTGAGAATCATTGCACTTTATTTGTTTTTATACCTGAAACCTGTGACAGCTGACCAACAGCTGCCTTTCAACTGACAAACTTACTAGCATTAGTATTCTGCTGTGTCAGTGAATTATAACAACATGAAGATGTGAATGTTTGTCACATCAACTTTAAGTGGTGTTAATGAACGCTTACTTCTTTGGCATAATGGCTTCTGGTGGCTGGCAGCCAGCTGTCAAACATGTCATCTTGCTTATTTGCAAAGATGGAAGATGGCCTGCATGGTTTACACCAACCGCATCTTACAGTCTCTAACAGTAGGAGGAGATCATGCCTGAGGGAGAAGTGGATGGAGGAATATTTTATCTCTCCTTTTTGCAGTTTTGTTAAAAATTCCAAATAATTCATCTATCCATTTAAGCTGAAATGATTACTCTTCCATCACATGTACAGCCGTGTAACAGTGAATGAACACTCTTGACTGATGCATCAAGTCTATTGTTTTTTATCTCACATGTATAACTGCATTGATTCTGTACTGAATCAGCGCTATCAAAATGCCTATAAGTACACAATATTAGGAAGTGAATACACTGTGACACTGTGTTGTGCTTCTGGCGTGCTATTTTCACCACATGACCATGATAGATGATTCTTAATTGTTTCAATTGTCAATGAAAAAATATCAATGTCATGTCCAGGGTAATAACAATAATAGCACTCAAACAGTATAATATGTACCTCAAGCCCCTAACAATCTATTTATAGCACTCCCTTGGGTTTATTATTGCTGGAAACATGACTCTTAAGCCCAAACAAGTGAATCCCTAATTGCTTCAGTGTTGCAGTTATCAAAACGGGTCATTTACTTTTCAGGATTTGACGCTGAGGCATGGCTGGAGGACAGGGGCCATCATCCCTGAGCTGAGAAAGGAGATCAAGATCATGAACACGGAAGAATATGTTCACATGATGGCCTGGTTACAGGCACTGACTGGACTCATTGAGCAGATGCAGGTAGGAAGACAGTGGAAATCGATGTGTGTGTGTTTTTCCATGTGCTGATTTTTCATTTTTCTTTCTCTCTTGTCAGAATTATGTGCTTAACTACTTTGCACTTCTCCCAAATAGGTACACAGGGATCCAGAATCTGAAGCTGTCGTTGAAGAGTGGATCAGAGAAAGAGACGCCATGAGGTAAATACGGTTATTACTTAGGAAGTTGCTTTTGATAAATGATTCTTGTAAAACTAATCTAACCTCGTGTTTTTTTTTTTCTGCAGGCCACAGACAAAGGACATCTTCAACGCTCAGTTCGGGAGTCTCTTCCGGACGTACCAGAACCCCACTTACTTCTCCCGCCGACTCTCGCGCTTTGCTGATATCTACATGGCCTCCATTAGCTGCCTGCTCAACTATGACTTCCAGCACACCTTCTTCCCTCGCCGCACTCCTCTGCAGCACGAGTCCCCTTTCTCGCCTGAGAACACTCCTCACGGCCTGAGCGTCTCCTCACAGCTCCACAGGACCAAAGCAGAGTCCGATTAGAGTGATGGAAGAATTGAATGATCTCTGTTGTTGCTTTAAACATAGGTGGGTGGGGGGTTTTTCCAAGTTTTGTGGTACAGCATTTTAGAAGATGCACGCAATATTTTAACTTATGTACAACCGGTAACAATCATGTAAAATGTTGATGTTCGCTTTATTTATTAAGCTTTAAACTAATTAGTAATGTATATCCGTTAAAATAACTATGGTCAAGCCAAATGACGCGTACAACAGAGTTACTTTTTAATTTAAAAACTGGATATTGTGGATTGTATTTTAAATTGTTAATATTGGCACAGATTTTGGAAAACTGAATTGTACTGATTGTTTAGGTTTGGGTATGTGTGTTTTTGTATGTATGAGAAAGAGAGAGAGAGGGAGAGAGAGAGGGATTGGGAGAAATGATACAAATATGATGCATTTACACAGTCTAAGCAGTAAGGGGCAGTCACACATTAAGTCTATTATGGCGTATCTGTACTATAGTATTGATTGTACATCCTGTTTTAAAGATCGCCTTTTCCTTTTATTCATTTGCATCTATAAAACTGTAAGAAAGTGCTGGTTGAATGGATATATTCAGATGTTACATTTACATTATAAACTCAGTTGCCTTAACGTTATTATCTTATTCTCATTACTGCAATGTATATTTTTGTAATGGCTTAATAGTAATTTATGATAATCAACCTTTTCAAATGTTGCCAGACAACAATTTAGTCAATGTCGTTATGTATTGCACATTGATGACCTGAGATGTTGAATTGTTTTAACTGTTTTTACACAACACAGCCAGTATGTCTCTTTTTAGCAGATAGAAAATGTCAGAAGAAAAAAAAAATAGAACATCTTTGCTATGTTTAGCACAAGTGTTATTTGATCTGTGAAGGCAGCACTGAGTTCTGTCATTATGAGTTTAACACTTCTGCATAAAATGTGTGAAATGTTTCAACATGTGCCGGATTGATGGATTGAAATTGATATATTTGATGAAAAAAACTGGAGTGTGTAATCATTTGGAAAAAGGGAATTCTTAAACAGTGGCCACAACCCAGACCTCATGTTTTATTTGTGTTTCTGTAGCTTTCAGTTCCTGTTAACTTCTTTTTGCTTTTGATGGAGTGTATTTTTATTTCACTATTTATTAAAATGTAAATGGTGTTATGATCCTAAGCCAAGTGTTTGTCATTTATTTAAAGTAACTTGTTTGAGTTGGGATAATTGTACTGTAATTAGATTTAATTAGCAGGTGTTTGTTTAATTAAAGTGTAGTCTACTTGTGTATCATGCTCTCATTTACCTTTGCTATTAGCTGTATAAACAACAACAGGACATACTTCTAAATTTGAAAAATAAATGTAAAGGCTATCTGACCCTCAACTTTCCAATTACCATTATAGCAGCTGGTTTATTGGGTTTAATCCCTCCAAATCGTGTTACCGACCAATATCCTATATTACATTTGGGGCTTTCCCTATCAGACAGATGCACAATCTGAGATCTCGGGAAAATAAGAAAAGCCGAGATGTTAGACAGGGATCAGAAATGATAAGATCGATGAGTCCTGGGTCCGGAGGTGAGCAAGAGTCTCTGTGGGCTCAGTCTCACAGTTTCACCAAAGCTGGACTTCGTGTAGGCACCATGGACAGCAACAGCACGCCGTGGAACTCCGACTCGCATCCTCCATCACTTCACAACGAGTTCGTGACTGTGGTGCCCACTATCTTCCCACGAGTGGGCTACAGCATAATTTCCTTCCTCATGTTCATCAACACAGTATTATCCGTTTTTAATAATGGTCTGGTAATAACCGTGATGCTGAGAAATCCGTCTCTCCTCCACCCCATGAACGTGTTCATCCTCAGCCTCGCCGTGTCTGACCTCATGATAGGCCTGTGTGGCTCCCTGGTCGTCACCATCACCAACTACCAAGGCTCTTTCTTTATTGGTCACGCAGCCTGTGTGTTTCAAGGATTTGCTGTCAATTATTTCGGTAAGTTGAACTGTGAGACAGTGTGTTGTGTGTGTGTGTGTGTGTGTGTGTGTGTGTGTGTGTGTGTGTGTGTTTTACAGCAATTAAAGGCCAGTGGCTGGAGGTCTGTCACTGTGAAACTGCATAAACAAAATAATTAAGGTAAAAACAAAAATGGTTTCTTCATTTCATGTCTGAGTGACTTCTAATTTGCAAAAATGTTCATTTTAAAGGTCTTTTATGTCTTATTAAATGTATCTTTATATATTGTAAGGTCTACTCATTAGCTTTTTCCAGAGCTTTCAGCCTCATCTCAGTGAATGGAGTTTTCTCAGTTGTCATGGATCATGGATATCTATGGGAAATGTTCTCCATAACATCTGAGCATCTTATTTGAGATGAAAGCTTTGGGGATGAAAAAAGATGAGAAGTTTTTGTCAAGTTTGTTCATTTGTTTCTCTCTCGTAGGTCTGGTGTCTCTCTGCACCCTGACTCTACTTGCCTATGAGCGATACAACGTTGTGTGTAAGCCTAGAGCTGGTTTAAAGCTGAGCATGCGGAGAAGCATCATCGGGCTAGTAATTGTCTGGGTCTTCTGTTTGTTTTGGGCTGTGGCACCCTTATTTGGTTGGAGCTCTTATGGTCCCGAGGGAGTCCAGACCTCCTGCTCACTGGCTTGGGAGGAGAGGTCATGGAGCAACTACAGCTATCTCATCCTCTACACACTCCTCTGCTTTATTATCCCTGTTGTAGTCATCATCTACTGCTACACTAAAGTGCTGAAATCCATGAATACGGTAGGTTAATAATGCCTTCTACATGTTTATCCCATGTGTACACCATTAGAGCAAAATTAAAATCCCCCTCTATTTGCAATCTACCACCTACAGACTAAAACAAGTTATTAGACTATAATGGGAGTGACATTTGCTTTCTACTCATAGCTGAACAGGAGTGTGGAGCTTCAGGGTGGGCGTTCCAGCCAGAAAGAGAATGATCATGCTATTAGTATGGTCCTGGCTATGCTCATAGCTTTTTTTGTTTGCTGGCTGCCCTACACGGTCCTGTCGATGGTGATAGTTTTGGATCCAGAACTCTACATCCCTCCACTGATTGCCACCATGCCCATGTATTTTGCCAAGACTAGTCCCGTGTATAACCCCATCATCTACTTCCTTTCCAACAAACAGGTAAACAGCTCATTTGTACGGCTGCTCTAAAATTGAGATGCAAAGTCTGAGTGTGAACAAATATAGGAAGCACAAGGAAAACATATTTGAATGGCAATGTTATTTGTTATATTACCTGACAGTGTGTTTATGTATTTACTTGTCCAACAGTTTCGTGATGCTGCCCTGGAGGTGATGTCATGTGGCCGCTACATTCCCCACGGGCCCACTGGTGTCAGCATCAACATGCGCTCCTTGAACAAGAGGAGCCTGTTGACTTCCCTAAGCAGGAACGTCAACACACACAGCAAGGTGTTGCCCCTGTGACTTTCTCCAGCAAATACAAGAAGCTGCCATGGTTGTCAGTGCTTATCGGTGCCTCATCAAGGACACAGACCTGCACATGTACAGGCCCATGTCTTTCAGAGAGCTCTTCACTGTAGCCCAGCGAGAACAGAATCGGCTCAGGGACTGACAGCTGATAAACAGAAGGTGGACAAAATAGGAATCCTAATGCAAACCAATACAATACCACCCAAAAGAGTGCTTATATTATTCTTTTTTTTTTGTTAAGACTGTGTCCAAGTAGAGATGATTAATCTCTTTTCCTTCCTTTTGGCATTTTATTGAATTGCATCATATTGCAGGGTGTTCATGTTGTATTTGTCCATCACATTTTTTCCCTAGAACAATGAGTGCATTCAGTAAGATGGCTTCATTTCTGTGTGTTTAGATCAATAAACTATTACCTTTTTCATATTGATGCGTACAGGTGTGTGTGCATGTGGAAAACTAGCCAAGAAAAGAAAAAACCAAGAAAGAAAGAAAGAAAGAGATCTTAAAAGGACAGAAAACACTCACTGAAATGAATGTTTTGTGAGAAATGTAGTTTCTATTTGTAATTTTCCATTTGTATACATTTTTCACAGAGAGCCTTTGAGGAAGTGAGACCTTTTCACCTCTGGATTTTTGTTCATAAATAAAATGCACTGGACCTGTTTTCATGTGGTGTAAGAAAAGAAATTCTTCCGCTCTAAAAGTCAGTTAGAAGCTTAACATTTTCAGGAAATTGGGGAATGCATTTTGTGTGGATATTGATTCATACTAAGTAGACTGTGCAACACTTCTTACCTTACAAGGCATTTTCCTGGGAACAAATACTCCGATTTTATGCAAGTTAAACACCTACTGCACTGCAACTCTTCAACATAATATCATTACCGAGCTACATCATCTAATCAACACTGACAGCCAGGCCAAGTAATTATATTTATTGTGGATTATTCTGTATTCAAGTCTTGCCTTTTGCCAACTCTCACATTTCTCAGACGTCCAAACACAGTTTACTCAGGAGAAATATTTATTAGTTGCAGGAAAACAGCAAAGGCAACATAAAATGCTCACCCTCAGACTGTGCAGCTGACCCAATACATCAGAGTAACATAATGCATATATATTCAAATCAGTGCTGCAATACTCACAGCATTGCATGAAAAATGTGGATGCACTCGTAATGCAATCCTGCCTCACCTAGTGCATATTATAATGCTGAATGAGGGGAGTCAGTGATGCAGTGAAAGATGTTCAATCTTCTTGGCTAACACTCTCTGTGGTCTGCCAGGTTTTCACATGAAAAAAAAAATGTTCTGTGGTTTTTTAATCTTTGTACAGTTCAGAGAAAAGATGACATAATGACAAAGTCTCTGGGGTCTGGGTCATGCAAATGCATCATGTCGTGTCTCACATGGCACCGGCCCCAGCCCCATGAGTCCCCAGCATGAAGATTAATATGTATTACTGAATAAAGATGAAGTAAGAGGACATATTTGGGGGGAAATTTAACTGCTGGGTTGCTGTTTAATATGCTTCACTTGATTCAAGAGGGGTTTTTCTATTGGTGTACAGTAGTTTATTTTATTTTATTCATTGACATGTTTTTGAGTTTGCTTTGGCCAATGGTGTGACTAGACTTATTCAACCACTCAGATTAAATTAATTACCTTTAATGAAAATTACCTATACAATATCAATGGACCTATTTTTAGTTTTCCAAAAAATACTAAAACAGGATTGTATCTTATGTGCAAGTAAAGTGGAACAATTTTTTTCTTTTGTACATTATATGTCTGTTTCTTGCTTACTCTAACCCTCCCAAGTATTATCAGCAGGTCTATCACACCACTGAACACCAGATTGATCTCTCATTGGTCAGATTGAAATCTAACAGTCCAATCCCCAGCATGGAGGCACAATAAAAAGACTATTAACATGAATGGAGCATTAATTCTCCCTTTTGCTTGTCTATTCTGTGCTGTGTAGAACAATCATGTGGTTTAACAGATCTGCAATTACGATTAGTCTGCTCATTATACTGTGCACATAGAGGTGATTTGTATACACCAGGTTAGTGAAGGGTACCCCTATTGCACTGATTTGGAATAATCTATTTGTAGATATATTAGGATCTTTTGATTGGTTTGGTTTTGTATGTGAGAATAGTCAGGGTGAACTTAGTTTTTTTTTATTTTGGTACCACCAGTTTTGTCCTGTTTTTTCTGACTTGTTCGGCACCCTTAATGTAAATATTGTGAATGGAAATGTGATTCGAAATAAAGTGTTTCTGATTTGTAACTATTCTTTTGCCTCATCATTTCTACTGTATTTAAACAAGTTGGTTTACGCTTTGCCTCAGTTCACGTTGAAATGATATGTTCGCAGCAGTAAGCAGCAGGTTTTATGAAAGCTTTGGTGTAGTTTGTTGGTGTTTTCTCTTCCATTATGCAGCTGTATCATTTTTAAGGGGAATTTGTCTAATAACATGATGGTCAGGAGGGAAATATATTGTGTTGATCTAATCCCAGATTTGGCATAGTCCATAAGCTTGCACATTTGAAGCAAAGAGCATTTCACACTTTATCTGCAAACAGGATTACACAATGTCATGCTATAATCCAGCAGCATGGCTTCCTTTTATTTTCTGAGCCAATTCAAGAACTCCCAAGTCACCCATCTGGCACAGTTAATGCAAAGCTTTTAACCTTTGTGAGATACTGGTTTAAATGAAATGGACAGCTGCTCACTTCACACACATATGTAAGTATTTTGCATAATAGTGACATGTCATTTAAGGTTGGAAGTAAGGATTGAGACTATAGTGACGTAACTAGCTTTCAATTAACAGCTATCCTTTTTTCTCCCAGTTGTCTCTGCTGTGAATACACAGCACAGTTTTTAATGAATGTGAATAGTGAGGACTCCCAGGTGACTTGCTGGTGCTGTGGAGTGATAATGAACGGATGGATGTTTTGGTTTAACTTGTCCAAGCTACAGGTTCAATATTGAATATCATTCATTGGAAAATCACATGCGGACAAGAGAAGCAACCTTAATGTAGCTGTGGTCAGTGTAGAAAGACTGAAGATACAGAACTAAACATGCTGATTCTTTGAGCCTGGAGATGAGAGGCGAGCCTGTACCTGCATGGGACTCTGGGAACAACACCATTTGGGAGAAATACATCGACATCTCTTTTATTGTGGCAAACGGCTTGATTCTATTGATCACTTCTCTTGTAGGTATTGCAGCAAATATTTTTGTCATACTGGCAGTCTATAACCAAAAATCACTGCAAACATGGAATAATGCACTAGTGGTGAATCTTGCAGTTATTGACATCCTTCGGTGTGTAATCGACTGCCCCATTCTTCTGACCATCGTTCTGATTGTGTATCTAAGAGGACATGTGGACGAGTTGATCTGTGATACACAAGTGGCTTCTTTCTCTTTCAGCTGTTGCATTCAGTTGTTAACATTGGCTTGTATAAGTGCAGAGAGATACCAAGCCATTGCACAACCTTTCAAAACTACTCAAAGGAGAAGACGGATTATGGTATTGATTCCTCTCATATGGACCTTAGCTATTTTAGTGGCTGGTTTTTGTCTGATATTTGTGAAGGACTCACCGGTGCATGTTAGGTGCAGAGGATCACAAGGAGAAACATTATCCTCCTATGACAGCTTTGGACTTTACATGTTGTTCCCACTGTGGGCGGCTTGCTTTAGTGTAATCATTGGATTCTATACTCGCATATTCATCCTTGTGAGATCACACAATCGCAAAGTATTTGACAAAGGTAGTTTTCCTCTCTCTGAAAAAGAAAAAACAGAGGATAAACAGAAGACAGAAAAATCTGTGGCTGTGGAAAATGGACAAGGAAAGTCAGAGCAAACCCAGACTTTGGAGAACAGTGTTGCTCAAGAGAAGCTGGTGACAAAAGCTGAACCAAATTCATCCAAGAAAGATTCAGCAGATACTCTACTGACCTCAACAATAGCGCCACAAAATCTCTCCATCGATTCAGAGAATAAGAAAGTATTAACAATTAGAGTGGAGATAACTGAGTTGGGAACAGAACATCATCATCCTACAGTGCCGACTGATGAGAGACCTTTAAAAACAGAGCAATCTAACCCGTCTGCCATGAAAGTTGGATCAAAATCATCAAATGCTAGTGTTCCGAGCTCAACTGCAAAGCTGGAGAAGGTGCCAGGCAATTTCGACACAAAAAAGCAATCCAAAGACAGAGTGAAAATTGACAAAGCACTCTCTGAAATGAAAGAAACAAGTCTTCAAGTTCTCTCTGCACAGTTAGACAATCCTGAATCCACTTCTGTTTTGCTGATTGAACCAAAAAAGAAGAACAGTAATGGGGAAGCACTGGCTGTTGCAACAGTGGAACAAGTGTCTTCATTACCTCCAGTGTCAAATAATGTTCCTGAAGAAGAAGCTGCGAAACAAAATGTGGAAGTGCAAGGTGCTGTTTGCATGATGCCTTCAAAAGCCAGTAGAGAAAGAGCAAGCAAAAAGAAGGAAAGCAAAATGGCCAAGCGTGCTGGCTACATTATTATAACCTTCATCTTATTCTGGCTACCTTTAATCACGACCATCCTGTTGAATTTTGTAGTTTCCATAAACAAAAATATACAGGTAAGTGTTTGTGGAGGTAAGGATGCTGAATCTTGTCTGAATTGTGGCTGCTTAAGTTTAGGCTTGTTTAATGAACCCATCAAATATACAATTGTCAAGATGTCAAGATACAGATTTGGGTTTGACATGTTTTTATGTTTTATTGTTAAGAGCAGAGGGAGCTCCAAATTTGTTATGTTAAAATGTATCAAACAAATATATGTACTGTATATATTAGCCATAGAAATGTCCTGACCTTGAGACCCCAACACAAAGTTTGTTTAACATTCTTTTACACATTCTTTTTTAAATGTATTTATTTTCAGATGACAATCGTGCGGGACGTGGAGATCCTGTCAGTGTCTGTTGCCTGCATCACATCACTGAGTGACCCAATAATATACGCCGCAGTCAACCCTCAGTTTCGGACAGAGTTTTACAGGCTCAAGAACAGGATTAAATCCATATTCAACAAGAAATGATAAGGTTTCCACTTTTGTCTACCACTGAGTGACACTAGACCAAATGACCACATTCAATATTCACTGATTCATTTATTATTATTCAATATTACTTTTACATTAAAATGTTTAACATTTATCTAGTCAATGTTCAAATATTAACTAAATTAAACCCCACATGTTCAAGTGTGAATTTTCATTTTGCGTATAGAAGACTTATAATTCCACATGCCGCTGTGCTATCTTAGATTTTATGAAGATTGACTTCTCAGTGGTTTCTAAACACTGCAGATCAGAGTGATGCATGCTGTGAGAAACAGCCTGGACCAACATAATCAGCCTAGCAGGGGGACACTCTTGAGCTCTGAGTCTGTCTCCAGAGACCCTGCAGCCAGGACCCACCACTGAGCCAGTCAGGTCCTCACTTGTCCTCCAGCAGCACCTAATTATTATATTTCCATACTGTTATTAGGGATACTCTGTGTAATCAGGCAAAACCTTATGAAATCCAACTAATTGTCTCTTTATCTTAGAAAAAAAAGACATGGGTCATTTAATGGATGTTTAGTAGAGCTACTGTATTTATTTTATCCACTGCATCAAATGCACAATGTGTGATTATTTGTCCCTCTTCCTTTCCTTTTATATATGTAGTCCATGACAAGATTTGTATTTCATTAAAAGCAGTGTTGCAGAATTTACATTATAACATACACCAGCCTTGTTGTGTTTCCTTTCATCAATCCCATTTTTACTGACAAACCTCCAACAGGAAGCAGAGACGTACTTTAATAAAACATAATTCTGCAATGACAGCATGCAAATCCTTAATTCAACCAGCTAACAGACAGAAATAGTATGTCAACGACTGTCAACTAAATCTAGAAATAAGAGGACTTCAAATGCGGTTGATAAAGTTCTAAACGAGATATTTACAATATGAAAAATGTACAAAATGGCCCTTGAACACAGTGAAATCTACAAAGTCTCATTTTGGAATATTATAATTTAAGAAGAACTCAATGGAATGGATGCTTAACACTTTTATAGTTCAGGTCAATACTATGTGTCCAAATTAGGGTTGTTATTAGTTAAGTGTTGCTGAGAACATTCACTTATATTTCTACTTTGTGACCTAACTAATATGTACCCTGTATATTTCTCAACGCCAATTGTTATTTAATGAACGTGGCTTTCACATAGATCCGTATCAGAATGTCAAATGTAAGCTAACACATACTTTGTCTTTTTGACTTTCACTTGCACATTTCACAAACATGTCATGATGCGTAGTATATTTTACTCATCAAGCGATGACACCAACCAGTTAATGAATCAGTTAATGAATATTCACAACAGTTATCCATTCCAGTGGATGCATGTTTTTCTGAATTTACAACAGTGAGGGGGACTATTAGAGACCAGTTAACTGAGGGGTTTCAAAACAATCTATTTAATTGGGTGGGTGGTGGGTGAAGTGAATGGTTCTAATGTGTAAATAGACGGATGTAATATTCACAGAGATGGTCCCAACTTAATGAATATGTGTGCTTTGTCATCAGAGGCCATCAAGAATGACCTTTAAAGATCTGCCTTTCATCCTTTGAATCAGAAGACAACAAATACGACTACATTACATATTCAAAAATAAAGTTTTTCTCAGTATTTTTAGGCAACAACAATAATGCAATCCCAACACTTCCTTGCTCTGCTGTGCTTAATGGAGCAAGATCTGCTGGTCGCTCTTCTTCCAAGGCAGCCGTCCACATCACTCTAATACCATGCAGAGTTTGACATCAGATGAGATCACTACTTGAAAAAACCCCCGACCTCTGCTAATCTTATAATCCCTCTAGATTATGGCAGGTTGATGCTCGGTGGTCCCTCTCCTCAGCAGCTGGTGCTTCTTGAGACCAGTTAGCTGATCAGATAGGCATGACATCTACAAGGCAGATACTCGCACAATGTTGCTCTGAGAGTATGTGGTGGTGGTAGTGGAGCCATCCCTGTCTGAGGAGGTCACCACTGGGGCAGATAGGCTGACCATGGAGGGAGTGATGTAAGGTTCGTTACATTTCAAGGGCACAGTCTCATCGAGTTTGGCATTCAGGCTGGAGCGGCTGCGAGAGAAAACACAGGATGAGAGAGGATGAGAGGACTGACCTTGTGGATGTATTACACAAAGCCTGTATTACACAGTGTCCTTTTGTACATTCTCAAACTATAAAAAAAACATTTTAAGGCATATTCACATTCTTTGTGCAGTAGATATGTAGAGTATAATTGGTTCAAGGTATTCAGAAAGGTATATCTTGATTTTCAGTGTGACCATCTATAACCCTTGTCAGAGAACATGAAGAATTTAATGTATAAGAAGACAGTGTATGTAAAGCCAAGAGTCAAGAGGAACTATTGCATATCCTCTTTTTAATATGAAGTCCATCCTATACAAATTTATACTATCCTCATACAGCATTACGTGTGTTTGTTAAATCTGTGTGCACAGTATTGACTATCTTATTGCATGTGAAATTAAGTTTACACATGAAATTAACATTACCACATGCAGACACACTCAAGGAAAATAATTTGAGATTCTCACCTACTGTGTAAATTAATATTTTCACGCCAAAATTAATGGATCAGTTCACCCAATTTATGAAATAACTTGTTTTCTCACTTACTCCTTGTGCTATCTGGATATGCAGACAGTTTTGGTTTTACTTGCCCATGAGATATCTTATCTATCTTTGAGAGTATTCTGCTGTGTAATGGAGTTGAATGAAATCTCATTTGTGGTGCTTACAGCACAGAAAAACTAGATTTTAAAAGTGTCTTCCAGAAACAACGCCCCTGTTACCCAGAGCAATCCACAGAACAAGCTGTCAACAGGTTTCACAGGGAGCAGCAGCTATTTCTTCAGTTAAAAGTGGTTCAACTTAAAGATTTTCACACAGAGATCTTTTATTCATCTAAATAAGCAACAACACTGTTTCTGAAAAGGACATATTGTTGTTTTGCACATTTTCAATGCTTTGAGCACTGCAAACAAAATGCCATTATCAAAGGGACTGTGACAGTACTTCCAAACTTCAACACAAGTGAAACTATCTGCATATCACCAGAGTATAATGGGAAAATGTCTGTTTTTGTGTGACCAAACCATGTGAGGTGTAAAAAAAACTTTTCCCAAACGTCATTGTTTCACCAAAAAAGAAACACAGCTTTGCAATGACATTTTAGAGGGGTTTTTAGAGATACAAGAGAATCATATTTCTGGATCTGCATTGTTTTCAACTAACAGCTAGAGAGAGTGGATTTTTACTAAAGTGTCTCCAAACTTTTGACTGGTACTGTAAATACAGCAGTTTATGCTTTATTATCATATAATACAGGATCAGCTTTTTGCTTTTTTTGTGTGTGTGTCGGGCGAGACAGAGAGGAAGTGAGAGACAAAAGAGCAAGAAAGACTCACTACCTGTTGGCCACTGGCCTCTCTCTTATCTGTATGGTGCTGAGCTCCTGGTTGTTTGTGCTGGGCAAGCTGAAGCTACTCTTCTTCCGGTGGCGTCGAGAGCAGCACGAGCCGAGGCCGTGCGGCGAGGAGGACAGCGAGGAAGTACGTGAGCCTGACTTGTTCATGATGGAGATCTCCATGCAGTTGGCCTGAAACGTTTGCTCATCCACAAACTCGTGATTCTGGAGAGGAACATAGTGGAAATTTGGATTCAGTGTTGCTCATGAATCACTCTATTACATCAATGATTGGCTGTTCTAAATAATGAGTAAAGATGTTTCACAGTAAAGACTAAACAGACTGAACAGAATCCACGGCAAAATTGTTTAATAATTGGAAAATTAATCATCAAGGGAATAGAAATATATTGGCCCAGATGTCCACATTAAGTGCCATCTGCGAAAACATTCACAACTGTTATCCCTGTGACAAATGAGCATGACTTGAAGGTCAGGCTCAAAGTACATTTCAGGTTCTGCCAGCAGGTGGCACAATGACAACATGCACGATCTGATGCCATGGTCTGAATCATACCTCCTGTCTTCCTTCTGTCACTCCTGCTCTATTTTCTGCCATGTATAATGCACAGAATGAGAGGCTTGATATAAACATGTTCACTGGCATCTGAATGGCATGAAGCCTTTATGCAGCTTTTCCCAGATGACCGGCAAGCCTTTTATAGGGAGTGGGGGGTGGGAGGATCATCTATTAAGAAGAACACTGATTTACTGCCTGTCTATGTCGCTGTATAGGGTTTGAAGCTGTAAGTGTAAAACTAATGTCACAGAAAGCATTAAAGAGGCTCTTACATCTCTAAATTATAGATTGTGTAAAATCAAGTATGCTGGTTTGTTTGGAGGGAATAATGTTTCTGGCTGGCAGAGTCATGTTATCTTTAGCATGTTGTTGGCGAGGGGACTCCACATTTCCCAGCCCCATTTACAGCTATTTTTAACTCATGCTGCATATGAAATAGATTCCACAGTTTGTGCATGAATGAAAAAACTCACTTTGTTTCTATTTGTAACACTCTGTAACAGGCTGGTGCTATGATGATGCAGCGCGGACTGTGGAAGTGATGTAACTTTACATAAAAGGCGACGTCTTCACAGAGAACAGTTTTAAACTGTGTAAAATCTGTTACGAGAATAGTTAAAACAAAAGATGCCAGAGTGATAGACTGTTTTCCAGTGGGTAGTGCTTTTTATTGTTTAGAAAGAAAAATGGGATTTTACCGTGGTCTTCTCCAGGCAGTGCAGCAGGTGATTATGTTGGCTCTCAAAAGGAGGGGTAGCGGCCTTACCCACCAGGGCTTGTCCTGCCTCCTTGGAGGCCTTCGAACACAGAAAGTAAAAAAAGAAAACAGTGAAGTTGAACATGTTCAGACTGTGGATAGAAAAAGAGTCTCAGGCAAAAGCTAGCTTGGTGATGTAGTGGAGAGTATGCAAAGCATAGAAGGTTGAAAATGCTGATCTGTAGCACGGCAGCCAATCTACTGAGAACCTATAGTGAGATAGGGATGTTTTAGAGATGCATAGAGACAGTGGCTGATTACAACATATTTCACTGATAGAATTTATTTTGCCATTCTTACGCTGATTTGGTGAGAAGGACCAGAAAGGTCAAATCAGAGCTGAATTCATTTCAGTGCAACAGCAGTGGCACACCTAGACACAGATCGAACAGATTGCACCAAACACAGCACAGATTCTGAACCACAACAACACTACACTTTGATGAAGCTCTGCACGGCTCTGGGATGGAAGGTATGTTGTGTTAGTCCTCACTACAACCTGGATGCTCTGGAAATAACACATAGAACACACAGCAGATCAAAAACAGAGTTTAGAGGAGATGCAGGCTGAGCAGTCAGCCTCCATAGGCGAGCTACTGTCCAGTAAGCCCTTGGTTCCCTCCTTCCCCTCCTTCCCCTCCAAACCCTGTTGGACAAACATGCAGAGCTTGTTCATGAGTCAGTGTGACTGTAATGGCTGTACTCCACCAGAAAGCAAGTGTGCCTGCCTGGCCCTCCTGCTGTACGGACAGAGAGAGAGTGTTGACGAAGCATGTCAATGCTGTAGCTGAGAGGTGTGATGTGGAGAGAGTGGACGATCACACGGAAGCACTGAAATGACAGCAGCCCCTGTTACAGCATGAGAAGCCCGCCCCCCTCCCTGTGTGTGGTAGCATGGCCCCCGAGCAGAGCGGCATGCAAGCATCAGTGAGGCCCCGGTCAGTCAGCCCCCAAGCCGCTGCTTGGCCCCGTTACCTCCTCCAGTGAGTCGATCAGGAGCCCGTTTTGTTTGTAGCGCATATAAGCATTAGTGCCTCGAATCTTCACAGCACGGATTCTAGCAAGACGAGTTTTCTGTTTGAACAAACAGACCTCTGTTTTAGCCTCTGACGGTTTGTCTGTCACACTAATTGGCTCTGTCTTCCTCTGGCAGCCACAGTATTTAGTAGGAAGAGGTTATGCTTAAATCTACGATTAGGAAATTCTGCCTTAGCAAACACTTTTAAGGGGAAATGCACATATTGCTATTGAAAAACTGCTGACAGTGTATTCTGAAGATCATTTGTTCGGTCATTGTCATTCTTTCTCTTATTTCTCTCCCCCATTGAAATATAGTGAAGCAAGTTTAGACACCCAATACACACATACACAGAAACACAATAAAAGATTAATATTCTGGAAGATAATGTTTGGCCTGTCATTCTGTTATGTGCGGATAAGACGGGGACAGAGGAAAAAGGCAGATAGAAGCAAAATAAAGAGAGATAGAGAGAAAGGGGGAGAGAGAATGAGAAAGACACAAGGAGGGGGAAAGTCAGTACCCTCTGGGCTCGTCGTTTCTCTGCCCGCTGGCTTTGGTGGTAGATACGGCTGAAGTTTGACACTATGACAGGGACAGGCAAGGCGATGACCAGCACCCCACTCAGAGAGCATATGGACCCAAACACCTTCCCCACGATGGTTTTTGGCACCATGTCACCGTACCTGGAGCACAGAAAAACAGACAACAGTGAATAAGATGAGTGGAAAAATAAGAAAATAAATATTAATTTAAAAGCATTAACATTGGTTTGTTTTATCATGTGCAGCTGCTTTGTGTTATTTTTAAATCATCTTGAAATAGTAACAGTGACCTTGGATTATTTCATGACTTCAAAAAGAGAGTCACACATTTGAAGTGGGTGAGGAATAAATAGGACTTTTCTGATGTCTCTTCTTCCTGGCCTACTTTCGACATGCCATCATGATGTTCCTCTTTAAAAAATCTGTTTCATATATAATTACACACCTGCTGGTACCAGCTAATGCTTTCACATCGTGACCAAACGTGCTACATATCCCCTGTGACCTCGGTTAGCCAAACAGCTTGTGAAAGATACAGGGAGTAGTATCACATCGAGTAAAAGCAAAAGGGGAAGGGAACAGTGTGATGACAAACCCTGGAGAGATTTCTTAAGTGTGTGTGCCTCTGCAACGGCCACTTGTGTGTTTTGTTCTGTAGTAAAACAACATTAAAACAAGTCATACTTGAGACAGAAAAAAAAGCAGCTCTTTGGAAATCGTTATCATGCGCAACACCGGTACTGCAGTTAAGCATAAGCATGTCATTTTTCAGCATTATACAAATGTTACAGACTACATTCAGCATGAGCAGATTAATGGTTGTACATATGTCAGATGGGACCGAATCATCCTCATTAAAGAGATAAATGTGCCTGTCTTCTATGAGGCAGGCGGACCTGCCTTTGCTCAAGGTAAAGCTAAAATCAAACTGTCTTCATGATCTCATTTTCTTTACATTAAGCCAATAGCCTCAGTTCCACTCACAAGCCAAAACAACCAAGACTAACAAACTAAGCATTTAGCCGCAAACACAGTAACATTCTGTTGCCACACAGAGGTGATTATTATTCAGCAACATTAAACAATTAGGAACAAACCCCAATTTCTCTGAGGTAATTCATAGCGTGAGGCATAAACCTGCAAATAATAAACACAAATAATTTGAACATAACCTGCATGGTCATGACTAACCCTCTGCAGACACGTTAGGCCACAGGCAACTCTGAGGTTTAGAAATAAAAGTGCAAATGAATGATTCAGAGCGTGTGTTTTGCCTGAGCGTGTGTGTCCCATGTGCTCTAAACCTTCCTTCTCATACGTGCTGCAGAGGACCAGCAATCCACAGGATTGCAGGTAGGTGAGATGAATGATCGAGACCCTAATGCGCAAATGACCTGAGAAGACCATTACCTCCTGAGAGTAAGATGAATGCAGGTAGGAAAGGACATCAGCATTGCTCAGTGGCTGTGACAGCCGTGCGTCTCTCAAGTGAGGCAGGGTAATGTGAATGTATCGCTACACGGGAGGTTGACTATTTCATAAATGAAGTTGTCTAATGCCCACGGCCGTCTGCTACAGTCATTAGCCTCAGGTTTCCATCACATTGGGCCCAGCAGCCTGGGCTTTTACAGAGCTTGGCTGGAAAGATGTAAAAGTGGACATTTTAATATCACGCTTGATGGGACTTCATGTACAACAGTTTGCTTTCAAGTTGAGTAATCTCACACAGATGTCATTAGTTTTACAGTTCATTACAGGTCAAGTCATTCTCCTATGTAATCACTGACAAAGCTTGACAGCAGGTGTCAATTATGGATTCCGTATGTACTGTTGAAAGCCTATTAAGAGATCCGCATAAAAAATGCAGCATAGCATTCCTGCACATAAATGTGACAGCTCGCACGAGTTTCATTCCAGTGGGAGGAATGGCACGATGCTGCTAGAAAAACAAGTCTCAACAATCAACTGTGGAATACAATGTATTGTGGTCCTTTCAGGGAGAACATTCTTTTGAAAGCAAAGCATAGTAGTGAGCAGGTGAAAAAAAATGAAAGGAGCAAGCGCACTCTGGAGGAAAACACTAACAGTGATGGATTGTTCATAAGGGGGAAGCTGAGATACACAAAGCTCTGCCTCCTGGATGATGGTAGAGGTAGGAATTAACAGCAGCGAAAGATTAAAGTAATGTTCCTGCTTTGTTCTTGTTGTCTCTGACTACCAGGTACCCACGTTTCCTACCCTGAGCTGACATGGGTGAGACACGAAGATGGATGGCCAGATTCTTATCCACCCTGCAAAGGAGGAAGAAGAGTGTCGGAATGACTGAGTATCAATTCCCCAGTTCCAACCACCTGAAACCATACTGTGTTGTACTCGCGCTGGTGTTAAAAACAGCATATTCTGTACAATTGTCCTACAGTGAGATGACAGCATTGCAGATGAAGCCTGGCACAGTGAGAGAGAGTGAAGCCAGGGGGTTCGCCTCAGACCGTGTAGGAGCTTTGTCAGACTAAAAGGAATATTTGAATTCCAAAACTGGGGTATGAATGTCCCCACCCGGCTTGGATAATAGACCAATCAAACATTCATGAGTCCCTGTATCAACCTGCGTGCCAGAGTTTGTGCCGTTGACCTTAAAACCAGTGCGGTATTCCATCAGGGGGTGCTCTGAGACAGATTTCTGTACATGACCTCACTGCCTTACAGCGAGCGTCGACACCCAAGACATGGACACGCCTGGACACACAGGAACACGCACACACACAAACACACACACAGTCACACTCACACTCACACATTAAATCATGAGAACACGTACTTGTTTATGTGTGTGTGTGTGTGTGTGTGTGTGTGTGTGTGTGCACGTGCCTGCATGTGCGTATGTGTGTGAAAAGGCCTTTAATTTGACATCTAGTTAAACCAATCCTCCTTCCTAAAAAAGCAATCTTGTTCCTTGATTGTCTTCCAGAGCCCTGTGTCTGAAATCTGACTGCCATCTGGTAAGTGGGAAGTGAGAAGAAAAAAAAACAACTACGAGATATCTGAATGACTCCACAGATACGTCATCTGTTTATTTCTCCTCTCAGAGACAGGGCTTTTTTTTTTGTTCTTTGTTTTTGTTTCTAAAATCAAACAAAATGAAAAGGAATCTTGTCAGGTGAAATAAGAAGTCCCGATTGTAAAAATCTGATCTTTTCTGGTCATTTGATCTGCTGTGTCTGCAGCACACAAATCAGCCAACCTGTTTTTACGGAAGATGTTTGGGGGGGTTGGCAGAAGAAAGGCAACACTTATGCACATGCACCCTCTTAAGTGAGCACAGTCTCAAATTTCTAATGTAATCATAGAGGTCTAAAGTAAGCCCTACTTTCAACTAACACACCAGTTGAGATCATCTCAAACAGCTTAACGGTCCTGACAATTAGGATCCAAGAAGGATTGTGGCAGATCTTTCAACTAGGGGGTAGGGGTTGGGGGGCTTTTGTCAACAGCGTTAAAATCCAATCATCCACTTGCACCTCTGTCATGGTACGTCTAGCTTCCGTTCCCTGAGTTTTACCGTGAAACTAACTCGCCGCCTTTAAAAGCGCCCTTAGTGAATTCATAAAAGCAAAGGGAATGAATGACACTTAAACAGCCTGATGATATTCAGTTCCACTGATGTGAGCGATCAAGGTCAAGGTGTTGAAAATGCAGAAAAATCCTGTGATGAAGCTACTAAAGGTTCTGGACTGTAAGGTGGCATCCTATTAAATCTGTCATGGCAAAGACAGTAAATCTCTATTTCATCAAACTGCACTTTGATCTACTCCACTTTGATATTTCAGTGAGAAGCAATTGAATGAAACTAATTTGATTAATACATTAAGCATTTTGATTCATCAGCTGATTAGAATCAAGATGAATTAAGCACACTGTCCAATCTCGTGCACCATCTTTCCAAGTTGTTTCATGCCAATAATTACTGGGGGGGTGTGTGGGGGGATTGGGGGGTGGGGTGGGGGGCTGCAGTCTTGATAATATGAATTAAATTAATTTCAATCCTACCTTTCTCCATTAGATTGGTTTAACTTTGTATTCCACTCAGTGATCGTCTCTTATTATCTGAAAGCAGGAGAAAATCGTCCAGAGACATTGGCTTCAGCTGTGCGTGTTCAGTCATAGTGAACTCACTATGAGATGCTCTTTGAGATGCTACAACAAAGTGTTCATTTGAAGAAGAACTTTATTGAGAAAATAACATGTCAAGGTCAACCACTTTTAGTCTGACACGATATCAGCTTTTTTTTAATCATTCCAAAAAGATAAGTTTGGTAAAGTCCAAACAAGCTTTCAGCAAAGAGTCTTCTCAGCATGTCTTTAATAATTCTCTGAATGCATGATTTTCTTTTTGACCTTCACCAAACATCCCATCGCACACTGAGCTCCCTATCAGTGCTTCCTGGGGTAATTCGCTCGCTCAGTTTCACAGTTCAATGGCCACTGCAGTACAGACAAGCCCTCCGAACCTGTGAGACCAAAACCCGTCAATTATCCTGAAATTCCGATACTGTCACTGACTGTACCAATCAAAAGTTGATAATGACGGAGAGAGGCAGAGCTGGGACAACGGGATAGCGGCAAGGTCAGAGAGTATCACATACTCTTAAAGTGGCTACATCTCCTGAGGGCGTGATGTGAAATGTAAAGCTACCACAGAGGATCAAAGAGTGTCAAGAGCGGACACAACATTAAAATCTTATCTGAGGACTTGACATAGAAGTGATGAAGCCTTGCACTGACCAACCGAGAAAGGCTATATTTTTTACAAGTCATGACAAGGAGCAAATGGAGCAATGCTCCACGACAATGCGATTCTCTATACCTTCTCCACAAGGCTGAAAGAGCACAATATTCATTCTTGCTGACAGTTAAATAATAGATGTACCAAAAAAATGTAATTTTCCTCCTGAACTCCATCATGCTCATACAAGTATGAATTCAGAATCTCAAGAAAATAGATTATACTGCCTGCATGTCATACTAACATGGGTGACAGGAGATACACATTTTCTGGTGTGTAGCTTGTGAGGCCACAAGATTTATGGAGTACTGCAGGAGAGGTCTTGAGGGTGGTTATGTCATATTAAGAGCCCTCATAAAAAATTCAGTTCGTAAAAACAAGAAAGGAAAAGCTATATGATCGTTCTTTTCTGCGCCAACAGGCATGTGAAACTAACCACTGTGTAAGAAAAGATGAATGCAGCCAACAGAGATTTACAGATAAACAAGTGCAGGTGAAGCTAGTCGAATAATGTGTGCTAAATATTTTTATAATTGATGAACCAAACGTAAATCTGTTTTGTGTTTTTGTTAGTCAGCATGTTAAAATATTAATCGCATTCCGTATTTATCTATTACCAATACAAACAGAGCGAATAACATTTTTGTGATGCCAGAGACTGGAAGCATAACCAGTGGCAAACATCCTGTAAGAATTTCTCATTGCAGTGGTGTATCTACAGTATGTGGTGCTGCACTGCAATCCTCAGGGAGATACAACACTAGGTTTCACAAATCAGAAGCACAATAAATGAACATGATCTCTAACTTGATCCCTAAACACCACATATCATTCCTGGTGCTCTGCACTGCATCTCTGGCTGCAGCCCGGGAGCACAACATCCAAAATGCTGCCTCTCTTGGGTTTGGACACCAAAGACTGATGGGATTAAGAGTGTGTGGGCTGATAGGACTCTGCTCTGATGCTATCCCTCAGATATACATCATTATAGAGGGGGGAATCCCACAGGCACTGGGATTAGCCCGCTAGATTTTCACTGCAGGTGATAAGGGAGAGAAGGGGAGGCTGGCAGAACTACACAACATAATGGGGAGATGGGAAAGCAGAGATAAAGCGGTCCTCTGGATAGAACCAGAGGACCGCACTGCCTGGTGTAATGCGTGTGGTAGGAAAAACAGAGCGCTCCAGTATGAGTAACCGCGAACAATAGCTACAGGGAAGGACAAGTTTGAGATAGGTAAGCATCACCAGCTCTGTGGGCAAAAATGCAAAGACAACATTGTCCTGACAGGATGTCGAAATGCAGTAAAATTGAATGTGAAGCAAACGTGAGAGATCTTTTTTTTATATTCTCTCCACAATGCAGTTGAGATCTAATCTCTGCAGATTTGTGAGCAGAGTTTAAGGTTAGCATGTGAAGTTCAATGGAACAGCCACACTATGCATGGCTAACTGACAGTTGGTGTTAATGCATTGTAAATGAAGATGTTGTGATGCAGCAATGTCAATGCGGTTTTGATCTTCCAGCTGAACATTCACCCTGGAGTCTCAGTAACTACACAGATGCCAATAAAGGCCAGTGAATTTTCTCTTTTAGCCATGCCGACATAGATAAACCATATAGAATAATCCTCCACATATATGGCTCCGGCAAAGGCACCTCAGCTCTCTCTCGCTCACATATCAAACATGTATTCCCTCAGCCCTCCAAATCCCAGCTTAACCCTCACCCCACGAAACCAGGCGGCTAGTTATCACTACGGCTTTGACATTAGCATGCACGCCCTCTCTCATTTGGGAGATCTTCTTAAGAGTCAGGGATGATAAAAAGCTTTCCTCTCTACCGCTCTTTCGTTCCTGACTTTGACTCACCCTTCCTTTGCCTGGACCTGCCTGCCTCTAACTATGAGTTGGAGATGAAACGCTTCATTCCCTTTCTTTTTCTCCTCCTTTTCTATTATAATGCAGCGCTAGCACAGCCATGCTTGACATTTTTCTTTTCTTCTGCTGTTCTCCAGTCGCTCAGTCTACACCTGCTGACACTTGAGAAACAACTGCTGTCCTATGCAAAAAAAAGAGACGCCATTCCACTGCTATTATATGCCAAGTCACCTCTACTTCAGCTCTTCATCCTCATGATTACGACCGATTCCTTGTGGCAATTTCTTTTAATTACTAGATGAACGGCCGTTCTGTATTAATAGAAGTTTTACGAGGGTTAAGTATCCACATAGACCCATAAAATATCACGCCGTCCTGCAAAAATGCAAATGTGACAATAATAATTTGTATGTGACAGAGGGAGGTCTAATGATGCAAGTCCTCGATCAGTCTTGGCATGATGAAACCTTGGTAAACTGACTCAACCATGGCTCAAAGTCCAATTTGTCACTCCATGTTTAGATTTCCGCCCATCCTCCCTACATTTCTTTGGAAAGCCAGAGGCTAAAAATATATTCCCACGTCAGTATAATACTTTGATAATGCAATTACACCGCTTCGTGGCTGAATAGGGAGGGCAAAGGAACATGAAAGAGGGGTACGAAGCACGAAGGGGCGACAGAGCTATGGATTATGAGAGAACGTGATAATAAAATGAAATCATCAGACACTCAAGCGATTATGCTAATGAACTCATTCTGTATTCATCATAGGTTAATCGGCATGCAGGCAAGAGAGTGGTGGCCTTTTTCTTGAACACAGAAGGCTTTGATCAAGCAGGGAGCGAATTACCTCACCTCTGGCATATGAAGGCCTAAAGTGGGGTTAAAGGTGAAAATACAGAAATTTAGAGATGACCAATTAACAGGAAAAATAGTGTACTGGCAACAGCAGTAGCATTAGTAATAGCAGTGTTTCAGCGTATTCTCACGTGACGAAGCACAATCAGGATGCTGCTCACAAGCACAGAAAAGACCGCACTGAAACATACTGTACATAAAGACCTATGCTCAACTATACTGTCTAGGCGGGATTTGAACGTGACCCCGGTGACCTTTCTTGTGTGGTCAGGTGATGGAGAAGAGTGAAAAACGTGAAAGGTCTTGCGGATTAGTGGGTGTGTGTTGGAAAGGGGAACTGGTCCAGGAGCCTCATCACACTGACAGCAGATTAGTGCTCTGCGGCGCCAGAGCAGACGGTGCAAGATTAACTTTGATGTGCGATTCCGCTCTGAGCAGCCGCTGGATATCAGCTCCCTTCACCAAATGGCCCCTTAACAGTGAGTTTGCAGTAGTGCATGCACAAGCTGCAGTATCTAAAAATCTGCTTTTTTAATGGCAAGCAACAGCGTCACCAGATTTGGAGCTCTGTGTACTTGTGTTGCTGGTATATTATGTCCATCATAAAGGGAGATTTATATGGTTGATTTTATTGTTCTGTCTGTTACAGGCCTGCAAGTACTCAATTTACCTATTGATGACTTTCTTTTGATTAATCTATTACATAAAAATTCCCATCACAGTTTGCCAAAGCTGAATGTGAAGTAATCAAAGTGAAGGTTTTTCAAAACCCATAACTGATTTTGAGTTGTAAAAGACAGAGAAAAGCAAAAATGTATCTTCATTTAAGATTCTTAACCCAGTGAATGTTTTGCATTTTTGCTTGAAAAAATAACTAGATTTTTTTTGTTTTTGAAAAGTTGGGGTTGATTCATTTTTCTGCCAATCAACTGAGCGAAAAATCACCTAATTTTGTTCAATTTGGCCAAACCACTATTTATAAGGTCAATAATTAAGTTTCATTCTTTACTTTTTTAGAGGACAAAAAGCCCTACACTTGGTATGGATGAAATAAAGCCACTCTGCTTGCATGCCAACATCCCCATGACACCTGAGCAAAGTCAAAAGTTGATTGTGACAGAGAGAGACATTAAAACTGCAAAGGAAGACCATGTGATACAGTTGAAAGTGCTGGAAAAATTGTGAAAAGTGGATCTTGTATTGAGATTGTTTTGTGAAATGTGAAAGAACTTTTCCTTCAAAATATGTAGAGGCAGATAAAAGGGAAGCACATAGATTAATGTCTAGCAGGCGAAATGTATTTGTAGAATTTGGAGAAAAGGAGAGTCTCGGGATAATACATGTTAGGGAAAAAGATTGATTTTCCTCATCCCAAAGACCAGAAATGTTTCACATTCTGTTTGAGCTGCAACTTTAAACTGTCTGTATCAGCTTTTTTTTTTCTTTTTACAGCAAACAGCTGCAGCCCCTCAGTTTACTTCTTTTACATGCCAAACTATGCATATGCTGCTCATATAGGGTATGATTTGAAGATATAGAACTTAATATAGAAATTGCATCAGATTGTTTGTCATACTAGTAAAAGATGTATTTAAAATTCCTCAGAGAGTGTCTTTATAACAAACATCAAGGTAGAAAATCCAGCCGTTTAAAAAAAACCCCCCAAAAAACAGCTACAAGTTCAAACGAACACTTCAAATCAGCGAAACTGAGGGGAATAGCGGAGGTTGGGATGAGACAGAAAGAGTGGTGAAGCGTAAAAATGTACTGAGCGCTCTCTCGGAGCATGTGGACAGCAGCCAGGCTGGCGACAGCAGCAGGCCCAGATAACAGCAAGTACCAGGAACCAGCAAGAACCTGTGGGGAAGTATTGGGAAGAGCTTCATCTCCTGTAACAGCTGCTGACTGGCCCCTGGGGCAGAGTAGTGCTGCTAGCTGGTGCCATATCCCCCATCTCCGGAACCTGCACTGTGTTACTTCAAGCGCATGGGGACATCATTACTTTTTCCATTTCACTCCACGAGACTTCTCCTGTCAAATCAAAAAATGACATGAAAAATAATAACTCGGGGCCATGGGCAGAACAACAACAACACAACTGAAAGGTCATTTTGCTGATGAAAATTGCTCTTGCATCCACACAATCTATCAGTCATCAACGGGTTTATTGCTACGTCTGCTCTCACAGCAGGGGTGGCTGATGCCTGGATTAAACTGACCCTGGGCCTAAGGGAGAAAGTATGAGTACTTAATGACACAACTCCCATTATTTATAACTTCAACATCTTTGTCACTGCAGAGGACAAGCCCGATGAATAATGATGTTAACAGTCAGAAGACAAGCAGAGTAAAAGCACAGCTTCACCACAGACGGCACATTCGAATGTACCGTTAACAATCGTGACTGAATGAAGGTTATTCATTTTAATCACACTACAGCACACCCTCCCTCCCACTATCCCAGGGGGTTGCTATATTTAAGCACTTTTTCATTTCTTCTCCTTTTTTTGGTCTTGGCTGATGGCAAGGCAATTGCTTTGTGGGACGTCTGCCCTTGAAGAATCAGACAACAGAAGGAGATATTTATACTTACTGTAGATGTGGAGTGAGAACGAGCTGTATAAAATTCAACGCCTTCTTCTTTGACTGTGTAGTGTTAAGAAATCAAATCACAGGCTTTTTTTTCCCGCCTTGTTTTTTTATCTTTTATTTATCTTTTTTTTTTTCTTTTTTTTTAAAGTAATGTTTTAATGAAAACAGCAGCGATGTTAGTTTTGTACCTGTACTCTAAGATTAGCTGTCTGTCCTGGGGGAGAAAGAAACAGTTGGAACATTCGTCTCCCATTTCTCCCATTCATTCGCCCGCTTTCTAATTGGACTTCTCCATCTGTTGAGGTCTACAAATTGTCTTCTGGGAATGCTATGGCTAAAACATCCTATCAAACACACGAATACATCAGGGACAGCTTTCTTGGAGTGCTGCCATACCAGTGTAGTGTGCATGTGTGAGTGCGTGTGTGCATGTGTGCCTGTATAATCAGAAGTCCAGCAGCATACAGCTTTGAGATAAGTAGATACACAGTATCCACTGAACTCTGATATGAAGCTGGCAGGACTGGCTACCTGGAAAATGTATCTAGCAGATCTGTCGCTAGCAAGTGACATACTTTAATAAGAGTTATTTCATAAGATGACTATGTTGATGGGTGCCCGAGACACAGTGTCACTAGTATTGACTCTCTGTCACATGCATATGAAATAAATGTTTCTCCTCTGCAGTTCTGAAATATGTTGCTTGAATACATTAGATTTTCAAACTCTTAAGAACATCTTTTTGTTTTTGTGGATGAAGTTTAGGGATTCTCTTCCAATTCTCACTCGGAGTTGTTAATGACATGGGAAATTGTGTTCCTTACGCTTGTCAGTCTTTACATCCCATTGACTGGGAGTTGAATACTCAGGAGCAAGCAGTGGGACGTGTGACAGTGTATTTGTGGTGATGATTACAGCCCATTAACTTTGATAGATGCCATTTCATAGAAAAGACGATGGGAGTTGGAACGACAGAGGCACAGCTTGTTTTCTGTCACCAACATGTGTACACAAAATTGTGGGGAAGAGCCTGGAGGAGTAAACTGTAGCAAAGTCCATGCAAAAATTGATTTTTGGATCCAAACGAGACCACTCCACCTTTGGAGGTAATTGAATGTCACATTACAGAAGCTGACACTGGATCTTGTCTCCCAGGACGCTCAGCCATGATTCCCCTGTGACCTCCAGAGGACAGCTGACGACCAGAGGATCCAACATCACCACATGGGCTACCAGCAGATACATCAGGAATGTAAATGATTGTGTGTTGTGTGTGTTTCCATGCAGGTGAGAGTGTGTCTGTGCAACTAAATCTGAAATTGATTGCAGTGTCTGGCTTTATTAATGCTTACTGTCTTACCGCTTTCTTCTCTACTGAACTTGCTTGACTTTGCCTTTCGGCCCAAATTTGGCTTAGTCAAAACCAGACACACTCCATTTATCTGGGGCCGTTATGTAAAGATAAGGCCATGCGTGCCAGAAATCTAACTCTTAAGCTCCTCCACAGGGATTACGGACAATTGGCTAAGGGGAAAAATACAAATAATAATCAACTGTTTACGGTTTTCCACTAATACCTTGAAAAAGCAGCAAATATCCCCGTATGGAAACACAATCCTTAAGCAGTTGAGATACTCCTGTGGAGATACACACAGGCAGTAAATCCTCTAGCTGTGAGCTGAACCTGCACTTCAATAACACCTAGACAAATGTATCAATCTTCACTAGCTATCATCTATCCTGTTCTAAATAAAGACTTTTAAATTGCTGCCATTTTTAAGTCAATGAAATCCAACCTGTACAGCATCAGAGAGAACTGATGGGATAGGATTAGGATTTGTTATTTTGCTTTTTTTACTTTACTTTAATATGCTTACCTGGTTTGACCTTGTTGGTCGCCTACATTTCCCCCAAGAATGTGTATTCACGACATGCATGTAGGTTAAATAAACTGAGTACATCACAAATAAATCTTTGTTATGCTGACTTTGTATTTTCATATTTTCAGGCTCTGGCCAGTGGTGGAAGACGCACTCAGATGGAAGTAAAACAGCAATACTTTAATGAAAAATGTTAAAAGTGAGCATAAGTCCTGCATTCAAGATTTGACTTAAATAAATGTGCAGAAGTACTAGCCAAAAAATGTACTTAGTGACAAAGGTCAATGCATTTCTAAGCCAGAAAAGGCCATTTCATAGTTTATATTAATATATGCAATTATTGTTAGATGCAAATTATTGATGCATTCATGTGAACAAATCAATAATTAAGGTCCAATAATATATGCATATATTTAAACTTTGCTAGTGGGGGGTTATGCTGGTTATTATAGCTGTGAAATCCCTTCTGAAATGTTGCAGAGTTGAGGCATAAAGTAGCTCAAAATTGTAGTCATGTACAATTCTTCAGCAAATATACAAAGTCACTTTGCACCATGGGATCTGGCTACATGACAGATAAGTAAATGAGCTAATTTGAAGCCACAGCAGAGTTTACAACTAACTGTCCTGACCCCGTTCTTCCCCCTGCAGCATCTTGTCAGAGGTAACACATGGGCATTAACCCTGGGTATGCAGAATAAAGCTTAGCAGAACGACAAGAAGATTTAAATTATTCATATGATAACCAGTAAACCTACAGAGGAACCAGTAATGTAAAATCTCTGTAAACGTCAAGAATTTGTTGGCCACACACAAGCCTCACTGCACAAACGGGAAAAAAAGACCATTCCCATTCACCCGTACTTGGTGTTTATGCAGAGACTTGTGAAAAAATACTACTTCTGATTTACAGCAGTGGACTATAAATTATCCTGAAATACACCCAAAAGACAGAAACTGATATGTGCTGCCTTCCACCTGTCGGGTGACCGCCCTGAATTTACAGGGGTTTGGGCACAATGAAAGCATCGTCACCATTTCCCCTTTGTGAAGATTTAATGCTCAAACCTTGTTGAGGCACTGCGGCAGTGACGTGCTGATTTAGAACGGTGGTCATTTTTTAAGACTGTACTTTGTGCCGATTCAATTACATCATGTTGTTTATGTATGATTGATATTTTGACCACCGAGTCTACAGGAACTGACCCCTTTCTCACACAAAAAAACAGTGCCATTTTCACAAGCTACAGTAGTTATTTCAGGGCTATTCTAATGGAATGGTTGTATTATCATGTCCACCACATATAGAGTAGCCTATAATAGGTGGTTATCTTTACGTTTTCATGACATGGTAGAATAATGACAGGATATTTATCATTTTTATCTATAAAATCAATTGCATGTGCATTAGAGCAGCTGAAAAGATCAGCTGAAGGTGTCTGGAGGTCTGAAGGTGACATGAAATAATGGCGCTACATGATCGCCACTTACTATGTCATCAATCCATCAGGGGATGCATGGAGACAGTCAGAGAAGAGGAAAATATTAAGACTGTGTTGGTGTCACTGACACACCTATACATGAGAAATTAGTTTGAGGTGAGAGAGGAAAAATATTGCCTCAGTGCACATGCCCTGTTTAGTTTCTGTTTGACCAAATGGCCTACATTAGGTGATATATTTAGCTATTTATAGAAGCTGGGGCAGGCAGGAAACAGCTGCCATGCGTCAGGGTGACAGGCTGACATCCCTCATCTCAGCAGGACCTCCCTGCCAGGCAGACAGGAGGAAGCTCTTTATACCTAAACTGAAATGGGACAGAGCCTCTTATCATTCATACTTCATACAGAAACTAATAATCTATGGAGCCTGTGGCAAAGGCTCAACAATGAAACTGGGTTAACAGTGGCTAGAATGGGCAGCCAGATTCAAAGCCACACGTGTGCACTTTAAAGAGATCTGTATTCTGCCTTTACTGTGAACACTGTGGATTTCATTCCAGTAGGATCAGTATTGATCATAAGGACTTTTTATTGTGGTATCCTGGCGCCGAAAACTGGCACGAGATTCCTCAGCTCTGACAGAAAATGAGACGGTTCATGAACAGTGAAACAGAGCTTTAAGCTGACAAAAGGGCTGAATCAATACTCATGTCTTCGCTATGAAACTGCTCACGATTGGTTATTATGAATGGGTTGTAAAATCAAGTTTCAATTAATGTGTTAGCGTCAAAGTTTTACAGCTCTCTGAAACTGATGAGAAAGTACGCCTTGTGTTAGTGTGTTAAATGAAAGTCTTGATTTCAACCAGCTTACAGGATACAAGGTGGTAACATTACACACTATAATACAATGCAAGTGTATCACCATGAAATAAATGTGTGCTACACAGCATTTAAGTGTAGGTACTTTAAAAACGAGGGTAACTGTCAAAATAATGGATTTCTCTCATTCCACTGGACTTAATGTTTTACTGAGAGGCCTTAAAAAAACAGCACAACCTTCTTTTTTTAAATCTTATCTACAATTACATCCAATCACTCCTGAAATTAGGTGTCAGACGGGGAGAGTTACATCACTCTTTGAATTTTCTGTTTCGTTCATACAGCTGCCTGATGATTGCTGTTAGCTATAATCTCTGAATCTCTACTGATCACAGATGTTGGTTTGTTGGCTGAGGGGTGTTTTTGATGAAGAGACAAATGTCAGTGGGAGGGATACTCACACTCTGGCATTATGAAAGCTGGCACCATTTCAAGAGATTGTGTTTGCTATGCTGTCCCCATGTGTCTGAGAGAAATAATCGGTGCAAAGAGCAAAACACCTCCCCCCAAATCCTTCACAGTGACATAGGGAACTATCATCACCTTGCTCCCAACTCCTTGCTCCTACATCTATGCTGCAAAGCTGGATTTTGAGGTCAGGAGAGGGGCAAAAACACTGGTTTGGGTGTTGGAAATGCAGTATAATGAGTGCTAGTTCAATGTTTGCCATAGTGACAGTGGCATCTAAAAATAAAAGAACAACTGTTTCTCCCACAACCAGCGCTCATTACATGCCAATGCGGGGTGTAGTGTAATGTTCAGACCGGCATAGCAGACATTAAAAAAATGTAACAACTCTGCATGAAAACAAACCCCAGCTTGTGCTTTGTATGCTGATTAGCTCAAGAATTACACAAAAGTAACAAGTGCAAGGCCAGTGATTTACATACTTTATGTTCAACGCTACAGTTTATTACAATGACTTTTTTTTCATACAACTAATGTGACCGTGCGGGAATAGAATAACAGTAGAATACATTCATTTCTCTGTTATATCAACGTTAGATACTCTCTCACTGAGTTGATAATTAGTTTGTTGACCTTACAGTGAAACCTTGCCCATGAAAATTTAAACAAGGGACAATACCTCACCAAGGTTATTTATTGACTGTTCTTGTAGTATAATCTATACAAAAATTGAAGTGTAAAAACATGGCTTTGTCTATGTGTTGAACTACTTCTCGGCTTAACGTGATGATGACAGGCAACCTTGTCTCCTAGTAATTACGTTTATATACTAGAAATAGCAAAAGCACACACAGTATGTTTTGCTAACAATGTAATGCTGGCTTATTTATGTTTTGTCTCATAAAAATGAGACAAATGTTTGGCAAGTTACTACAATGTTGAAACTGAATGTGTGAGTGGAATGTTTTTCAATGTAATGGCATTAAGGGGGAAAATAAACCAAACCAAAATCAAATAAAAAAAAACTAATTCACCAATTTCACACATAAAAAAAACTCTGCAAATGGAGAAACAAAAGCAAATACTACAATACAGGTTGTACACAAAACAACAAACAAACAAACTGAGCCAACTAAAAACTCATTATTGATAATTATACGAAAAGGTTTAAAGCTAGCTGCGTTGCAAATATTGCTGATAAAATTATAATAATGTAAGTATTTAAACTACAATAAATATTGTCAGTTAATATCCCCAACACCAATACAGAGCTCTCAGGTTGAGCAAATTTCACATATGTGAGTCATTTTCATGAGGAAGTAGAGGTAACTTTGCAGATGGCGCATTAAGAGGAGACTGAAGCCCTGGCTTTTGACTTGAGTGCAGCATTTTTACAGATGTTCTGAAACTTTGACTTTGTGCAGGGGTTGATGGATGTCTTGTTTTGGATATTAATACTAATAATAAAAAAAATATCTTCGTGTGTGGATTCACAACAATCACTTCATTGGTTCTCAGAATTGACATTTATACTATTTACGCATGAAAACTGTCTTCTTCTTTTTGTATATGATTCAGTAACTGACTCATTTTGTCTTTACCAGAATAGTAAAGAGAAATTCTTGATGTCTGGTAGAAGTACACACATTTTTCTCCCCTACATGACATTATAATGGGTCAGTTAATAAGAGGTATCCGTATTGATATTGGTGATTGTGGCCCGGGTATTATTTTGTATCAGACTGAAATGAAAATTTGTGGGCCATCCCTAATGACTTGAGCACTCATGGCCACAGTAGGATAGCTTCTCTAAACGACTGAAACAGCTGCCTTTGTCAATTGCCTTACAGGTTCAGTGTTTGGAAGAATGAGCTCTACATAGACCCTGACAATCCCAAAGTCTTGTATTATTTTTTGTAGAACATGTTTATCACGATCCGGGCATGATAACCGGATCTAATGAATCTAATACTCAGCAAAATGTGAACCAAAACACTAAACTAAACAGAATCCACTTAGAACACTGTTGTACGTTTCAACAAAGTGTTGAGGAGGCATTATGTGTGTCTGCATACCAATCTCCATGACCAGACAAGCCATTTTCATCTGTATGTAAATGCTGAGTATGTAAATAAGCCACGCAGCACCAGAGGAGGAGATAGCTGTTGGGCTTGGGTTTATCATTTGCACACTATTTGATCCACTGATCTTTTGGCATACACTTTACATCTAGTATATTTTACAACATATCAACTTTCAATATAGGATACCTCTGCATAATAGGCAATATTTCCTTATTTTATTCATTTACTCGAGCAGGGTCGGGGGGTTTTCTGGCCTGTTAGATTGAAAGGAAGTGGAGCCAGGCAGAGCAAATGCTTTCTACTGTAACAACAATGAAATCGAGGTGATGTGTTTTTTCTCACATATCTCCTTATTTCCTAATGCAGTGATGCTGCATTCATTCAGAGTAACTTTAATCTTGTACTGGAAAATTCCATTAATCTTTGACGTTGCTCGCAATACAAAAGAAGACAGGGAAAATGCTGAGTAGTGGAAAAAAACACTGGTGCCATATTTTATGTCCTCACACTTCGTTACCGGGCCCAAGTGCAAAACATGCTAGTCTATTTCTCTGTTTAATGCAGCACATTCAAAGTGAATTAATGAAAACCCCCTGCGTGGAATGCGTGTTATTGGAGCTGCCTCGAAGACGGGGTGTCAAAGAAATCGAATCAAATGGAAGGACACCCATTTTGTCCTTGCCATATAGATTATTTATCAATCTGACCGTCTGCAGTGACGCATGCCTGCTTTTAGAGTCAGTTCACACACACCATATCCTCCCATCAACCAACCAGCTGGCCATAATCTGTTTTTCAGTTCAGGGTTCAGTGACCACAAATACATTTGGTTTTGACATTGAATTATCTAGTGAAAAAATAAATACATACAGTAATTTGAGGTGCAAATGAAAATAAGTATCTACCTATATAGTATATAAATACAATGTAATAAATCTGGAATATATGAATGCCTATAAAATGTTAATCAATCATTCAGCTCACACCTCCATAACACCCTCTTAAACTGGCAGAGTAAAACCAGTTCAGTGATGATAACAAAGAGAATAAAGAAAAAGCAGAGGCTTGTGTATTCTCAATTTAGCAGAAAAAAGAGCATCTCGTTCTTTTGTTTGTTTTTTTTCCTCTCCACAGATTCTGTCTTTCACAATGATCTTAATCTCCCCTAAAGAAGGCAGTCTGTTCCCGCCCCTCACTCTCAGTCCTCCATTTCGCAGTCATTTGCATGGGCAGAAAGGAGCTTGCACAGAACACATTTCAGTGCCAGGTTCCTCTCATTAAGTCACCTGTCACTTCAGTACCATTATATCAGCCGCATACTAGCATCACCTCTCCTCCCCAATAAAGCACCTGGAGGGGCACAGTGAGCCTACAGGCTAATGACAGCCTACACATCTCACATCAGCCACTTCTGCTTTACGCAGTAATACATCACAACGCTCATAATGGATTGCTGATTTTCATAATGTGCATAACATACAGTCGTGTAATGTATTCTACTGAACACAAAAATTACACCCATCGCAGTACATAATCAAACACACCAAATGCTCTCGCTGACTGTCGTGTTCAGTTGAAAAAGAGAGAAAAAAGAGTGAAAATCCTCTGCATTGCCTGCCAGGGGCATGGTAACTTATCCCGCCACATGAGTACTACATTATCATGAATGCATTTGTTATCTCTTGGGTGCAGATACAGAGAAAGGCCCTCCAGATTGTTCCTGTATATTTCAATTACGTTTGACATGCAGTGAAGAGTTTGGACTTCAAAAAGCTTTGCTCTGCACCACATTGAACCATGAAGTTAACACTCTGCATGTAGGCTGTGATTGCCATGGGGCCAAGGTGTCAAACTGGCAAGCATGATATTGGTTATACTTCTGGTGGTTTATGGGCCCTACAGTGACCCTCGTGTCTGTTAACCTTGCCTCTTCTGTCTTATAAATCCTGCCCTGAAAGGTTTATAGGGCTCACTTGTCAAGCCTTTCCAATCGTATTTGGTGGGTGGAGCTGTACCACAGACAAACGACATGGTGATAAATTCTGCATCTGTTGAGTGACTACAATGTTCAACTGCATTCGTTGCACTGTAGGACAATGCGCATACTGTAGTAAATGTTACAACTAATCAGTAATTAGGATGATCGTTCCTCTCAGCATTTTCTGCAGGCAGCGGCTGGAGGAAGGATATCAATATGAGGATCGGGAGAAAAGTGTGTGTGTGTGTGTGTGTGTGTGTGTGTGTGTGTGTGTGTTTAAAAGTAGTGTGCCTGTGTCGGAAACGAGGGCTTCTTATTTCTATCGAAGGTGATGTCTGTTTGTGTCCAGAGGAACGCGTGTACCTCTATGCCAGACTAAACCCTGTCCTCCCCACTCCTCTTCCCTTGTGGGTTGCGCTTGACTTCCAGCGTTTTCACAGCTGCTCTCGGCAGTGCACTCCATTACACCTTAAATCACTTAAAAGATCTGAAGCACCAAAAACTCCCTCTGCAGCTAATTCACCCTGACTGTGTGGATCATCTTGAGAAAACATGAGCAAGCAAACACTGCACCATCTGATTCCAGTCTAATAAAGTGCAACGCTATCTTTATATTGGAATCTATTGCTTGCTTAAATGGACTATATTAAATCTAGCCACAAAATTATACTCTCAGACTTTAGTGCAGTTTTCCAAGATATTGCAAAACATAATACCACAGATAAAAATCTCATGTTTTACACTCAGTCAACCAATTCTTGAAGATCTTGACAAGAGCACTCCGACAGAAGCAGATTCCCCTTTGTTGGGTATCCGAGAGAAGCCACAGAGATTATGCTCAATAAATAAGGAGGGATAAGTGGGTCTTGTCCTGTGTTTGGTGGCACAGAGCAGTAGACACACAGAGGCGTGACACACAGCTGCACAGTGCTATTGATTCTCCGTTGGTCTCCAGGCACCCTTCCTTTTCATTCAGGCTGCCTGCCAAGTGGCTCTGAACAGGAGCCCCTGCTCACCCAATGTCTGCACGTCTGCTTAAGCACAATCAATGGGCCATCAGCAGGGGAGAGAACACATGCCACTGTCTTTACTTGCAGAGGCTGTGAGTCAGGGAAATTGAAAATATATGTAGTGGAAAGGCATCATGATAGCGTGTAGGCATAAAGAATCATCGGCTATCAGAATGAAATCAAATGCTTTCAAAAGCTCCAAATGGAGGTTCCAGCTAGTAGCACCCCTGCTAGTCTTTAAAGAGCTTATTTGCCACCAAATAAAAAGACTACAGTGCCCTATTCATATCTGACTTAAATAACTATTTGTTAGATGTTGATCAATTTTTCTGCATGCTGGGCTCTGAAACAAACCATCAGAATATCTCATTTCCTCTGATCAGATAAGGAATTGAAGGTTACTGGAGGAGAATACAACAACAGATATTTTCCTCATTTCAGTGTATTCAGCAGACAATGACAACCACGATTCAACTCTCCTTCAGGGCTGTATGAGATATGCTTTTTAAAGGCACACCAGGAGACAATGATGGATCATGAGAACGAGCCGACTTTGTCTTTCAGTAAGGTGTACTTAGCCTCTCCACCGGTGGTCCACTATGCAGCATTCTGCACCACTGCAAGGCTTCAGTTCAGGTTGCAAATCTGTCAGCCCGGCTGTCATGGTTCACAATGGAGTGACAGAAATGTCCCCATTACCGAGGACATTTCAGTTTTGTTCTTGCACGACAGAACATCTTTTTCAAATCCATCTCAAGCAACACAAAGGGGATTCCGAGATGAATGCAGCAATATCTTTGTTGCTCCCCAAAGATAAATAATGCACCCTCTTACACAACTCATCTTTCATCTGCACTTTGAATCTGAATGGAAAGCATGGTCGATGCAGCATTATGTCTGAGGTGGCAGCTTCAATCACCGGATCGTGCATGTCACTAAATACGCTCTCATTGGTCATTTTGAGGCGGGAGGGGAGGGGGGGGGGGGGGGGTTTCGACTGGTATTGAGTGAGCGCAGGGGAAGCTTTGTTTGATGTTAAGAAAGCAGGAAATCCACTAACTCAGTGTCATCACAGCATGAGAGCAGATAGAGAGAGGTTAGCATAGAGGCTGTTTATATTTCTAATCACAGTATTTATTGCACTAAATGTTGACTATAGACCAAAAAAGTATCCATATGCAGAGTGGCTGCATCAATGCAGGTAAAAGGGCAGATAAAGACAAACGGCATTAATACCAAACACATGAAAAGTCAAACAATGAATCTTGTTTTTATCTCTACACATGTACACACCAACACACACAGAGAGAGAGAGAGAGAGAGAGAGAGAGAGAGAGAGAGAGAGAGAGAGAGAGAGAGAGAGAGAGAGAGAGAGAGAGTGTGTGTTTGTGTGTTAGCCAGCTAGAGCCAGCAGCAATTTATTGAGCAATGTTTGATCTGGTGACTTTGAAATTAAAAGACAACATCATTTCAATAGGACCTCATTTCTGTGTCATCACAGTAGAGGAGGACTAACATGGGTTTGCCCAGTGGCTTATTTAAACCACATACTTGCAGCAGTGAGTCAAAAGGCCACCAGGATATTTTTACACACATATTAAGAACGGTCTGATTATTATTACTTTTCTTCCCTTTTTTTTTTTTTTTTTTTACTGCTGCACAACTCGCAGCCAGGCAGCCAAACACCGCATCCAGTGTATCAATTTAAACAGTTAGAAACCAAATGACAACCAGATGCCTCACTGACAACTTTTCAGCACCGTGGAAAGCGCAGCACCCGCAAAATGCTGAGCTAATGGTAATAATAACAATAACAATAATAACCCACGTCAAGCAGCTGAGCGGCTGAGTGCACTCATCAATACAAATTAATTTGATGTAATCGTCTTAACCGCGTTTAATTATTTTATGCTGCATCAGCACATAGTACAGCTGAGGTGGTTCATGAGCATGAAATTAGCATTCAAATATTTACTGTACCTCGTTGAAAGAGAAGTGGGGGGGGGGGGGGCTTAGAGAAAGAATGAGGGACAGCGTGAGTGTAGCGAGAGAGAGAGAGAGAGAGAGAGAGTGTGTGTGTGTGTGTGTGTGTGTGTGTGAGTGAGTGAGTGAGTGTGTGAGTGTGTGTGTGTGTAATTCTGTTAACCACTTTGTCTTTAACTTAATCGCTGCACTAGTGCCTCAGTTTGGCCTGTTTATGCGACATGCAGGATCTGGATTTTTCCTGCACCCTGTTTTTATCCTAAGAGCTCACTTGTTGTTAAGGTTGAATATAAAATAAATGCCTGTTAATTGGCCAGATTGCGTGCTTTCACCTTTTCCAAAACAGCACACAAGCGAGGCCTAACCTTCAGTAAAGGGCTGCTTGTGAAGTGCTGTGCTCATTGATAGGCTGTGAACGGCGCACTGATGCCTCCATAAAACAGCTCGCCGCAGCCCTCTGATGGGCTCAGCAGCGCTCGGGGCCGTTAATAAGCAAAATAAATGCACACCTGTGGCCGCACGACAATTAGTTCAATCACTGGCCGGAAATCTGTGCTTATTAGGCCCTGTGTCTCTCGGCAACTAAGACTAATTTAACTATTCCTTCAGAAAAAAGGCGAATTGATTAGCAGAAGGCAATACCGTGACCAAGTAAATTGAGGAGATTTTACTACATTTGCACGTTTCACAGATTATGCAAATGAGTTCGGACGGTGATAAATGGTGTGGTAGTAAAGCTTTGAGGCTTTATAGACTTATGTGCAGCCACCTACCCCAGTGTTGTCATGGTGACAATGGTGTACCAAAACGCTGCGGGGATACTGGTGAACTTGCTGGCTGTGGAGCCTTTCTCTGCATAAAACATGACCGTTGCAAAGATAATGATGGCCATAGTGAGGGAGAATAGTAGGAAGCCCAGCTCGGAGGCGCAGCTCTTCAAGGTGTAGCCCAGGATGCGCAGCCCCGCGGAGTGCCGGGAGAACTTGAAAATCCGAAAGACACGGAAGACTCTCAGCGTGACGAAAGCACCGCTCACCTGGTCATTGTCGGTCATGACCAAGCCGATGTAGTAAGGCATGATGGCGACCACGTCAATGACGCTCATCACACTTTTCATGAACTTGTAGCGGCTGGGAGCTGCGATTAAACGGAGGAGATACTCAACAGTGAATATCATGACGCACGCAGTGTCTAAACAAAAGAAGGCCAGTGCGTAACGGTCTCCACAGGACATCTCCTTTGACCTGTTGGGCAAAGTCCCACATGGAACCGTCTCCACCACGTTGGCCATCACTGATATGGCGATGAAGAAGCCTGTGACATAGTAGAAGACCAGCGCTAAGGTGCTGGTGTGAGGGTTTTCAAAGGCCCGCCACAGGTACTCCCGGGGTGTCAGGTTCACCGGTGTGACGTCATTGCTCATGTCCATCTCCTCGTCGTCTTGAAGCCTCTCTGCATTTTCGCGCCTCCGGTCCTTGTACTCCTCATAGCAGCAGTCCCCGATGATCTCGGGGATTATACCAAAAAAAGCGAGCTCCTCATCGTACGCGGATATGCATTCTTGACGCGGATAGTGTAGTTTCCCCGTTCGGTAAAAATTGAGGATATGTCTAAAGATGTCAGGGTCACGGTCGAAAAAGTACTCATTTGTCTCCTCGTGGAAAAAGAAGTCTCTCTCCGTGCTCCCCAGCAAAGTGTCCGGGTACCTCTCCAAAGTGGTTCGCCACGTCTGAAACTTGGTCCCACTCACGTTGAGGATGATGAGTCCTTCCTGGGCTTTCCTCTTGTCTTGGGGAGGGATGGGCATCGGGGTGCTCGCTACGGGCATCCATCCTATGGCCGCAGCTCGGGCGAAAGGGAGCCATGCCGCTACACCTGCTGCCATGCTGACCTATAATGTTTAATACGACCCTGCTCCGGTTATCACAGTGCTACGGCTCAGAGATGAATTGCATCTGCAGGAAGAACAGCAGATAGAGACACTGATGGTTAGAGGCTCCCGAAGCACACAGGCTTCAGAGAATGTGATAAGAAAACACACAAACCTATTTACTTGTACTGATACTGCGCATAGCACTGTTGAGTATCACTCTCAAGCCTTATCCACAGTGTAATTGTTCAGTTATGGTAGCCTACTTTGCGGCAGAATATGAATAGGATTTCGAAAACGTCACCAATCAGCAAGAATGTGTGGGCTTTTTTTCAATGAAAATCTTAGTAAAAGAAAACCACCCACCTTAGAGAAGACTGCTCTTAAAACTGCATCCACGGAGAGTTTAATTTAAAAAAAGAAAAAAGAAGCTATCCTCGGAAGAGAATACTTGCAATTCCGCCACCCATTTATCTGTTACTGCAGCCAGACGATAGAGGAAAAAACAGTAACGTCGCATCAACAAGTTAAACAATTCAAGCGGCAGTTTCCCAGCACAAAGTGGTAATGCGTCCGAGCGCGTTATTCTCTGTTCCTCTCCTTCCTTCCTTCCTACCATCCGCAAGGCAACGGTGCTCAGTAGCGTGCGTTTTTTTTCCTCCCCGTTGCAGCTACTCCTCAATAAACTCCTGTTCCTCCCGTCGACTGCAAGACCACCCTCCCCCCTTCTCACCACCAAGCTCCGACTGTGGAGAGAGGAGAGAAAATCATATGCAGAGAGAGGAGTGGTCCTATCTGCACCCAAAAATTCCTCTGCTGCTTCTTTGTGGGGGGAACTAATCAATGCGTAATGGTAGTCCAAGTAGGCGGCATCTCCAAAACCTCAAGTTAACGTTGATGTTGATGTGTTTTCCTCGCGTTGCACACCACGAAACCTCAACTATAACATTCCCCAAAAATGTATATTATGGAATATGTTTAATACGGTGGTTTGTTTTCAGTGGAGTCGCTTGTAACGAATTTGGGGTTTTCACTACATTATGGCGCGAAGTGCTTTGAAGTCTTTTTTTTTTCTTCTTTCACTCACCTCCCTTTTGTATCCTTAATATAGAGTACACAGGCTGATAACATTCATTTCGCGGGAGTTTAGAGCGAATCGTTGTTTGCGTAATGTTTAACACGTTTACTACAGGCTACCATGTGCATACTTTACTGTCGATGTGTTTTGATATTTTTAGGCTCATTAGTTTTTGTCGGAAATGACTATACGAATTTCTAATCTGCAGCAAATCGTGATCAATAGGCTATTGTTTCCTGAATTGCGTCGTTTTTTGAAGCTGTTCAACAGAGTTACACATCTCAAAAGGTCAACATCATTGGTCTGCTCTGCTCTACTGACATTTTCCAAAATAACCATAATCAATGAAATGTCTCTTGTGCTCCATAACACAACACTGGCGTCTCTGAGGAGATTCGAGACAGCTGAGTCCAGTGTGAAGCATGTGTTGCGGTGTGGACCATATTTAGTTTCAGATCCACGCATCAGGACATGGAGTGACGCTAAAGAGAGTACTCCAACTGCGCGTTTACCACGATTCAACCCGCATTTTAAGCATTTTTGTTGTTCAGCACCATGGACAGCACCCGAGCTTCCAACGTCTTTGCAGACATCAGCTTCTCGTGTCTCTGGGTGCCTGCAGGTTACTGCTTCCTGGCATTTTTTACACTGTAGTCACTTAGCTGTCCAGCTTCAGCTGAGCACACAGAGGTTCAGAGTCATGCTTAAGTACACACAGCTGCTGAGCTTCTAGAAAATGGATGGTGTCTCTGACCATTAACCCAGACTCCTGGTCCCAACCCGAAATGAGGTGCAGAGTCATTCTCTTTTGTAAATGCGCTGCAGCTGTTGCTCTTATTCAAAGTACTATAATTTGCAACAAGTGAGTAGGAATGGGCTCAGTGTCTTGCTCAAGGACAGTCTGAATATAAGTGGGTGCTGATGGACACATTAGATGTTGCACCAGTCAGACCTGTGGCCTTTTGCTTTCCAGATCTTCAGCCAGTGCATTACATTCACACTCAGCCTCTGCCCCCCTCTGGCACAATGCCGAGTTTTTGTAGGATGAATGCACAGGACTGTCAGAAGTCCTATTAGTGTATGCTGAGCATGTCAGAGCACACTCAGTGTTCAGTTTGAGCAGTCAGGCCCTGGGGCTATGTATTCATCAGGGCATTTACATATTCCAGTGGTTGCCAAATGGCACCAAACACAGGCATCCCAGTGGAGCTGGAAGCCAGACTAGCTGCAAGCTTGTCAGAGCATAGATAGCCACAGTGTTTTAATTTAAAAGAGTCAAAGTGGTTCTTTAGCATTTACATATCCGCTACTTTAAGCAAGGTTAAGCAATTTGTCCAAAGTGTTCTGCACTTCTGATATTTCTTTAAAAAAACACTTTATAAAATGAGAATGGGTGTGTGAGGAAGTGAAAAATATTTGGCAGTTTTTAGACTTCCATTCCTCATATATCCATTAACCTTTGGTTGATCTGTCTTCTAAATCGTTGTACAATCTATCAGCAAGTGAAGCCAGAGTTCTCCCCAATGTTTTTCTTTCGATTATACTGACAGATTATAGACAACTGGGCATTTTGTATAGGTCTTTTTTTAATTTTGTAAGAGATATATATATATATATATATATATATATATTTACATTTCTGCCTTTATTTGAAAGTGAGCAGCGGAGTGGCAGGTAAGAAACATGCACATAACATGCAACAAAGCTCCCTGGCTGGAATTGAACCAGGGATGTTGCAATTATGTGGCATGTGCAGTAATATTTGGGCTACAAGGCTGTGAATTCTGTCACATTTTGGTGTTGGCCTGTGGTGTGGTAGGATGGTCAGAATGACATCATCCAAGGTGCCGCCACACTTGTATGAACGCGCTCTATTCCAAGAAGTTCCAAGGTCATTTCAGATGATTACTGTTGACACAGAACTGTGCACATGATTTAATTACATTGTCTGCGTGTTTATGGGTTTACTCTTTGGATCAAGTAATTAGCATGTGTCCTTAACAAGGTTGAACAACTCATTGTGATATTTTTAGTGGTATTTTGCATGGACATCACTTTAATATGGAAACCACTGATTTTGTTCTACAGTAAATTTAAATAATTATGGCTTTCAGTGGCTCCCAGTAATGATAATACATAATCAGGAGCTTGTCCTGCCCAGGGAGGGCAGAGACTGCTTGCTGACATTTTGAACTTATACTACTGAAGTGACGCTGAAGCCTTTGGGATTAGGTTGTGTAACAGGATAAATTTTGTAAACAGGTCCTTACGTGTGCTCACTGTTGTAATGCAAAGGCAGCCATCCAAAACAAACACACTCACTGACTGATAAAACTTTAGACATTTATCAAGACGCACACACACACGTATACATTGTTTTTTGCATTTGATCCATTGGCACTATGTCTGTCCAGTGTATTAAACTGGTGCAGCCAGTTCTTTCTGTATTCTATATTTAGTCAGGTCTAGCTCAATGATTGAGATGATTAAACAGATGAGTCCCCTTCACTGGAGACATGCCAGGGCTTGTTAAGGAAGAAGTGAAGGGGCAGCCGCCATTTGATTCGGGTCATCAATAGAGAGATTTAAAATATTTGAAACTACTGAAGCAATTTCGTAAGTTTAAGCCAGAAATAACGAGAGAACAGAATGAATCATCTACAGTACAAATATTTGCTTCAATGCATACAACGCCGCTGGGTTAGTAGAGGGACAGTGGTCTATTTTAACCTCATAATAAACTTTATTTTTATGGAGCATTTCAACGAGATGCAAAGTTCATGACAAACGATAAAAGGGTAATAAATAAAAAGCCAATAGGATGAGCAGTAAAAATCCAAGAAAGGGAGAAAAAGGTTATAGAATGAATAAAACAGGCAAATTACACATAGTACCCTATTTCAGGCCTGGAAACACCTTGGCATGTTTTATGACATGCTGCTAATGAAGTCATGAATCGTCCTCATGACCTCTGGGCACAATGACATGCTGATATCCTCAGGTGAGCAGCCTGCAGCCACACAGCCCATCTCCCACCACGTCATCTCCCTCAGCTGCCTCTGCCTTTCCTCAGCTCTAATGAGTTATTGACCCCCTGCGGATGTGTAAAATAGAGTAGGTCTTCTTGGTTCTTTATTGCATATGGCAGCTGGTGTGTTTGTGTCTGCGTCTCTGTGTCCGTGTGTGAATGCGTACACAAGCATGCACTCATGTGTGAAGCTATTTATATGTGTGTTCATGTTTTTGTGCTATGTACTGCAGGGAGGGGAGTTGCTGGGAGTGGGAGGCTAATGTTTGTGCTTGAGGACAGTATGACTATCCCTGTCAGAATTTCTGGGATAATCTGTAATTTAACAACTGCTGGTTGTCGGAAAGCTACAAATAGGCCATATGGGTATGTGTGGTTCACAGCAGTCATAATGTTACCTGTTATTTTAGCATTAAAAGCATTTTTATTTTTGTTACTTCATTCTCTGCTGCCACTAAAGACAAAGCCTATGTAACTACTGCCATTGCAGGCTGGCAAAAACACAAAATAGCTTTTAAAATATGGCCTTACTCGTTAAATTATATTATTTATATGCAGAAAGTTCTCGATGGGAAATAATAAGATGGAGAGATAAGGGCTCCACCCACTAGCACATTTTAAATTGTTTTTCGCTTAGCTTCTTCTCACTGTGTCTATAGGGAAAGTAGCTCTTGTCATCTGGTGAAGAGGTGTAGAAGGGATTAGAAAAGAAAGGGAGGCGTCTGTCACTGTGAGTGCTTGTGCCTATAGCTAAAGCACATACACTGCAGCTTGTATCTGGGGCTTTGAGAACTCCTCGAGTACAGTACATCACTGCACGATCAGCCACAAGTCCCCTAACTACCACTGCAGAGGGGCACATCAACTGGAAAATGTAAAACGCGGCCATGAAAGTGAAACTGAGCTACACCATCCCTCACCTTGCCCTGCCAGTTCAAACTTGTAGTATTTCTTTTGGCCTTGAAGCAGTGCAGAAAAATACAGATGTGAGTTTGTCTCACGGTGTGTAATTAAAAACCAAAGACAGCATGGCGCCCGACTAACAAACCCTCACTGAAATAGTAATTCTTTTCCAAGGGCATTGCATTGTTTACCCACCTCATCTGTTGAACACAATACCCATTGCAGAGGTGCTGATCAGACGCTGTGTGGAACATTTAACAGGTTCACACTGTCTGTGCGGACACAGCCCCAAATTGAAATTAAGCTTTTATTTTCAGCTGTGGCAAGTGTTGAAACCTTTATGTTCCAGCTGCTTCTGTGCACTGAAGTGATGGCCAAGAAAAGATTGAAATTAGCCATAGTATTCAGCCCAGGATCAGATCTGATATTAACCGGCACATTCAGAGTTCATTGCCCATCATTTCTACGCAGACATCTGTATGAAGGTTATGTAGGGGCACATGGAATTGCATCCAAGAGAGAAAAAATATGATCTAATCAGCTTCAACATTGAAATCATATTTGTTTGGCAGGCGTGAGGTAATGTTTCACTGGATTGTGGTCAGAATTTTATTGGCACTTCAGCTGATTGATACTTAAATCTCTCAGCTGGCACAGATGTAGATATTTAATCTTTATTTTGGGATCTGCTTTTTGTTGTTTCTTAGTATATGAACCCTACTAGGGTCACTAAATACTCTTAAGTTTAGGTCATGAGTGTTTTCTTCACATTACCTAAAATTCTGTCTAATCCCTAAAGATATATTATACTTGTTTTTAGTCATGCAGCTCATCTCCAGAGGGACTGTCACTGAGTGCTACACTGGGATAAGCTTTAATTCCTAGATCTCCACCGCCATCATTACCAGCAACTGACAGTGAGGCAAGAGGTCAGGAGCGAATCGGCCTGGTGGCAGGGTTGTTTGTTTGGGCAGTGACAGTGTGGGTTTCTCCTTACGTCATTTGTCGGGACTTGGCATTGGCTAGCCTGACCAGTGACATTTGCTTTCCCACCATGTGGCCCCTGTACTTTGAGGCCAGATGGCAGATGATGCCTCCAAAGCAGACGACACACAAACACCCATGCGAGTGCATCCACACACAGAGGCACGCACAGATAAGCGGACATTTACATAAGCACGCACACATACACACACACACACGCACACACACACACACACACACACACACTGCTCACAATCAACTCAGCAGAGACAGAGGGGCAAAGCAACAGATCGATTTGTCACCCAAAATAATTTATAAAGTCCTGATAGAATGCCAGAAAGTAAACTTGGGGAAAAGTGGATGTATTATGATTGGAGCCAGGTAGATCGATCCTTTCCCCTCTCTGTGCGGCTCAGCTTGTTTGTTCAGTGAAATATCATCAAGAAGGCACAGCACACAGCTCTTCCACCTCCTCTTTATCTAGGCTGCAAAATTTGTTTCCCTTTTGCTCACTGTCACATGTGAGTCTTTTTTTGGTTGTATCCACGCTTTCGTCCCATTTGAAGGAATCGTCAGTCAACTGTGAATAGTATTCAGTGGAACAACCAGTGAGCTGAGATTTGTCATTGAACCACATATCTTGTGATGTAGTCCAAAAAGCCAGGGAGACAAGGGTTGAAAGGAAAACTGAACACTTTGTGGGGTGTATATAAGTGTGGCCCCTTAACCCTGCTAGAGGGAGGCAAATCAATTTTCTCCCTTTGAAAGTTTTATCAATCATAAGCATCGCAGCTTGGAGGAAGTCTAAATGAAGGAGGGCTTTCTCTAAATACATTATATCAGTAGACAGAGATAAGCATCAGCACTTTAATCTAAAGCTCCTTTGAGCTGCTTTTGTAAGATCATTTCTGCCTTACTAGAAACCACACAACACAGTCACAGAAAATTATAAGGACAGAGAGGCAATGACAGGCCATGGACATGGTGCTCAATCTGCAAGCTGCTTCTTTTAGCATATTTCATTATTTCCACATTCACCTCCCACTGCTTTTGCTGTGTAACTCACCACAAAATAAATGAACAATTATTTTCCACAGGAAATTGAACCCAAGAAATTCTGAACAAGACCAATGAATGCACACTGCATCACTTAAGGGTCAAGTGTGCGACAGTTTAAGGAATAGTTTGACATTCAGAGAAATAAATTTACTCTTACAGAGAGTTAGATGAGATGGAGCTGGATGATTAGATTGACAACACTGTTAAATTTGTCTGTTAGCTCAGCCGGTTAGCTTATCTTAGCCCATTAGACTGGAAATGGGGTAACAGGTAGCCTGCCTTTTTCCAAGATAAGATAATACCTCTAAAGCGCACTAATGAGATTATTATATCTCATTTGTTTAATCTTTACAAAATGTGCAAAAACAACAATTTGCATACAGGACTACAGTATGTTTTGGCTGGGAGCAGTAACTTCCTGAAGCATCTACTGGTTGCAATTGTTCAGAGCCAAAAACAGTCCAACATAACCCTATCAAAGAATGAATGGTCATTTTTACGATTTCAGTTTTTGTATGGATTAGACAAACCAGATATGATTGGTGATCTTTAGATAGGCTGATTTTGTTACTGTTGGACGCATGAAGGCTAGCTGTTTCCTGTTTCCAGTGTTTGTTCCAAGCTAAGTTAACCAGCTGCTGGCTATAGTTTGATATTTAACAAGATGATAGTGGTATCGATCTTCTCATCAAACTACCCGCCAGCATGTTTGATCAAAATAACAAACTACCATATTGAGGTATTCGAATGACATCAGCAGCTATTTTCAGGGTAATATATTAACAAGAAAAACCTGTAATCAGCACCTTTAGCTGTGAAAGTATACACCCTGAAAGTGAAAAGACAGGTATAGATAGGCTATGTGTCATAAACTCAATTGAAATTCCACTGAGCATCCAATTGTCTTACCCTTTTAAGAAAATCTTTACATGGAACAGCTTGATACAAAGATAATGATGTATTTCAGTCTTGCAGAAAGAGCAATATAGCAAATTAACGGGTGAGCTGCAATAAATAACGAGATAACCTGCCTATTAAAGATAAAGGGGAGGTGTTGAGGTCATCAGCTCTAGAGCAGCTGCTGTTGGATGGCAGTTCAATTTAAGAGGGGGTGGACCGTCCTTTGAGAGTTTTGTAATTAATCAAAGTCCCCCTTTAAACTCAACTATTTCACGTTCAATTTTATCTGCTCGTCTCTCACGTGCAAAGCCCTTGTGTGATGTGAGCCCATATCTTAATTACTCTCAGATCACTGATACCCCACCACACACACTCCCGGTATCTCTTGAAGAGACAGAAAATCATTTTACAGCTGAGCAGATAAGTCCCCGTGCTCCCTTTAACAGTCCCCCTAGCCAAAGCGCATTTGACAGTGTTGTAATGGCAGACAGGGAGCGAAGGGCCTTGTTCCAATAATTCCTCGGCTGCATAGGCTACTAGTAATGAGCCCCCCACACTCGTGATGGATTTCAAATTGAGCCCCTGCAAAAATATTATAATTTCAAAGCAGACATACATCGTTAATATGTTATTAATGGCAATGGCTGCTGGAACTGGCCTGCTGCTGTACAAGTTTTTCAAGTTGAGTGAAGGATCATTATCGAACGTGTGTTTGGGCATGGCTATGTGCATTTGTGAGCATTTACTGAAGATGTGTCCTGCTTTATTACTGACCTATACTAAGGCCACTAATCACTGAGTCTAATTTGATGTCATGTTCTACTTAATGTAACATTTGATCATATTCGGTTGCCTGCAAGAGAATGGAGCAGTCGCATCCAGTGGTGCACGTTGTGTCGAGTGCGGATCAGTAACCCAAAGCATTCAAGATGGATGTCATGTGGCTGTTTTTCCTGCATCTCTTTTTTCTTGGCCCCTGTTAGTGTACAATATTCATTTATCTTTAAAATGATCAGAGGAATGCTTGTTAAAAGTTAATCCATAAAAGTTTTAATGTATGTTTCATGAGTAATTAAAGATTTGTGCATCCGCAGGGGAAACTGCGGCAGCTGTAAAAGTGATTGCAAAAGGTATGTTTGTTTGTTTACACTCATGAATAAGAAAGCGAAAGAAAAGTATGGAGAGCGAGAGCATCACTGAAATCTCACCAAACACAGCCAGAACTGGACTCTTGCTCACAGTATACAGTGAAGCGCCTGGAGCTGCTTGTCAGAAATTATGATGGCAAGCAGCACATACGAGCTTTAGAATGACACAATCCACTGCGTCTTTTGATGCTAAAATAATTATAAATCCTCCGTTCTATAAATAAACCTGCCACATTAAAGTGAAATATTTTGATATGCTAAGCCATGTGTTTCTTTATCTGCAAAGGGAGAAAAATGCCAGAGGGCAGTGCTAGGACTTTGAGCGTAGCTCAGGGGCTACGTTGACAACACAAGCGTGTGGTTAAATTAAACAAGAGACTGAAATAAACTCAAGGTGACAGACCCAAACTGAACCACTGGTATTAAATAGATTTCGACTTTCTGGATTGCCTGAACAAGCAGAGCAACATGAAAGTACTTCCATTTCACTGTGCCTTGGTGTGCCTTCTCTCCAAATTAGTGTAGTAAAGCTACTGTTTATTAGAATTTCAGATTGTCATTATGGTAAGGCACGCCAAGTATAAACATCATTAGAGCAACAATTACTGTGTAAAGTAACACAAATATTCACCTGTGGTGGTTGGGTTTGTCCCACTGGCAGATGAATCAGCACACAGTTGTCTAATCACCTCCTTTCACTCTTTCAGCTTGTTACTGGCTAATCATGGTCATTTAAATGGCTCAAATGTGTAATTACAGCCGTCAAGCAGTCCCAAGCCTAACAGGTCAGCTTGCTCAGAGGGCCAAGCCCATTATGGAGACGTTAAGTTATGATCATAGCTGTAGGCCAGCTGTAGTAATACAACCCCCGGGAACAAATGCCAGCCCTTCTCATTGGGAAAATAAAGTGTTTGTTTAACACAGAACGAGGTGTGTGTAGTGTGTAGTTTGATTAGCATAAATGACCATGACTCAGTTATGGTTCATCAGAGGCTGCTGTTTTGCAATCAGATAATTTCAATGAAATTCAGCAGCACTAATGATGAAAACTGTGATTTTGTGCTTCTGTTTTTCCTTGTAATAGAAACATCTAATTGAGCTGGCGAATGCTTATGGTGGTCATGATGAAGCAAGGCTCATGCAGCTGATTCTTAGTTGTTTCTTTTTGTTGTTCTTCCAAGTCTGTGTGAGCAGAGGGAGGGAGGGACAGAGATTGTCACATCTTGGGAAGTGTCTGTACTTACCGTATAAAGAAGGTTCTTATTTAGGATGCAGAGAGCAGTGACACTCGGAGGATTAGCAGCAGCGTTTTCCATAAAGCAACGATGCTCTCAGGACACCTTCAAGTCTTTCTCACCTTCCCTTTAACTTGCTGTTTCTTCCTCTCACTTTTCTGTTACTCCATCGCCACACTCCCAGGAGGTGAAAGAAATAAGCCCTGAACTGTTGGAAGAGACGAAGAAGAGGAAGTGAGAACAGGGTGAACATAAATTCACGAGGTGTTTCACTAAGATCTGTGTGTGCTTGCTGCATGAGTGGTTATACACAGACAGACATCTGCGGATGTCATGGTTCCCGCAGTCTATAAAACAAATGTTAAAAAAGCAGTGCAGATCTGTAGCTGGATTAAACCAGTGTTATGGCTGGTTTATGGACTGTACACATCCAATCAGAGCTCTAATTAAGCAAGCCGTGTGGGAATACTGAGAGCATAGCATCTCATAGACCTCAAGACTATATTGTTGTTTACTCGAGCCAAAAGACTTTGCACTGTGTGACTGCTGCAGCGCCATGTTGACACGGCTGTTTTATTATTAGCAAATACAGTTTTTTCCTGCACCTTCTCTGCTTAAAAGAGTCTTGGCGAGGCGGACCCAGGAGGCTGTACATTCTATTTCATTTCCATTTGAAAAACAGTGCAGTGGAAATGACAAATGTGTGAGGCCTATTGAGGAGCCTTCAGGGCAGTAATGTAAATAACAGAAATTAATCATCCTCTCCAAAGAGGGAGAAACACGCCTCACAGACACAACAAAGGTCACAAATCCGGCCTACGCCCTCACATCTTCCAAACAAGAAATGACAGACTTCTGACAAGCCACTAATGCTTAACTGTGTGGTCTGTGCGTTTTACTGTGTACTTGTTTACTGTGTGTGTGTGTATTCATGTTGGTGTATGAGTAACTGCAAGCATCTCATGACTGCTTTTTTTAAATGCATTTCTGAATCTGCCATTGAACGTCTTTGCGAGGTAGTGTGTGACAATCTGCATCAGCGTGCATGTGTGCTCGTACACCACCTTTTTCTGTTTTGAGTGAGTGTTTGGTTGCAGATTTGCAAGATACCTTTTTCTCTGAGGCTCAGAGGCTGAACCATATACTTTTAGCTGACAGCAAATAGTTGAGCAGAACCAATTTAATCTTCTTTTTCAGCCCGGGATGACATACGGGAGAATAAAGCAGTGAAGCTTGTCCTAACTCTCCTGATGGAAGCAGCCACTACAGGCGGCCGTACACCGAGGAATAGATGGTAATTGCAATGTGTTGATTTGAACTTTATAGGCATCATGGGAAACTATGGCAACACAATGTGGTATTACCATACACTGGGCAGAGACATACTGCAACTCTCTCGTAGCTAGTCTAACAGCTTCCAGGGAAGCTAATTTGCAGCTTGGGAAAATACTACCTGACAGATGGATTCACCAGTTGTACCCACAATTAATGGTCGATTCAATCTCATGGAAAAAAAGGATCCTCTGGGTAGCTTTGGCACAGGAGAAAGGGAGCACAAATGTTACTCTCCCACATCTCATAAATGTCACAATTAAAACCAACCACAAGCTCTGTGTACATTACAATGCCTCTCGGGGGGCAGCTTGACATTTGGACAATCATGTCGAGTTTCTCATCACGAAAGAAGTTGGATTTTATGTACCCTGAAGAGCTTGCGCATTGCAGCATTATCGGACTCATTTGGAGAGAAAGAGGCAATTGCATCGGGGGGGAAAAAGAAAGCACGGCAGAATGTCGCACATATATATACATAGCAGCAAGAGCATAGAAATAGGTTTTTTCGATGACTGCGATCTATACTTAGAGCTGGTCTGAGCTGAAGTGTTGCTGGTGAAGAGCACACACCAGCTGTCAGTGTGGGGAAAGAGAAGAAAATAGCTTTCATCACAGAGGGGAGAGGACTGTCGGGCCACAGGGAGGCAGAGACTGAATCAGTCATACATTTTCAAATAAATTCACATGGGTAAAGTAGAATTTGACTGCAGGAATTCAGAGTGTACGTAATGTAACCGAACTGCTCATCCTCCCCAGAGAATCCGCAGATGAACAGTAAAGCTATAAACAACAAATCCTTTCAGCTCCCAGAATTCTGCAGAGTCCAAACCAGATTAACAGTAGCTTTGCACCAAGTAGTCAATGAAAATTTAAAGGAAAGGCCTCCCGATTGTTTTACATAACACCAGGGTGGACGTTACTGAACTAGTGCTGACTCCATCTACACTTCCTCCATAGTGAATGGCTGAAACTGGGTAGCTTAATCATTGCCCTGTTGCTTATGTTTTTGTTGATGGACGAAATTATGGGATTTGACTAAGAGGATTAAAATGACAGCAGTTAATGAGACACAGCTGGGACTGGATCACAACAGACAAAATTGTAACCCCCCCTCCGCCCCCCCCCCCGTTGGAGTTACAAATCCATAAACGCATAAACATAACACACGCACACATGGGCATACACATCAATACAAAAGCACATATGTTCCCCTTCTCTCTCTCTCTCTCTTTAACACACACCTAGAGGCCAAGAGACAAGCTGCCACTCACTTCCATATAATGCTTATTACACAGGGTTTATTATCCCATTCAAATGAACCAGATTAATTCATGTCTTTTCTGCTGGATTTGAAGTATTTAGCCTAACAGGACACAATGGGAATAATAGCATAATTGTAAGCTCTCCCTAACCCCTCCTCTATCAAGTAAAAAAAAACCCAAAACAATACTGGTTATAGGGCCAATATATGATAATGAGGCTTCTGATGCTGTAAGTGAATTTCAAGGTTGATCCACATCACATTACCAAATTAATCCATGCTATTATGGCTTATAAAGTCGGCTACCATGACAGGATAAACAAGAGTAAGTGGCATTGGTAGGACAAAACATCTTATCTCCATTCTGAAACTGAATTATAATTGATGAGGTAATATTTATAGTTTTTTTGTCTGCTTGGAGGCAATGGAACGAGCTGTAAACAAATTACTGATATATTATCATGTATGGAAAACTGTTGCCTATTTACACATTCAGCAGACACAGAAACCTTAACAACCATTTGAAGACACATTAAAGACAACCTGGCAAATGTAATTCTAATATTTCATTCAACTCTAATTGGAGTTTTTTGTCTTTTGAGCTTCTAGATGCTCCACTATGTTCATCTGTTTTGTGAGCTTGGCCTGTTTGTTGTACTGTGCTAGGCATGTAGCAAGCAGTAGTAATAACGTATTGTGCTGTAAAGGCTCTAAAACCGTATGTGAAGCTCAGAAAAACTGTCTGTGACACCTTTCAAATGAAACGTGCTCATCTGATCCATTGTTAATTTGGTAGCATTTCATTTTACAGGGTCTCATAGAAAGGAACTGGTCTGTAACTGTGAATTCATTGGGAGGTCCTTTGAAAGAACTTTGAAATTTGTATTTATTTTTTTATTAGTGGAAATGGAGAAAGTGTTCCAGTGTTACACTTTCAGTTAATTAATATCGAGAATAACATTTAGTCTTTAGTGATTGTACAGCTAGTGGGCTAAACTTGCAAAAGTGTTGGTCAAAAGTTTGCTAATGGGCAAGTGGAAACTAATGTTCCCTATAATAAATGAATGATGGATAAATATTTGGGTAGAAACAGTATTTAATAGTATTTAAATAAAGTCAAGAACTGCTCATAAGCTCAACACAGACAACTGAACATAACTTGTCTATTTTTTCTATAATTGGTGTCAAAATAGCAAAAATATTCCTAGGAAAATAATTAGTTCAATTACAGATCTTTAAAATAAGATTTTACTTTTAATTTGCAGCCTTAAAGATACAATCCACTATCTGAAAGTATCCAGAAACCAAACAGGATTAGTCCATCACTGAAATTTAAAACACAGATTGATAAAACTGCTCTGACTCTTTCATTGATCAACAAACCTTTTAAACACAGACTGACAGCTGAATCAAAACGATCAATGTTTTTTTTGATGGATTAGGTTAAAGTGCAACTTCACACTAATGTAGATCACAGGCTTATACAGATTAACTTTAGTTATCAGAAATGATTCATAATTAATGTGAACAAAAGAATTGAATTCAGACTGAAGCCACCTCGAGGGCACCACCCTAAAAAATATAACCAGTTTACTGACTCAGTCTCATAAATTATGCATCCAAAAGTTTGGTATCCTAATTAATAATTAAATGATCAAAATAAAAGGTGAAATCTAGTTAAATGATTAGTGCCTAAATCCAAGTATAACCTTGTTGCAGCTGAAATAAGCACAGTGAAGGCAATTTGGAGCAATTTGGAGTACTTTGTACCGCAGAGGTTGACCTCAACAATATTCAGGTAAGAAACACTTCTTGTTCTAATATAACAGGGCTTATTTTACCTTAACAGTAACAGCTATACAGGCTAGCTAATGGTGTGGTTATATACATCAGTGTGTGTGTGTGTGAGTGTATGTCTGGGGCTAGGGGGGTACAAAACTAAGTGGTTTGCAGTAAAAATTAACCAGTTGTAAACTAGTACTGTAATTACCTGAGTACTGAAAAAAGCTCATATTAAATCTTACTCTACACTGTGGCTGACTGATGAAGGTAAGAAATCTTAGTTCCTTTGTTCTTCTATGATCAGCAATGTCTCAATCAGCTATTCATCGCTTTTATTGGTACAATTGTGTCAAAGGTCACAATGACCAATGTTAGCTGGACAATGGATGTACCAGGCTGAACAGCAGTGACAGACTAAATCTAAAAGGTCAAGGTTTATTTACCAAGCCATTCAATTATGATCAGTTAACAAAAAACAAAATGATTATTCACAATTTAGTCACAATCAGATATTCTTTATGCGAAAGTCCCTTTAACTCATATGGTCATAGAAATTGCATTTAAAGTTTTCGATAAGCACACTATGAACTTATATCCTCTATGTAAATGTCACTATGTGATATTTGATACAGTTACTATAGTACCCTGGATATGGAACAGAGCTGACTTTCATTAAATGTTCATGGATTGATATCTTGGAATAATCACCGTCGTGATCACTGCTGCCAGCCGGGCTGTCTTCCGAACTTTCCAATAAGTCAATCTTTCCATCCCTTCATCTTTATCTTTCCACCCTTGAGTGATGACAGCTGATGCAGGATGTCCAATGCATAAAAAACGTTAATGACATTCCTGGACACGATGTCCTCATGAGCAGCCTGCAGCAATCTCCTACACACAAAAGACAACATGCTTAATTAAATTCACGGGAGCCGTGATGGGCCAACATGACACTAATGTGGCCTGAACCTATATGATAATGCAATATGCATGTTAATAAAGAGGCGTGTAGTTTAAAGATTCTAAATAATGTAAGCAACACATTATTAATCATGGCTGCAAGCAGGCAGAGAAGACAGAGTGCCTGCAATGCATGCATTTTAAAGCAATCCTGGTGGGAAAAAAAAAACTACATGTACGTGTGTGTGTCCATCTGTGTGGGTGTTTTAATCTAAGTGCATCTTGTGACTTTGCTCACACAGCAATGATACATACCATCCCATTTTCTCATACAGCAGTCAAAAATTACATTCCCTGCCTCAATTTGCTGCAGCATGTATATTATGATTCCTCTCATCTTTCAGTCTTAGAGGCAGCCCAGTGTTCAGTGGGTACATTCAAAAGAGGGAGACTGTATTATAATCAAACTTTGATAAAACTAGCTGTGGCTCTTCCAGAGATGCATGCATTACAGTGAGCCCTGCTACCCCGCTAGATACAAAGGACAAAATGCTGAGAAGGATTAATCAGGGAGAGAGATCACAGAAGCAAGGCCATGGCTGTGAATTTCAGTTACATGATGTGATGTGGGCTGAGGAGTAAGCTAGCAAGATCAGAGGGTTAACCAATCAATCCACGACTTTCCTATGGTCGAGCCTGCATGATGGACATAACATTTCGCCATCCAGTGCTGTGCCTGCTTGTATTAAGATTCAACAATTAAGTCCAGCACTTGTTTTGGTTGTAAATAGTCAATCTGCTTTAATATTTGGAAATATGTCGCCCTTTCAAAGCTCAAGGGTTGCAGTATTATTTAGCTTGGCCCGATGCTGGAATGAATTAGTGAAATTCTGTGGGTGTGCTCTGAATGCCATTATGCTAATATTAACAGACGGTCCATCTGCAAGGAGCATCAAATAGGATGTGTTTCTGTTCAACTGAGCTATTTCTACGAGGTGGAACGTAGTTTAACCACCTGTGCACAAATTCTAATACAACCTGATTTTCATAGAGGCGTTGTGGTCATGACTGTTGAAATATTCTGTAATAGGAATCAGCCTATTCACTGAAATGTAAAAAGCAGTGGAGGTGATGCCCAACGACCCACAGGCCCCTATCATATCATAGGTTAAAAGCTGATTGAGACCAGTGACTTTGATTCTTACAGTAAGAGGGAACAAAAAGTTATGCTGCCATTTCAAATCAGCCTGAGTTTCAGCCCACACACAGGACATGCTTCAGTGGTCTGAGAAATTACAGGATACCACCCCTTCCAATTTCGCCATCACTGGACCAGACTGTTGCAGGCTTTTGAAACAATTACCCCAAGGGGACCAGCGTAACCTTGTTTATAGCTCATTGAGCATCCACAGTTCCAATTTAGCACAGGTAATTACAACATCGTTATCTTCTCCTAAATCTTCACCAGAGGTGTTATCACAAAAAGCTACCTTTGGCTCAGCGTTTTGCCATGTGGACTCTGAGTGAAACAAACACAGCATTAGTATGCCAAGGCATTTCTTCGACGGGCTTATGTTCGTTCTCCAGGTGTCGGTGACCCAGCGCAGCCTGCTCACCCAGAACACATCAGTCACACTAACACACATCTGTCGCACCGGTCCAACCCACTCCATCATAGACATGGCTAGTCTCTCTCCTTGAATGTCCCGCCCTGCTTGGAGAGGACAAACAAATCTTCTGATTTGCCTCTAATCTGCAGTCTACCCTCAGCATGGGCCACAGTCAGCCCAGCACATCAAGGACAAGCACTCCATAGGGGGGCTATCCATTAGCACAGCATCCTACCTCTCCCATAGTGTGATAGGGACAGGGCAGAGGGATATGCTCCAATTAGAGATGGAGACATGGGGACTTTGCCCCTGACATGTCCCTGCTGCTCTACAAAAGGAGTGTGAACACACCTTTCTCATACAATTAAATTAGTTCTCAGAAGGAGAATTTTACTCTGCATGATTCATTTGATGGAGAATCTGCAGTTACAAAGCAACAATGAATGAGAAGATTGCAAAGTAACCCTAACAAAAACGCAGAGTCAAAAGACAATCAGGCTCACATTGAGCAGATGGAACAAAACATAAGGAAAACAGCTACAACAGACTTCAGTCTTGAAACCAGCATAATGCTTTTTGGCCTGTCTTTTGAGGAAAGGGAGCAGGTGGAGAAGACTGTGTCCAGACTGTTCTCAGGGAGCTATGGAGCGACCCCATGCCAAGCCTGGATGCAGTGGAGAGGCTGAGGTCAAGAGGTCATGAACCAGGCCTGGTCAAGATCCAGCTGGCCTCAGTCCAAGATAAAGTTGCATTACTGAAAAGAAATCAGAAACTAAAGGATGATGATCGGTACAACATGATTTAAAACTGGACATAACTTTGCTGAATGAGATGCATCTGCTTTTACTGACAAAGTAATCACCCTGGAAGGTTATAAATAGTTTAGTTATAATAGAGTAAAACATAATGCCCCAAAGGTTTAAGGAGGTTGGCTTGTGTTAAGAATGATCTGTAGGAGAAATACAGAATTGATGTCGTAGAAAAACAGATGGACGCAATTCTGGGTTTGAGATTTCTGCATTTAAAGTTAGGATATATGCTGCTTGTTTTTACCTGCCACCTGTCACTTGAAATGTCAGTATGGTGAAAGGATGCTTAATTTTTCTTTAATCACCCCTGAGTGAAATTTATTTATGTTTAGGGGGCAATTTTTGCCTAGGGAGATTTCAACAGCAGGGTAGGTGCTTTTGATGACTACTTAAAAGAAGTGGATAAGATGGCCCACTAGAGCCTCCTTGGATGATTCTATAAACAAGAACGGAGAATCAATGATTGCATTTTTAAAAGAATCAAAGTTATGAATTGTTCATGGAAGGCTATGCCCTCGGAATGATAATAATACATCTGGAAAGTGTAACGCTGAGCTTGACCACATACAGTACTTGTACCATATGACATATATGCTTATAAACTGGTGACTCCTTTGAAGTATTAGCCCTATATCAATTAATTAAATTTGCAAACTGTATAGATCTAATTGGGGAAACATGTAGAGTTGCAGACCATTTTTTACTGTTGTTAAATAAAGACTGAATATCATCATTATGCAGCTCTTCAGGACAGTCTCATAATTTCTCCTACAAAAAAAGGCAGTCAGCAGGACCAGCTAACTTCTTATCTTCTGGTTTACGACAATCAACTTTTTTGAAAATGAAGAATGATTAATAATTCTATTTTAGAGAGCAAGAACATCTAGATAACTGGTATAGTAGCTTTTGCAAATTTATTAAAGAAGAAATGGAAGTTGATAATAAGGCTGGAGATAACCATTATCCTAAAACGGAGTTAGTTAATAAGAAACATTGCTGAAATAAGAATTAATGCAGTCATTGCATAAAGCTGAAAATATGTTTCTGAGTTCAAGTCAGCATATGGAAAGGAAGAAATTCTTAGAAGCCTTTAAAAACAGTCAGTGCACGTTTTATATAAGATACATATTTAAGATCATTGTTCACATTTTATGATAATATAATCATTCATAAGATGCAGATTTCAAAATCTTTTCAAAGAGCACAGGTGTTAACTTGAAGAAAGATGGGATGGCAATCATGTGGTTGGTTTGTCTGAAGTAATTAATCAGTGGGAGAGACACTTAAAGGTCTCTTCTCCAGTGAGACTTAAGATTTTGATAGTAAGTATTATAACGACATATAGTATGGTTGAGGAAAAAGTAATAATATAGAGCCAAATATTAAGAGAGGAATATTGTGTAAATGACAACCTTAATAAGTGACTTACTAAAATTAAAGTTCAAATGGCTATCAATAAAGCAAACTTGGGAGAAGCAACTGGAGTTGAAAATGTACCAAATGAGATATTAAATAACCCAAATTGTTTGATATTTTGTGTGAATTATTGAAAACACGTTTTGAATCTCTCAACACAAAAATGTGGCTTAAATCTATTATAAATCCAATGCCAAAGTCCCAACATGAGGACCCAAATGATCAGCCTAATGAGCACAGTTTACAAGCTGTATTCCTCCATACTTAATGCGAGGCTCATCTTGTATCAAGGGAAAAATTATTCAAATGAGTTTTGTAAGTCAAGGTCATCATGTCTTGATAATATTTTTGTATTGTCTATAATTATAACAAAAAATAAGTGAAAACAAGTCAATATGCAAATGCTATTGACTTTCAGAAGGCTTTTGATAAGATCAATGGGCATCTTTTAGCTTACGGACTATGAGTGAATGGAAAATGTTACAAAACCTCTCTATAGTCAGCCCATAGCTTGTCTAAGATTAAATGAGTATCATGCAAATTGGTTCCCAACCTCATCAGGGTTGAAACAAGGTGATGCTTTCCCCCCACCCCACCCCCACCCCCACATTGTTTGAAAATTATATAAATGATTTGGCTAAATAAATTAAATATTTAAACTGTAGGCTAATGTCTGGAAGGTAAATGATGAATATTCTTCTGTATGCAGACAACATAGCTGTACTATCGCCATCCAAAAACAGAATGCAGCAGATGCTCTCATACACTAATGGACGGTGTAAAAAATGTAGACTGTTTATTAATAAAAGAAAACTGAAATAATTGACTTTTGAGGTCCTTCATTTATTTGCAGCACTTATCAGTTTAAAGTTGGATCACATATGCTGAATTATGCAGACTCATAAATATCTCAGTTTCTACATTGATTGATTGATTCATAAAACGTGTTAAGGCTCTTGCTGTATCAGCAAGAAGAACTCCGGTTGGAATCGTTGGCATAAGTAAAAATATGAAAGATATGAGTTTCCAAACATACCTTAAAATTTTCAAGATTGTGTGGGTCCTGTGCTTAATTATTAGGGGGGGGATTAGAAATGTAAATCAGTGCAAACCAGTGCTATTGTTACGGGTGTGAACAAATATGCACCTAAGTTAGTTATAGTAGGGGAACATGGGATGACAATCATGTGAGGCTTGTTGGATAATATGTATAGGCTAGCTGTTCTTGAATTGGTTACTTGGTATGTAAGAAACAGAACAATGTTAAAAAATGTGTAGGTTCTTGGTCCAATGATGTGTGCACATTGTTCTGTGACTCTAATCTTTTTGATTAGGCTTTTTTATAATGAAGAACATTGGTTTGTTTAGAGAATCTGTTTTCCCAGCACAAAATGTAGTGGGCTGACAATATATGGGCTAAACCAAAGGGGTTTTGAAGACTCAAGTTTAGCAATTTGAACATTGACAGTTTAGCTTTTTGGAGCCGGAAGTGACCACATTTTGAAGACAGCAAGGGGAGGACCCTATGACCAGAGGCACTCCAACTATGACTAAATGCAATCTGTTCCGTTTGTTAACCACAGCAAAGAGTACAGAGGCATCAATGTAAGTTGTTTGACCATGGGGCATTCACAATCTGTTGATTAATTGTAATGTTACCAATGCTATCCTGCTGCTAGCATTAGTCTTAAACAGTCTAACAGTCTTAAAACCATTTAAACAAAATGTACTTACTGGGAAAACTGAAAGTCCAACTCCTTGGAGGTTCTCTCGTACAACCAAACGCCAAGCAAGACTTTTTTTAGGTGCCCAAAACATTGCAATTAACTTTCACGAACTGAAAACACTGTGACATAGCTACAGCTTTGCCTATACAATGGCATCTGTGGTTACGCCATGTTTACGTTACGTGGTAGACTTGTCAATCTCAAGGTAGCCACGCCCCAAATCATAACCTGCTTTATCCTCTATTTTACTCTAAATGGATAACTTACAACATTAACATTGTGCTGTATTGAAGATTACTTGAAACTAGCGATTGAAACCAAAAACTCATTAGGAAAATGTTTACAGAGGTAATAAATCAAGTAAGAAGTAGGGTCATTTTCTCATTGACTTCCATACATTCAGACTTCTTTTTACAACCAGTGGAGTCGCCCCCTGTTGGCCATTAGAAATAGTGCAGCAGTGCAGGTTTAACACACTTTTCAGACAAGAAATGGAAAAAACCTCTTTATCGAGATTATCTGTTGATATGTAACAGTTCTTTATGTGAACAGTTAATCTGGGATTTAGTTTGGTTTAATTGTTTATCTTGTTTGTGTTTTATTTTGGTTTTAGTTTTCCACATGTTGCAATATCCAAGTAACCCCCAGTGGGATGGGCCAAATGTTTGGCATGACACAGAAATAAAACTAAATAAATAAATAGATAATAATAATAATAAATAAATAAAACTATCACTAAAACATACAAAAGGAAAGATATAATGTAGCCTAAGTAAGTCCCTTTATTTATAAAGCACCTTTCGAGAGCAGAGGCGTCAAAAAAGGGCTTCACAGAAGAAATAAAGCATATATACATAGACATAAAACGCAATAAAAATAGAAAGATTACACAAAGGCATGTTGGCAGAAATAGGTCTTGAGATGCTTTTTAAAGGTGTACACAGAGTCCACAGATCTTAAATCCAAAGGGAGGAAATTCCAAAGCTTAGGAGCCACAACCATAAAAACACAGTCTCTTTAGTTTTAAGCTTCACTTGAGGATCAACCAACACCACCTGGTCCATAATGACACCCAGATTTGTTATGATGGGTTTAACCAACAAGGTAAGAGACCCAAGACCAGCCCTTATCAGAGCAAGACAAGGAGGGGCATAGATAAGGACATCTGTTTATTCTGTATTTAGCTCCAATAAATGATCTGCCATACATTTTTTATAGCATTTAGGCGGTTATTTAAAACTGACAATAAAAGGCTTTCCTTCCCTGTCATTTCACTTGCCTTGGGCTGTTGCTGTTCATTCACCTCATGAAGCCAAATCATTTTCATCATGCTGTTTCTTTTCATGTGTGTGGTGCTGCCTCGGTGTGTGCCTGTAATGCGCATGAATGGCTGGTCCAGCTTATGTGTGTATATATCTATGGGAGAATATGTGTGTGATCCTGTGTGTGTTTGCTTGCTTTTTTTGGCATCTGTGTGAAAACACTATCTTGGGGTGGTCTTTGGCATGCATCTCTCGTTCGAGGCTTCCATCAACAGAAATCCATCCATCTCTATAGTGCAGCATGCTCAGCGTGCCTGTACTGGGTTGAGATAGGCTGGACCAGCTTCATGCTTCATGCATTTGCATGCTGCATGAACACATTTCGCTGTTGTCCGGTGGGAACTCCTTTCATTCATTTGCATTGTTTTTACTCTCTTACACAACGGGAACCAATTTGTGGCTGTAGTCCGTCTGATTTCTAATCAGTAATTGTATACATGAGAGGTAAAAGACACAGAAGAAAACATAGCAACAACACACTGGTATGAATATTTCATATTTATTCTATATGAATAAAACACAACATAGTCCTGATTCAACCACAGAACAGCATACCTTTGACCAGTCCCATGTGTATCCGTTCATTCTGAAGGAGAGAGATGAGCACTCCGATATGAATGGGTATTTCTATTATCAGACACCTCCCATGCAATCTAAACTTCACCAATGGCCTGCAAATGCAAGTGCATTCTTTTGCATAAACACAAGGAAAATCTAGTGTATTTGGTTGATTATGCAGTGTATCAACTATGCATGAAGCAATTACATACCAGGGCCTAGAGGCTTGGATGGAAAGCGAATGGATGAATTTCTACAACAATCCCTCCCTCCACTCTTTCTACATGTCCATTCATTAATCCAGCTGGGCGGCCATTTGTTTGTGCAAATATTCATTTAGCTGTTTGTTTGTCTGTTCACTCAGCCATGGAATTTTTTGTTTTGTTTTTTTTATGTCTCTTTTAAGAGATGTCAGTGTCTTGTGACCCAAATCTGCTGGGATTTCCATGTGAGTTGAAGAGACTGACTGCATTTATAAATAAAGGTCAAAGGTAGAAACAGGCACTAGGGACAAGGATCATGGTGACAGAAGAAGTGAGAGGAGAAATAAACCACTGGATCTGCAGAGGCTTAGATTGATTGGAATTTAGAGGGAGGGAGGAAAAATTAAATTGGGGTAAGGGAGGGAGGTGGGGGGAGGCTGGATACAGAATAGATGGAGACTGAGAGAGAGAACAGAGCAGGAGTCAGCATGATATGGGGCACGCCAGAGAATGAGATTTTTGCCCTGCGAGCACCAACTTCAAAAGCTTTTGGGGGCATGCCTCTACACAATTTTACTCTTAACATAATCCAGATTTGTGTGTGTGTGTGTGTGTGTGTGTGTCTGTGTCTGTGTCTGTGTGTGTGTGTGTGTGTTTGTGAGAGAGAATGAGGCAGTGAATGAGGATTGGGCTGAGAGAGATGTAAGAGAAACAGAGGCATCTCCGTGGCAACCCCCCACCCCTCCATTGATCCCCTTTAGAAGAGAATTAATAACTCATCACCCATTTCACAAAGTCCAACATTTATGATTGCTTTGAAAGGCGAGATATACACTGTATTAGCCTGCTTTAAATGAATTTAGAGCAGCCATTAATTCATATGCAGTGTGTGTTTTTAAGGTTGTCTCAAATGTACTTTTGCTTGTCTGTCTGGGTTTTTTTGTTTGTTTGTGTGCCTGTCTGTCTCCCATTCTTCCATCTGGATTCTTTTAATCCCATTCTCTTCCTCTAATCCATCTTTCTCCCTCTCTTCCTCCTACACTCTCTTCTCCTCTCTTTGCCCCTGCTCCCTTCTTTATCCTCCCTCTCTCTCTTTCTCTCTGCTTGCTTGATCACTGCTGTCTGCATTGAGAGGAGCTGTATCCTGAACACAGTTGTGATTCACTTGGCAGCCACTCGAGATAAACATGTTGTGGTGGACAGACGCCTGGGTCCCGGTCTGGAGGAGCAGGAAGGGGAGGACAGACTGACGTGGGTGGGCCCTTGCCCTGGTCCCAACGTCAGCATGGGCAGCAGCGAGCAACACCAGCCACTTGGCCAGATGGTCCGAAGTCGAGTTCTCGCCACTGTTCATCAAATGCACCCGCTCCCTCTGTCTTGCCTCGCCATGGCCCCCAGCATCATGTCACAGTGGAACCAGAGAAAATTAGCACCTAATTATAGGCTCCTCTCTGTGAAGAATGGTAGTGGTGCTGGTAGTGTGTGTCAGCTTGTGGAGGCTAGATGGTTGACTCACCATGGGACCATTTATGTGTGCATGAGAACACATATAAGCAAAACGCTGAACCTCCCCTCTTTCTGGTTGATTTGTGCCTCAGCAGGGTCTGCCCCCACCCCCCCACCCCCCCACCCATGGATGCCACAACAGAAACCACTTGTGTTCCATCTCTGATTCAGCAGGATTAATTACACATACAATGGAAGTTGATGCCTCTGGTTTCAATGCTCCACAGGCTCCCCTGTGTTGAGGATGGTGTAGTTAATCTTCACTGGGAACAATGGAGATGTTGTTATGGCGTATATGCTTGAGACGTGGATATAGAGAGCTTGACTATGCTGCCATCTTGTGATTGCATCTAGACAAGTACAGATGTAAATGAGCACACAGAGAGGGTATCCCGGACTATTTTCTCAATACAGTAATGTTAAATTGATGTCAATGGTAAATGTCTTATATATTTCAAGGAATAGGACAATAGTTGATTCAATATCTGAACCTATAAACCAAACTATTGAAAGCCCTTAAATCTAACGAAGTATTTGATACTGATCAGATTCTCAGCTAAGGCAATCTGTGATCAACTGAAAATATCCACAGTTGCTCAAAGGGAAGAACCAGCATTAGTCGATAAATAGCTGCATGATGAAACTATGAAAATCTAGAAAGTAAGAAATGCCTCCTGCTGAACAAGTGTCTAGTGTCTTCCAGCATTGTGAGGAATCCAATAAATTCAGTCACTTTCATCTGGAAAGTTAGCAATAAAATCTTTATTAGGTCTGCAAAGACTTACCAAAAATAGGTTAATATAACAAAAAAGTAAATTTCTCATTCCATACAAAACCATGTTGTATCACACTTTAATACTGTTTAATACTGTTGATTACTCTGACATCGCTTCACATATTACACTATTCGATTACTACACAACAGAGAGGAGAAGGGAAATTTTACTGAGCAAAACATTTAACCAATGTCACTCAAAAACTCATAATCTACACTTTCATCACTCTGAAAGTGAATCCATTCTTGTAGATGTAATTTTGGTAGTTAATACAAAACTTTGGCACAATCGATACTCTGTCATCAAGACACCAGTCATGAAGAAAACTGAAAGCAAATGTCTTTGCAGGTTTTAGTGCATGTTGAAGAGCGAGGAGCAGCAGCAAAAAGGAAGGACGGGAGTTTGGTTGATGTGTGTACGTGGTGAGAAAAAGGTGGTAGGCCAGTGGAGGAGAACCGGGCATTGGTGCAGTTTATTTTAGGGTACAGCCACTTTGTAGGGGCTCCCAGGGACATTGTCATCACCCCATTTAACGATGACGGTGTAGCTGCCCTTGTCCTTGACGGTGTAGGTGACGTTATAGAGCTTGTTACCCATGTGCTTGACGTACACCTCCTCACAGGGAGTATGTGGTCCATGCACGCCCACCATCAGCATGTTGGTACCTGGATGAGGACAGTGAGAGCGGAATTTTATGATCATGGTGTACAAAGGTTGTACAGGTGTGTGGTTGTGTAGGCTTAGATAATAAAAATGTTCACATTAACAAAGCATTAAATGACAATATGTGATGTGAAAGGGGTCGCTTGTAATGACAAACGCACAAAGAATTTTAACCTCTAGTTCTCAGCAGTGCAAAATCTTTTGCATCCATTGGCTCATTGCTGTGGTTATATAAGTAACGTTAATGGTTACTTAATGTTTGCCGTTAGTGATTAGCTGGTGAACTGATGGAGCAATTAGCACATAAATTGCCAGATATTTCCCTTAGTAGTTTGTAGAGTCCAAATAGAGATAAAAGATGAGTTAATATTAGATTTACATCTGCCAGATGGCTAGAAACATGTCCAGTTAATTCTTCATTTTCTTATTGGCTGTTGGATAGGTAAACTGGTACTGTTCACAAAGTCGTTTGTCACAAAATTTTTATAAGGTGGTAACATGTCAACGTTGCATTTACAGCTTGGTCCATTGACCCCCAAGCAACAAATAAAAAATATCAATTTCATAGTGCTTTAACTACAGCGTTTGAAGAAATTATGTTTGTGTGATTTATGGTTGTACTCTATGAATATAACATCTGTCTGTGTACTTTGTTATGTGGGTGATGATCTCACCTGCTTTGCTGCAGTCAACTGTAAAATTGTTTTTCTGTCCCACCAAAGCCTTGGACAGCCCCGTTCCACGACAAACCACCTTGCTGGCATCAGATGTCAGTTTGGTCGAGGTGGTGGAAGAAGAGGACGAGCTGTAGGCACCGCCCAACTTGGAGGTTTTGGTAACTGTTTCAACCAAGACTGAAGATGTCTCATGGAGGCTGTGTCCCCCTGACAGCCTGGTGCCTGCAGCAGAGAGAGATAGATAGAAAGTAAGGTTATCTTATGTCATCATGGCTCAGTCCAGACATTACATAACACACTAAGTATTGACAAAGATGAGAGAGGCAAAGATGCTGCTGCTCAGGGGGAGAGTTTCCCTCCTCAGAAAAGTGCAAGGAAGTGCACTAGTGCCTGAGCTCAAATTTGAAAATATTTCATGCCATTTTCAAATAAAGTGAACTTCCAGGACTCCTGAGAGTTCTTTCAAATCTTGAAAGCATTTCTATATTACATTAATATAAAGAAGGCATTTGTAGGCAGCAAGTGGAGATGGGAATTTACTCCTGTACTGCCAGAGAAAGAGTTTTATGTAAGATGTACACTGAGCAGCACGAGTGAGGATGACATAACATTTTCTTGACCTCAACACTTTCTGAGGAACATTTGTTTCATAATCAAGACACTAGATGCAAAAATGACTGTCAACCAGACCTGTCACTTTAGCTTTGAATGGGCTGCCCACGATGTGCTGTGGCCCGCCGTATTTAATGGTGATGAGATAGTTGCCAGGTGCCATGGGTGTATAGATGATTTTGTAGCCTTCGGGACACTCGCAACAATCCATCTTGACTTTGGATGGCCCGTCAATGTTGACTGATAAGGTCCCAGAGCCTGCATTACAGGTGTTGACCACAAAGTCTGAGGGTGCACCTGTTGAAAAAGGGACAGTGAAAAAATGGACAGAGATGATGAAAGGACATCTTTTGAATTCAAGTTTAAAAACAGAAATTAAACTAAAATAGTAATATTCAGTGGGGTGATATCTACCTGTGATTCCTCCCTGCAGTCCAGGGCCATGTGCAGTCACCATGCCTGGGTCCCCAATCAGCCCTGGGTCTCCCACTCTCACATTAAAGGGGCTTCCAGGAATGTGGCATCCATTGAACTTAACATCTATTGAGTGAACTCCATTCTCCCGTGGAATGAAGCGGATTGCACTTTTGTCTGAAAACATAAATAGACATGTTACTTTCTTTGAACTTTCTGAATATTGCACTGTCCTCTGAATTCCACTTTGTGCCACAAAGGTGAGGTTGGTGCATACCGCTGTCCAGCTCAGTCACATAGCATTCCTCAGAAGAGCCGGATGGGGTGTGGACTTTGGCATCTACCACACCTCGAGCCCCATTTCGCTGCACCATGAAGGAGGCTTCTTGGTTTACCTTCAAATCCTTCTCCTACAAAAGATAGAGAAACATATGAATATGTGTGTATGTGCATTGTGTGTGTGTGTGAGTGTGTGTGTGAGAGTGTGACAGAGCCTCGGGGGACACAAAGTGTGTGACTCATCATGCCTGAACGAGAATAGATTGAGCGGTTGTGTGTGAGAGGCAGAAAAGGTCAGAGTTTATTGCGAGGCGTTTAGTGTTTTTGCCCTATAGGCGGACAGCAGTCCTACCAGACATAAGAGATAGTGTGACATTTTAGATGTTGGTTTGATATTACACTACACCTTGCTTCTAGTGGTAGACAAGGACCCTGAAGTGGCATCTCACTTAACTAAAAATACATACTTTTAGTATTGTTGGCAATAGAAACTGTGAAAGCAAATAAAACAAGCCTCTGTGAAGTGGGGATGCCAATATTGTAAGATGTCACAGGTATCTTTTAAAGGGTCTTTATCTTCCACTCACTCTATTCTTTCTTTCTTTCTTTCACTCAGACAAAAATACAATTACATAGACTAACTGACACAGCCCACACATAGCACAGCTTGTGTTGCCCCACATTAGCATGGGACAGTTAATCCAGCCCTTCATCAGTGGCCAGCATCACAGTATTATAGTTCTGGGTAGTGCTCCAACACTGGTATTCAATTACGCTTCAAGGGCAAAGTGATATTAGAGGGAAATATCTACAACCGCTCATACACTATACAGTATATTGCAGTGTATTATTCAACCCTGATATTTTGTGACAGTGAATTTGTTATTTCTTAGGTAATTTTGTGCAACAAATGAATGTGGCTTTTGTCAACTCTATGTGTGTGTGTGTGTGTGTGTGTGTCTTATCTTACCTGAACGCTTGTGACAGTGAGCCTGCGGGCCTCGTCTGACAGTGTAGCAATCGGAACGATGAATGGGCTGTCAGGGATGTGCTCGTTGTTGAACTTGATTGACACCTCATAGTCACCTGGGTAAACAGACATGTTATTTCCTTTTACCATCAAATGAACTGAAGAAGTGTTGAAAAATCACTAAATTATTGAACAGATAAGAGACAAATAGACTGCAAGGACACGCTCTGCTGAAATATACAAATTAGGAAGAGGTTTTACCTGGTTCTTTCACTATGTAGGAGACCCCACAGGAACCATCCTTCCTGTCCTCAAAGGAGATTTCAGCCTTGCTTGGCCCCTCTACAGCGATGGACAGGCCACCAGCACCTGCCTCTCTGGTCCAGATACTAAATTCACCTAGGGGAGTTCAAACAAAGATTAGATTGGATGGGAAGTGGGTTTTACATAGGGTTCATCTTGAGAATCAACAATTCACAAAATATTTTATTAACTTTTATGAACTTACTTGGTGCTCCAGCCACACCTCTCTCCAGGCCCGGACCTCCTGCGCGGACCTTGTGTGCCCCTCCCTCCCCCATGGGTCCCACAGTAAACTGGAAGGGACTTCCGGGAACATGTTGGCCTCTGTACTTAACGTTGACAGTGTGTGGTCCAATTTCATGAGGGATGAAGCGCACACTGTAGGTGCTGCTTCCTCCATCCACTAGGTCAGCATCCACTGTTTTCCCACCGGGGCTGGTAACCTGAGCCGTCATGGCCTGAGAGCCACTCTCAACTGGTGAGACAGAGCAAATTATATACAATTAAGACATTTTTTCAAGACAAGTAACAGATATTGTTGATTACAAAAATGAAATACTGCAATGACATTAGGTTTTATGTGTACAGGTTTTTACAAATCAAAAGGGTTGTTCAAAGTTGGACTCTCACCCTCAGGTCTGGCAGTGATGCCAGCAAAGTTGCTGAGGCTCTCTCTACCCAGAAAGTCTCCAAAAACATCTCTGAAGGGGCTTCCGCCTCCACCGACCTGGGTGCTCTCCTCCACTCGTACCTCCCTCTTGGTCTCTCCACCACGGGTTTTGCTGATCTCTGTGCGCTCAGTGCGGGTGTATGTGTGGCTGCTGCGTGTGAATGTCCTGGTCAGCCTCTCCTGAGCAGAAACCATCTGAAACCAGTTTCCTGTAGCCAGGAAGGACAATACCAGTGAGATTACAGGGAAAATTGTTTGACCATTCTGTAACTACTTCTGTCTGGCTTCTGTACTGACCTGGGATCTTAAGATTAAGGCCACATGTGCTGCCCACTGAAGCGATCGAAGATGCCTGCCTCTTCCTGGTAATGCTCTCTTTGATCCTTCCTTCTCCAGTGACCTTCACTGTGAAAGGACTTCCTGCAGGGCACAAATGCATATTCAGTAAACATCAAGTAATTTATTTAAGACTTCAAACATTTTCCAAGCTAAAGATTCTAACCTGGGATGTGCTTTTCAGCAAACTTGATGTTAACGGTGTAACTTCCAGGTTCTGTTGGACAGTAGGTTACCCTGCATGTTCCATCTTCCATATCTTCACAGTTGATATCCACTTTGCTTGGACCCTCAATTGACAATGCAAGACCTCCATAGCCTAAAGGGAAGAGAGAAGCAGATAGAAGTTGGAAAAATATTTGTTGCTTTTTTCAACAAATCTAGCCGTAAACCATGAAACCTGTTTCTGAAGCCTACCTGCATTCCTTGTATCCACAAAGAATTCAGCCATTTCAAAAGTGCGTGCCTCCACCAGGCCTTTACCAAATGCCTTGACTCTGCTGGCCTCACCAATCTCCGACTGGCCAACCATAATTTTGAAAGGGCTGTTTGCCACGTGCACGCCATTCTTCCTCACGCTCACTTCATGCTCACCGACTTCCTTAGGGGTGAAAGAGATACCTGAGGGAAAAAAAATAACAGGGAAAAGTACATAAGAAAAAAAACCAAGCACAGAAAATTTAAATGCATTAGATGAATCCAAGGTCTTATCATTATTATTGAATTTCTGTGATTTTGTGTATGTGGCAGGTGAAATCTCACCAAGATGTCTGTTGGGCAGTCTCTTTAGCAGACAGGGCTCCTCATTGCCTGAAGGAGCTCTGATACTGGCAGTCAGGGAGCTCAGATCAGTCTCTGCAATCTTCAGGGACACGTCAGCTGCTGTACCAACATTCAGCTGGGATGTCCTGGTTATGGTGTCATCCCCTGAACACGAAAAAAAGGCGGTTTAGATGTATGTCGACCCTTAAAACCTGATTCAGGGTTTCTATGGGAGAAGTGATTGTTTTCCTCACCAGTGATCTTAGCAGTAAAGGGACTGCCAGGAATGTGCTTGTTGTCAAACTTGACAATGATGTTGTAGTCTCCAGGTGCTGTGGGCAGGTAGGACACAGTGCAGGTACCATCTTTGTTGTCTTTACAGGTGATCTCAGCCTTAGAGGGACCCTCCACTGCCAGCGATAGACCACCTGAGCAGGAGAAAAAAGTCCAAGCTTCTTACTTTTCTGCAGTTTATAAAGGTTACCTGTATTAAAACAAATCCACTGTGTCCAACTATCCCAGGAAAAAATAGGCTATTGTACCTTCTCCTGCATTCTTGGTAACCACAGTGAAAGTGGCAGCTTTGTTCACCATGCCGTAACTCAAGCCTGGACCATAAGCAGTCACCACTCCACTGTTCACAGCATCCACAAAGAACTGCAGTGGACTTCCTGTAGGAAATAATCATTTACAAACAGAAATGAGTTCAAAGTCATGTAGGGTCATTTTTAAAGAACAGTGGGTAAAATCAACAGAAAAGGGTAGACATTCTTCAGACTGCATCACTAACATCTAGGAATATATCAGATAAAGACATGTTTTTTAACACTTCCCCATCTGTATAAAGTGGTGTGTTGCTGACCTGGAATGTGGTTGCCTTCATATTTGATGTCCATCTCATGCAGGCCTCTCTCTGTGGGCTGGTATTTGATTGTGATGGTACCATCCTTATTGTCAGTAATGTGTGGGCGAGCAGTCTTGCCTGAAGGCATCCGCACCTCACCTAGAAATGACAACAGTGTGGTTAAATGTAAGTGACCCAAAAAAGAGGTTTTTGAGGTTTTGTTGAGAGGTGTATGTGTGTATGCACATGATTTTGTTTTTCTATGAGTGGTGTTTGTCGCACCTGTAATTTCTCCTTGCTGGGGCATGAAGGGGACGAGGAAGTTAACGGGACGGAAGAGAGGATCCACAGTATCGCAGGGAGCAACTGGCTCATTTGTGGCCTGTCAAAGCAGAAACATATTTTGTTCTATAGAAGTAGTTGTCACAACAAATATAACACACATAGTTAAGTACACACTTTCAACTGTAACAGTTATTTTTATACTCATCTACTCACCATCACATGGAAGGGGCTCTTAGGGATGTTCTGCCCCCCAAAGCGAATGGTAATAACATATTTCCCAGGTTCAGGGGCTGTGTAGTAAATGTCAAAGGTCCCATCGTGATTCTCCACCACATCCATGTCCACCTCCATCCCCTGTGGAGTAAGCACCTTGCAGGTCACCTTGCCTTTCCCAGCAGCTTTGGCATCCACAGTGATGACTGTATCCTCAGAGGTCTGCAGCTTCTGAAGGCTTGCTGTTAAGCACAAAGGAGGTAGAGGAAGGGCAAAGAGTAATTAGTGCTACATAAATGCATGGATTCTTGGAAGATTTTCTAGGAATATAACATGGAAATAGAAATGGTTGGCTTGGTTACTTACACATGCCATGTCCTCCAATAGATACTGGCAAGTAAAAGAGCATGACAGTGAATATACAGTATATAAATAAAAAGATACAACTACAATCTGTAATAATATTTATATTTATTAGGACCGTTTTGGTTTCCCTACCTGTGAGTCGACATTTGCTGGCATCTCCTGTTGGCAGGGACTGGATGCTGTATGGAGAATAAGGAATCTCATCTCCTCCGTATTTAATGGTGATGGTGTAGGGACCTGTTGAGTCAGGTACATAGGAAACGGTGTAGGTACCGTCCCTGTTGTCCTGGATGGTTGCATTCTTTGGCTTGCCCTCTGGGTCCTGTCAGTAGAGGAAATCATGTTATCTCAGAAAGCAACTAGTGTTTTAAATGCTGGAAATCTATGAATAACTGTAGCTTAACTGACCAGAATCTGCACAGTGAGCAGTCCCTCTCCAGCATCACGGGCATCAATAGTGAATTCAACAGGCAGGCTTGCAGACACACCTTTAGTGTCAAGACCAGGCCCACTGGCGCGCACCTTACTGGCATCATGCCCAGGCTGAGACATTACCTTGAATGGACTGTGGATGAAGGAGAGAGTAATTACTAAACCCAATCCTATTAAAGACAGGAACTGGAACGGGAATATTGTGAGCTATAGAGCACAATTTTAGTCGAGACATATCTGCACATACTGCCAGGCATGGTGGGTTTCTATATACAAAGTATACCTGTGTGGGACTTCCTGATCTGCATATTTGACAGCTACAGTATAAGGTCCGTCCTGGGCTGGGGTGTAGTGGACTGTGTGGGTTCCATCACCATTGTTCTTGACACCAACTGGCTCCACAGACCCTGGAAATAAAACATTATGGAATAAATGACACACCACCAACTACCTGATTGATCGTTTAGAGTAAGCTTTGCGCAGTTGTGCTTGTGTCGTTACCTGTAGGGCCGTAGAGTTTGACATCTAGTGGGGCCTGTCCAGCTTGTGTGCTGTCCACTGTGAAGGTTTGAGGCACATGTGCCCTCACTCCGGTGCCCAGGCCAGGACCAGAGCACTTCACCTTGCTGGGGTCCACTGGGTCCTTCACTGGTACACGGAATGGACTTCCAGGGATCGGCTGACCTCCATAGTTAATGTTGACGTCGTAGTCTCCAGGAGTAAAGGGGACATACTCCACACTGCAGCTACCATCTTTATTGTCTTTGCAGGATATTTTTGCCTCTGAGGCTCCTTCGATGGTCAGGCCCAGGCCTCCTGTGCCAGCCCCCCTGAGAAACAAGCCAAAATATTATATAGCTTGCCAACTTTAACCTGCACATACTGTATAATTGTTTGATCCAACCGTACCTGGTTTCTACAGTAAAGCAGTTGGACTTGTTGGTTATTCCTCCCTCCAGACCTGGTCCATAGGCACGGACCCGGGTTGGATCACATCCCTCCACCACTGACACTCTGAAGGGGCTCTTGGGTACAGGAACATCATCATACAGCACCTCAATCAGATGCATTCCTGCACACAAACAGATACATCAGAGCAAGGAAGTAAGGAAGTCTTCTGTCATTGCACTTGTTTTTAATTATGGGCCACACAACTTCCCTTTTAGGGAGATAAACATCTGTTTATTTATAAAAGACGCCATCTAGAGTGCAGACGCTCTGGTGAACGAACAAGACATTACATCTGTTCCCTATTCATTATTCTGTTACAACATTTTTCTGACAGAGCCTTCTCAGTAGGACTATATGCCAGATTCCCAGCTCCACTGCTATGATATTAGAGCATGTCTGGTGGTAGAGAAATGCTCTGTGATCTCTTTGCTTTGTGGTCTCTATTAATACCCCCTGTCATTCCCTCACTGTATTACTGAGCACAGGCAGCCTTCAGCACACATACCTGCCTGGTTAAGAGCTTCTGTTCCAGAACACACTATTTATAAATCAGAGCCTGTCTGCCTCTCTGCTCTCTGCCCCTCACATCATTGCTCCACTGCATCATTCTGTATTTATACCTCTCTCTCTCTCTCTCTCTCTCTCTCTCTCTCTCTCTGACTTTTCCCACTCTCCCCTCTATTCCCAAATGACACCCAACATGACTACATGTTAGTGATTTCTCTGTCTGCCTGTGTGCTCTTTCAGACAGCCTGTCTCTGTAAAAAAACTATTTTCTATTTATCTGCAGCAGGTTAGGCTTGTAAGTGTTAGAGTGTTTTGATATAGATCTCATCACTTTCATCACTTTCATTTCACCACTTAACGTCTCTCCAACCTAGGATCCTTCAAGTGCACAAATTAACAGTGTTTAATGAAGTAATGTCATCCCTTTCTCTGTGCTCATACCATCCTCGAATGCTGTGTACTCCACTCTGTAGGTGCCATCTCCCTTGTCAGTGATGTAGCTCTCTGTGTTGGTGCCGGAGGGGTTGATAATAACAATCTTTACATGATTCCCTCCAACTTTGTTGAGGGAGCGAGCATCAACAATGAAGTGAGTTGTGACTTCTCTAAGGACCCCTGGAAACAGAAAAGGCGTGAAGATGATTTGTTTGCCAAAAAGAAACATTTTGTCTTGATCTGTAAAACTGATCGTGAGCTATTCATGAACAACTTTAAATAATACAAAATAGTGCTACAACTCGTGCTTTCCGACATCCAATCACCTGTCAAATATTTTTTTAGAAATTGACTAATGAAAATGTTGACCAATGTCCATTATAATTCTCCAGAGCAAAAGGTGATGTCTTAAAATAGATTGTTTTGTCTGAAAAAATAGTTCAAACCCAAATATATTTATATTTATATTTATATTATATTATATATTTATAATCCTACCACTAGTTCATTCTGTAGATTCATTAGAAAAATGAATATAATGTGCTAACTAATCTTAATCATTTTCTTTGTCCTCTGTTCTTGTGTTACCTCTGGGCTCCACTCCTGGTCCATAGACATGTACTCCACTGGTGTCCAAAGACGGATCAACCTGCAGGACCTTTGGAAACTGGGGAATCATATGGCCACCATACTTGATGGTAATGGTGTGTGTGCCGTGGAAAGGTGGGATGTACGTAACAGAGAAGGTTCCCTCCGCAGTTTTCTGGATGTGCACTTCAGCCTTAACCCCGGTCTCAGACACAATCTCGATGGTGAGCTCAGAGTCACCTGCTTGGGTGCAGTCCACAGTGAAGGTTGCTGGTTCGCCTGCCTTGGCCCGCTCTAAACCAGGACCGCTAGCGGTCACCTTGCTGGGGTCGAAGGCTGGGCGCACTGCAGCCTTGAATGGAGAGCCTGGGATGTGCTGTTCTGCAAACAGGATGTTAATGGCATACTCTCCAGCCTCGGTGGGCAGGTAGGACACTGAGCATGTACCATCACCATTGTCCTGACACTCAATCTTTGCTTCGCAGGGACCCTCCACAGTCAGGCCAAGCCCACCTGCACCAGCTCCCTTTGTGTCAATAGTGAATGGAGCTGGTTTACCCACAATGCCTCCCTTCAGTCCTGGGCCAAAGGCTTTGACCTGTAATACAATAGCCAGGTCAGTTTGATGATACAGATAGGATTTTAGTGACTTAATAATAACCAAATTGATATGTGGAAAATGGAGTACTACATGTAGCTTTCATGAACCTTCACCTTTGAAGGGTCAGCAGGCATCACTGCTTCCACCCCAAAGGGGCTTCCCATCACCGGGTTGCCATCATAGCTGACATCAACCTTGTACTGTCCCTCCTCTGGGGGAATGTACTTCACACTGTGAATGCCTTTGCCTTTGTCTGATTCCAGCTTGCATGGGATGGGTCGGCCAGAGGGTGAGGTCATTTTCACACCTACATCACCCTGGCCACCAGCACCCTTTGTGTTAACTGTGAACTCCTGGTCCTTTCCAACTTCAACTTCTGCAAGAAACATTCACATGAAATATTTAAACTATTGCATTTTTCAGTTTTCATTTCATGCATGATTTCAGTTACAATCATTACTACAGCATTTTCCAAACAATTTTATTTGGTAAATGTAAGAGTTTAGTACAATGTTTTTAACTTACTGGTGTCTAATCCCTCCACTTTCACTTTTGCAAGATCCAGAGGTGGAGCGACTGTGATGTTGAAAGGACTCTTGGGAATGGGATCTCCTCCATGAGTCACTGAAATTGCCATGTTACCCTAAAAATACACAAGAGGAATGAATACGAATTGATTTGGGGGTGCCTTAGTGAATAATTGCTGCATCTTGTTCTAATGTTAATAGGCTTCAAACCGAGGTCTACTGTACCTGCTGAAGAGCAGTGTACTTGACAGTGTAGGAGTAATCGTGGTTATCGATGATCTCAAAGTCACGAACCGCCTCTCCCTGGCCTGATGCTGCAAAATGCACCTCAGGCTTGGCCTTGCCTGCTCCCTTTGTGTAGATGGTGAAGTGGGTTGGAGTGCCCACCTCCACTCCTGAAACACACGTCTTTTGTCAGTGCTATCAATCCTAGTGAAATCATTTTTATGACAAGTATTGATGTAGGTGTTTGTTAGAAATATAGATATATAAATTTAGTGAGAATCTCACCTGTCTTGTTGAGTCCGGGCCCCTCTGCTCTCACCTTACCGGCATCATGGGAAGGATCCACTTTGACTTTGAATGGACTGATGGGAATTTCCTGACAAAGCCAATCATAAAAAAAATAATAAATTATCAAAAACAAAAGTAAAATCATTCCAGAACTGATAACTGCTAACATAATGTATTAGCACTTGAACTGTAAATTGAATTCCTACCTGGTCAGCAAACAGCACCATGATGGTATAGCGACCTGCACCAGGAGGAGTGTACTTGACAGTGAAGGTGTCATTGTCATTCTTGATGATGTCAAAGTCGATGTCTGCCTCAGCAGGGCCAACCACTCCTGGGGCACATTTGATTCCAATACTGATGTCCCCTAATGGTGCATAGTAATGAGCATAGTTCACGAAGGTCATTCAAAAGCAGATGATCAGAATAAATAGAAGTGCTCCCATGAACTCTCTTTTAAGCACATTTTATACATTTCAAATAATTTACCACTGCTTTGGCAGCCCAAGTGCACAGATTTACTTACTTTCTGTGCTTTATATTTTTCAATATTCACATGATATAGCACTAACTGAACTCTCAAGTGTTTTTGTAACCACCCACATCATTTCCTCATACATACTCACCTTGGCCAGCCTCACTGCAGTCCACAGTGAAGTATGTTGGCTCGTTAGCCTTGAGCCCTGTCTTCTCCACTCCAGGCCCATAGACCTTGACTTTGTCTGGGTGAGAACCCTCTCCGACCAGCACCTAATTAATTCACAGTGTACTTGAGGCAGAGGCAATTTGTTGAAGTATAACTGCTGCAATCCTCATATATTGTCTGTATTTGGTGAAGTATCATTAGATTTATGTAATTCTGAAAGAGAGTAAATGTATGTGTAAATATGCAGGTGTCTTACCCTAAAGGGGCTATTGGGCACGTTGACCTCACCCCAGGTGATGATAATGGTGTGTTTAATGGGCTTGACAGGTGTGTACACACACACAAATGTGCCATCTCCCTTGTCAGTGATCTTGATGTCAATGGTGCATCCTTCAGCGTCCTTAGTGGATACAAAAGCATGTCAGCTCTGGTCTGTACTCACATGCAATATAAATGAAGTGTTCTTATGAATAAAAAATGAAGGTTTCACAAACTGGTGCTCTATATACCTGTGCATAGATCTTGAGTTGACCCTTCCCAGCCATGCGAGCATCAATGGTGAATTCAGTTGGTTTGTTCACAGTGACACCAGTTGGCTGCAGACCTGGACCATAGGCTTTCACCTACAACCACCAAATACATTGAATGTATTTTGTTAGGAATACAATCAAAACATCATAGTGCCTTATTCTTAAATGTATGATATGTAATTATTACCTTCTCAGGGAAGACGTCATTGGCTGCAGGGAGGATGTGGGCCATGAAGGGGCTGTCCTTGATGTCCTCGTCATCACAAATGACATGGATAGCATAGTCACCAGGCTCAGTGGGCCAATAGCATACATCACATGATCCATCACCCTTATCAACACATTCAATTTTAGCCTGAGATGGGCCTTCAATGGAGAAGCCTGAAAAAAGGGAGCATTGATACACTCAGATTTGAAGTAAATAAAATGTCACTTTTCATTTCCTGAGTGAATATAACTGGACCATGACTTACCCAGAATTCCAACGTCGGTGCCAATGGCCTCTACCACGAAGTCAGCAGATTTTCCAACCATTCCAGTCTTCAGACCAGGACCCCAGGCCCTCACCTTCTGAAAACCTACCTCGTCGCTCACCTCAACTTCAAAGGGGCTGCAATGACAAAGTACAAAACACACAATATTACCCACCATAAAAGTGAATTAGCATTGTTGATGACTATGTAAACACAGCAATAGGACCTTACCTGCGTGGGATGGGCTGACCTCCCCAGTTGATGCTGACTGTGTATTTGCCAGGCTTAAGGGGGTAATATTCACATTCATACACACCGTTTCCTGCATCTCGTACTTTCACTTGCTCCTCTGCTCCAGCTGAGGATTAAAAACAAGGTCAATATGGATTCTTATGAAGTCGAACAGATATTTTATGCATATGGTTTGATGCTTTATCATTTGCCTATGTGAATGCAACACTTCCAATCCATAATTCCAAAAATATAAGAGGAGGAGTGAGAAGTGCTACAGAGAAGAGAGAAATGTTTGACTCACTTGGTCCTTTGACTGAGACGTTCAGTACTCCACTGCCAGCTCCCTTGGTGAAAACTTTGAAGTCTGCAACCTCCTTTACTCTCACGCCTTTAGGCTGAAGGCCTCTGCCTGTAGCTCTACAGGCATTTGGGTTCACGGCTGAAAGGAATACAAACAAGTGTGAGTGGGAGAATATTTAGCAAAGCAAAAGGCAACTGAGAAAAGCCAGCAGTTGATAGCAATGTTAGTTAGCAGACATTAAAATATCCAATTCAAATGGGATTCCTTAAAGGTTGACAGACAGAACCTGTAAATGAGAATGGGGCTATTTGCAGCACATATAACACAAAGTACAGAATATACTAAATAGGATATTGACACGTTTGAGAGCAATGAGGGTGCATCTGACAACATTTCAGTCAATCACTCAGAAATGTTGACTGCAGGCTTTAACTGAATGCTGGCTAATGCAAATTTAGATGCAATAAAAACATGTCAACAACGCAAGCAAACACAGTGGAACAAAGTAGACAGAAGATGCAAAATGGGACTATTTGGACAACATTGCATCTCATCTTTCTGAAATTGAGCCATCAAGCTGCAGACCGCAATAATATGACGCAGGCGACCAAGCATGGCATGTAGCCCGGGCACTCCAATCTTAGAGAAAGCACAGAAAGGCATCGACTTGGCGCAGCACAGAGATGGGTTTGTAGGGATCTGTTTGCGCAAAAGGCACAGGCTCCTCCCAGCAGACCATACTAACTTGGGCGGCCAGGTTTTGGGGGGGGTGCCCCCTTTCCACCCTTCACTGCAGGAGGAGCGCGCACTGATTGAGGGACTATCTGCAGTGGGGCTCCCTTGGGAGGAGCAACTTGTGGAGCTAGAAATGACAAATGGGAAGGGTTATGGTCTGTACCTGGCAGTTGATCCCAGGGAAAATAAAGATGACTGTAGATTGTGATGGATAGGTCACCCTGACACTAACAGCACGTTAAGAAATCTGATTTGTCTGACAGTAATTTACAACACAGACAAATGGCTCACCCTCTGCAATGTTGACTGTGAAAGGGCTCTTGGGGATCTCCTGGCCAGCAAACAGCACATGGATGGTGTGAGGCCCCTCCAGCACAGGGCGATAGGTGCAACGGAAAACACTGTCACCCTTATTCTCCAGGATGAGCTCCACTGTGTCCTTTTTGCCCTGAGGATCGACGATGACCACACTGACATCACCATTACCAGCACCTGAGTTTGACACAAAACATCATCAGTTATCACAGTGAGCTGCAGTTGTAACTTTAGGCTTTTTAAGGAAATGACGGTGATTCTTTTGACTTAGTTTTAAAAAACTAAACTTCAAGCCTTTCATCAGATCACATTCCTTCAAATGTCTACATTTCAGTATGTGTAGTGGTTGAATTTCTGGCTCTTACCAGCTGTGTAGATGTCAAAGTAGGTGGGTTTGTTGGCCACATTCCCAGTAGGATCCAGACCTGGTCCTCTGGCATGGACTTTGCTGGGGTCACCCATATCCTTTGCCACATTCACTGTATAGGGGCTTTTGTCAATGTCCTGACCAGCAAACAGCACTTTGACCTGTTGGTAAAGGAAAGAGAGAGAGAATTTCAAATTTCATTTTAAAAAGAGAGTTTGCCTGTGTTCATGTGAAGACATAATGCATATCAATACATTAGCAATAATGAAGTAAAAGATGTTTAGTCTTACCTTGTGGACACCCTCAACTTTAGGAACGTAGGTGACAGTGTAGGTTCTTTTTGGGTCATTGTTGGGTTTAACTTTAGCCTGGAGAATAAGAAGGTAAAGTTAGAGAGGGTTAGATCAATGATAAGATGTTAAAGTTTAAAATTTCTAAATTTAGCTCGGTTTATATGATAGCCATCTCACATAAATATGTGATAGCCAACTCACATAAACTCAACTTCTTGTGCATTAGGTATAACTTGCCTCCTCTTTGTGTCCTTCAGGATCCTCCACGTAGACCAGGACCTCACCACTGCCAGCTTCCAGAGTCTCCACAGTGAACACAGCTGGTTGCAGCACTTTGTTGCCATGAGGCTCAATACCTGTAATGTAAATACAGAGATATGAGTTGAGATGATATATTCAGCAATGTTTAGGCTAACTTATCAGGCCACAACGTGACACACAGATAAATTATGTTAGTACGTTTTTTCTGAAATCAGATGATTGCCAGTAAGTAAATTAAGCACTGAGACATCTACATGGTACAAAGCTCCCCAAAGAGTTATGTGTGTCACTGCTCTAACATTAAATCCCAAGAACAAAATATATTATGCATTCATGCAGCTCATATGAACTGTTGTGAACCGTGCAAGTGCATTGCCACTATCAGACTACCCACCAGGTCCATAGGCTTTGGCCTTGTCTGGGAAAAGCTGTTTGGCTCTGAGAGGAGCTCCAGGTTTCAGCTTTGCCTTCGGGAATTGAGACAGGTAGGTCATCACTGAGTGTTCATCCACATCTGGGTCCACGATCTCCTCAGGTGCAATCACCTAGAGTGGAGACAGACAACCAGCATAACAAGCATTAATCATCCAGTATGTATGACGTTGTCTGAATGAACATTAATGGTTACTTTTGTGCAACTTTCTGTAACAATCATAACTATAAAAACCTCATAGACTAATGTTTAAATTGTTGTCTAAAAAAATGTATAGTTAAGTCTTCATACAACTTTCCTTTATTAAGCATAGTGCAATAGGATTTAACAAGGATTATTTATTCTCTCTACCTCTGACTCCTCTCTCCCATCCAATACTTGTTTGCCTGTCTGTCATACAGTGGCACAAAGCCATGCTCCATGCTAGTTATATTTAACCCCAGGACAGCGGGGTTAAGGATTGTTGCCCTCAATAAGCCAGCCAGTGGGATTTATCCTGAGCCAGACCTCTCTCACATCTCCTTAACACCACCACACTGGAATCCAGCCCCCAGGCCTGCAGAGCCATGACATACACCCCCGGCTATCTCACCAATGCTAAGCCTCATGGAGAATAGCTAGTACTGTGTCTTAGACAAACAAGTAAACAACCTCCATCGTGCACATTAGAATACAGAGACTGAAGACCTTACAAATGGGACTGGAAATATTGCACTCTTGCTCTGTTCACATTGTCATGCTGTTGAGCACTGGCATATTTACACCTCTGTTTCAGTGGCAGGCTCGGAAGGTGTTAAGAAATTCACACCTCCGCAAATTCAAGATCTACCAAATAAAACTCCTACACACTCACTTACTGAGAGCTACATTAAAGTAAATGGAAACATTAGAAGTGAGCTGGGTAATTAATATTTCATGACACCCTCCAGCATGATCTCCCTGGAAAAACACTGGACTCCATACACAGTCTTTCCTTTTTTCAGTTCAGTGCTGCCTCACAGGTGTATGTGTATGTAGTGGGGCATGCGTGTGTTTAAAAAATGTGTCTTGGTATTCGCTTTAAACTGCTTGGAGACGATTGGTGCTAATTGAATGTCCATCCACTGAGTGTAAACTATGTTGCCAATCAGAAAACATTTGTCCTAAAAGACCAGCTCCTCCAACCAAAGATGGCACTTTGTCATTGACATTTATCATGCATCACCCATCTTACCTGAGGCACACCCAACCAGTCGTCAGCTTGTTGCATGGCTTCTCTGGCATTTTGCACAGGCTTGTTTGGGTCCCAGTCTGCCCAGTCAGGACACAAACCTAACAGAATGCAAGCAGGACGATTAGACAATTCTTCACAGGCTAGCACAGGCTCAGTCACACTGTGGTTGCTATATTAAGTCCACTTGGGCTGTCACTACTATCTCTATAGCACCTCCAGCTACAACATTGCATGACCTTACCCACACTGCTTTGCTCCTGTGAATTCAGTATGTGTGACAATAAAGGACTCTCTTGACTCTTTTAAGGAAACAACCTCGATAGACGCTCTGACACTCTCCATGGGGCTAAAGCTAGCTTCCTCTGTGCTGCTAATGCCTAAATTGGATTAGTGTTGGCGATAGAGTGTGCCGTTCACTCAAAGGCTCATGCACACACATCACAGAATACTGTTATCTAATTAATATAGACACAGAGCATTGAGTTTACTTGCATTGGCAAGGAAGGAGTGTACAGTGACAGTACAGAAATAAAGACTTTTGCTTTTGTAGTGCTGTCAGTTGGGAGGCACTCGAGTGGGCCTTCAGGCATGTTACTTTGGGAAATCAATGCTTTTCAAAGTGATGTCAGCTTTGGAGTAAAACTGTAACCAGTACATACATACATACATAGTTGTATAAGAACATACTGGATGTACTAACAGAGATTGTATCAGCTATGTGCCTGTTATTTGGAACATTGGTTTCTCCCAAATCTGGTCGGTTTAGCTTGTCTTGCACATGTGTCCAAATTACAAGTAGGGATACTGGGTTTCAGAACAGAGCTAGTTTCATCAGTTACTCTACTGTTTTTTGCTAGCTGATGAAACAACAGAACCTTGTATGGTCAGTGTTGCAGCACAGTGTTTGAAAGATGCGTCTCCTCAGATCCACAGCTCTTATAAACACAGTTAAACATGGTGTTCTACACTCCTCTGGCTACTCCTCCACCTTTCGCTCAGTGACGCACAGCTAAGAGAGGACTTTCTGATGTTCAGTACTGGAAAGAAAAGCTTAAACCAGCCGTAACTCAAACTGTGGCCTTGTGGTCCCTGGATCTATGGCTTAGGCACCTCCCTGTGACAGATCATTCTGTATTTTGATGTGTAGCCAAGCATCCCCCTTGACACAAGAGGAGGAATGGTGCCCAAATTTGGGGGTGTTGTGTAGCAGCAAATCTATAAACACTAAAGCCGGACTTGGGCCTCAGGACCTGAAACAGTGAGAATGAAAGCTTCAGTCACTGTGGGACAGCTGCAGGGACGTCCTTTCGGCCATCCACAGCCCTATAACCCACTGACACTACCTGGTCTCCAGAGACAGATTAAACTGGTTGACGTCTGATTCTGAATCTGCATGTGGGCTTGTGTGTGTGTGTGTGGGAATTCACAGAATGTGTGAGAGGAGATTAAGGAGATGAGGAGCAAAGGAGACAAATTCTCTTGAGAAGTTGATACTGTTTCACATAAAATGACTGACACATGCTTGACCTCTACTCCCATAGCAACCAAGGAAAACTGCCATATACAGCATTGCACGTATTCTGACTCAGCACTTGCACCGCCCAGCCTGTAGACTCAGCTGATGCCGCTACAAGTTTCTTACCTGGGGCACAGTTGTCCACCAGAGCTCCCAGGGCTTTGCCATCCCTCCAGTCCCGATTGAAGTTGTTGATGGGCAGCTGGGGCACCTTGTTCTGTATCCAGCCAAGCAGACGCTGTTTGGGCGTCAGCTTCTTAGTCTCCTCGTCATCCTCATCATCCCACATGGGCATGGAGATAGAGTAGTGGAGGATGAGAGTCCAGATAAGACCCAGAATCAGCTTTAGATTTCCATCCACAATGGCTTTGCTATCTGTAGTTGGACAGTAGAGATAACAAAGTTCATGAGGATTTACAGTTTACAGAAATTCACATAATGCACCATGCCATACAGTGTTTGGAAGTAATCTGCATCTTCCAAGTGTATTTTCATAGATAACTGTTTTTGGACCCTTCTGTGGTTTGTGCAATCTACTATTGAAATTATTGAAATTATGTACATTCTTGTGCCTGATCAAGACACCCCAAAACTAAGAAATAAGAAATGATGCAAAAGTGTATCAAAATACTCCTTCTTTGCTGCACTGCAGATGACCAGGCTATTCTGAGTAGAAATATAAACAATGATGATTGACTGCTGAGGAGACAGGAATCTAATGCTCCTCACTGCTTCCCCCAAGCCCCTTTCTCCCAGACAGCTGTCTGGCTGAGGACCCCTGACAATCTGTCATGCAGTCACAATGGTACTCTGAGATAGTGACAGCTGAGGATATGTGGAAGTGGATCCCTCTCTGCATAAATATCAGTTGGATTTCAATTACCTCCAAAACTTGTAGCACCACAGTGTGATAAATCAAATAGATGGAGATTAGATTCATTGACAGCAAGCATGCAGCTCATTTCCTGAAGTTCTCAGAGGAAAAGTTTGTCAAATAAGCCATTTAAACCCGCTCTCATTTAGAAATTTAGCCATTTAAGCCAGATAACCTCTGAGGAGTGCTAGACTTTAATGTTTCATCAGCTAATCCTGTGTGTTACATTTCAGTTAATTCAGTGAGACTTTAATAGGAGAGGGACTTTATCACACTACTATTTTATTGAGACTATTTATGTTTTCATAGATCAGATGGTAACATCTGATAGGTCACCATTTGATTGACATAGGCAGCTGGCGCAAAATGGCACACTGTGGTTTTGATTCCACTGTGTCCAGCTTTAAAGGCAAATGTGTAGTTGAATAGCCATCCATCAAATGGTCTCCAGTTACACAGTGTGACACATGTGCAACTAAGCCTATGGTGACGGTTTTATTGTCACTGGGTCACTATAATGAGACTGAGATATTATCTTAAGAGGGCTAGATTGCTGCATGGAAGGAGAGGGTACTAGAACGTAAGAAACACCAGGACTTCTGTTATCACGCCCTGTTTCTGTCAAAGCAGTCTGACCTATGTGTCTCTGTGCGGCTGGGACAACTGTGCCAGACACACATTTACATATTAAGACACACTATACAGAGGACACACTGTCTGCCACCTGTGAGGTGAGATCTGTGATTGGGACCTTTGCCCTCCTGTGATCAGAAGGACCCCTGATGATTGAACTTGCCATTAAGAGTTTCCCTCAGTGTTACACACATACACACATTCAAACACAAATACTCATGTCAACTAAGACACACTCTGGCCTTCACAGTCCATCGGCCAAAGCCTCAGCCATGCCAGGAATTTCGCTCAAGTGTGTGGAAGGATCATTAGTCACCAAAACAAAAAAATACTCTGTCAAACATTTAATAACTATTCTCCTGTATGAATTATGGGGTTGTCTACAGGTGTATAATTAGGCCATAATTCTTCATCTTACCACTTCTCTGCTTTTCATATTAGGCTACTAGTTTCTCCTCAGTTATTAAAAAGTTTGTAGGCCTTCTGTTCACTCTGGTGGAGGGGAGGTGCGGTGGGGGGTTATTTAGAGATGCTGACCCCTTTCTTGTGACTCTGAGCTCAGCTATTGTAAGTAGACCAGTCCCCAGACAGCAACTTGGCTGTCAACAGAGCCCCAGCGAGTCACGCTGACCCCTGACCTGACAGAGTGTGTGTGCCTGCTTGTGTAGGTGTATACAGACGTGTGTGTGACTCCTGTCCACATGTATAAACTACATTGTTCTCATTAGCACAGCCCTAGTGAATTTCCAGCCCATAGCTTACAGAACAGTTAAAGTTGGAGTAAGCTAAACCACACTATAGAGACATTAGGACTTATTGGCCCTGACACAAATTAATGACCTCAGTAGCACCTCTGTAGAAACTTTCCAATGACCCTGGATCAATGTAGATTTCCAGAGACCTGTGAAAGCCATGTCTCACTGCTGGCTAACACCTGGGCTGATAACATACCACCAGGGCAGCTACAAAATGTATATGTGTTTGTGAAAATATGATATAAAAGTATAATAAAACCATAAAAAGTATGATATGATGTGACTATCATAGCTCAAATATTAATCATCATATATGGATGGATCAGCACACTGTCAACTATTGTAAATTAATTCTCTTATTACTTATTTAACTTGCCATCTTACAACTGAACTGTTGTAACTTACCGATTGAGACTAGCTTGATCCGTTCTCTGTCCAGGAACTCTAGTGCCACTGAAACATTTTCCAGTTTCATCTGACGGAAGTTGGGTCTGGTGTGGTACTTTCTATACATTTTCTTCTGGCTCAAAACCTCCAGGAGTGAAATGAGCTTCAGCCCATCACTAAAGTCCCTCTGCAGATCGGTGACGGTCTTGTTAACGCACTTGAGGTGCTCGTTGCACCACCTGGTGAAGGTGTTCTGCTGGATCTTCTTCCATGGGGCGTCCTCGGCCAGGTCCTTTTCCGTGGCTGGCATCTCGTCGTCCTCTTCTTCCCCAAAGTCAGTGGCCTGGTAGTACTGTGGCGGGAGCTGGTCCTCGCTGTAGTTATTGCTCATCATGGTGGCTTTTTCCGTGTCCACTTTTATACCTCGGTGACACTGATGTGTTGAATTGTGCGCTCGGCAGCGCTGAAAACTTTAGCAGGTCGATGGCAAGCGCGCTCTCGCGGAGGAAAGTTCAAACTTACAGGAGTTTGAAAAGCAGCCTGGAGATTTTTCGAAAGTACTTGCGAAGAAACCACTTATGTCAGGACAGTGATGGATTAAATTATCCGACTTACAACGTGCAAGGCAGCTGATGGTCCGCTTTTTTAATTGGCACCCTCTTGACAAGTCGTTCCTCTCTAGTATGACCCCTTGAAGGATGTCGCTGTTTGAGTTTCGTGGCAGGTGAGCTGGAGCAGCACTGTTGGAGTTGTCTTTAAGCGTGTTTGATTTGAATGCTGAGGGAGGAAAGAGATGGGTATATAAAGGACCCCGGGCCACGTCACAGCCTCTGTGATCATAGTCTATTTAGTAATCCATAAGGATAACGGGAGTCGGGGGTCGGTTTACGGGAAGGATGGGCCAGTGATTGGTCGGACCCCAGGCAGCGCAACAGTTGCGCCATGATCCTTATTTTTAGGCGCTCCTATTTGAGTGGCTGGGGGCTGGGGCTTACTGATTGTTGTGGATGTATGTCATGCTCAGGGTCCAAGTGGCTGAACAACTGAGCTAAGAAAAGAAAGTGAGAAGAGGATGGACTCCCCTCAGTCTTTACTAAATTGTCATTTTAAAGAGGATAATTGTCCAAAAAAAGTGTAATATTATTATTGTCAGACATGAGATTTTCTCTCTAAAGCCTTGGATTGAAAATATTTTAAAGGATGAGGTCATCCTGGTAAAGATGAAGCAACTGCATTACGTGTGTTTCACAGTTATCTGCCACCCATGGGTGAAATACATTTCCATGTAGACAAGCAAAGGTCAATACAAGCTCAGGACGTTTTATTGATTGATGCTTGATATTAAAGGGAAGCAGAGTGCTTAGATTTTGATGTACAGCAAGTATTTTTTCTGAACCATCAAGTAATGGCTTACTAAGCACAATGTCTTCAATTTTGTCTCTCACAGATCAGTTAATCAATTTCAATCTAAAATCAGCCTCTTTTTTAAAAAAAAGTCTTTCCAGGCCACATAAGAAAATCATTTTTCCCAGAATGAGAAAGGACAGAAATTGATTTCTTCAGTGTCATCCACAAATTTGGAAAGTGACACTTAAATTGATTTAAGATGAGTCTATTAACCATAGAAATACACTGAGCCAGTTGTCAGCGTATGCTCATAGAAAAATCAATAATCTATAAACAAAAATGAGTCAGTTGCAGTAAATATTGTGTTTGCTGCAGGTTCGGGGACTATCGAGGTGTTGTGACTCAGCAGTCAGTGACATGGCAGTGCAGCCAGCAGCTTCTTCGATGAATAGTGGGAGGTAAGAATAACTGTGACACATGCAGAAAGCATTCTCAGGATACTCTCAGTCTGGAGACAGCCAGGGGTCACACTATGTTGATCTCACACCATGAAATAAGATACTCAAAGAACTTTATCTGTTTGTTATTTTAGCCATCTCCCAATTGAACAATATGGAAAGTCTGACTTTGGTGTTGCTGGATAAATCCATACCCACTTGAATCATTTTCCAGATTATTCTCATATAATAATAGTAATTTATAAAGGGAATAAAACTTTAATAACTCTCAGTCAGTCAAACAGTCAGTATGAATAGAGGGTAATAATTAAATATTATGGAGGACAATAATTAAATATTATATTTATTGTCTCTATATAAAAAATTATCATCACAAAACTCATATTTACACATCCCGGTTGGTTAGGGTGAATTAAAATCTGTCGCAGCTTAATATCCACATAAAGATTAAGAACAAAACATTTGACTACAATGTGAATGATTTTCAACATTTAATATGTGATATTTAATATATAGTTGATATATATTATGATATGTTACCTACCATTTATAGGAAAGATAAAATATGTGTGCATAACTAAAGCAAAAGCCAAATCTCAGACGTACATCTGTCGACCTGGACACGGTTCACTCGACAATATATCCCCAGAGAACGCCCTTGTCTGCTCTCACAGTCAGCTTCACACCTTTTTTAATTACCTTTTCCCCGTTAGCCTGTCAGCCGAATATATTAAATATTTAAGAAGGGATCTGGGGGGGAATTTGCTGGACAGATAGGCCCAGGGCCAAAGGCCAGTTGATTAGGTTTCGCAGGTGATCAGAATTTGACATTTCTGCCATTTAGATGCTTCTCATTTCTTTAGCCATGACTCTGAAACTGAATGAGACAGAAACCTGATTCAGAGTCCAAAGGGAATATGTGAAGGTTCAGGAAATTAATTTAACTTCAGCTCTAGATAGAGGTTTATGCTAACTATACCCCATGACTGGTGCCTCTTAGAGCTGCACATTCAGGCTACTTTTAGATAATTAGCTGCCCTAAGAACTATACTAAATGAGTCTTGGCAATGGACTAATGAGTGTATTTGAGACACTGTCATTTACAACGTTGACACACCAGTTCCTGCCATCTGTAAAGAGCCCGTGTCTGTGAGCATATGTCACATCTCTGGAGTGAAGGTTATTAATACTCATACAACCCATGTAATGCGACGCCAGCACACAGATAGTTCTTGCTGAGGTTGTTTGTTAGTGATTTCATGAATGGGGTGATACCTTAAACCATGAGACCATGATAGCTAGCTGGTGAGGCCAACCCCCAAGAAAAGAAAGCGCTCAGACATCATGTGGGGTGGGTATATTTATTTTCTCAATTCATTTACAGTACAAAATAGACCTCCAGGTAACAAAATAGCCACAACTATGCTGAAAACAACAATGATATCAATATATAAAGCAGCAGACTGAGAAACACAGTGCAATATAGAAGCTCATGAGATTATGATCAAGTTACTATTCTTGAAATAAGCTCAGAAATAATGATAAGTCATTTCCTGAATTAGACAACATTCATATGTGCTGTTGCAGTCAACGGGAATTCAATTGGTATAGCAAAGTGATCATTATAAGTAGACAGTGACAAAATTTGCAGTCCAACGGCACATTGTTTCCTCAGTAAGTTATGTTCATATGTAGAAATAACATTGATCAGACATTGCTTATCAAGGTTCTGTTTAATGGCAAATGTTGATAATCAGAAAAGATGTCATTACAGTTCTGAAATTTACGTGAATGTCAAAAACCCAAAGTCATATTGCTCGTTCTGGCAATTAAAGTCAAATGCAATCTAAACACATGCAATGACTAACACCACCTTTGAACATAGAGGTACTGAAAGTGATTAGCAATGCTCGCAGTTCTTCTGAATAACGTCACCATAAATAAACATTTACATATAGCATATAATTTGGCTATCAAATATACGATGCTCTCTCAAAATAGAATAAAGTTTCTACAAAGCTAGTACAAATGGATTTAAGAAATATCTCTCCCATAGTACTATATGTCACATCTATTTACATGAAATACAAAGAAACAGAATCAGTATAACGTAACATAAATTATATATTGTGCTTCTATATGTTTTTAGCATGCTTTTTCAGTTCTAAAATATTTTCACAAAAAAAAACATTTCACAAATGTAAACAATAATCAGAGTCCTTCCACATATACATATCTATGTTTTGTAACTGATGCTTAGACAACTTCATTTGTGACACCCTCCTATTCCTATTTACATGTTTTGTAACATTATCAATGTCTAAAATGCCCTCATCAGACAACTAACCCTGATCACAAACTTCAGCTGCATTAAAGGTTTAAACTAGTGACGCCAAAAGCAGCCTTTATTGGATGTGTTTACATCTAGTGTGCTGCCAGTAAACAAATGAATGTTGACAGTTCACATTCTCACACTGTGTACCTGGAACAACCTGCAATCACCATCATTGCTTAATGATTATACACAGCCATTTAAATACGGCTGAACAGAAATATCAGAGTAGAAAGTAAGAGTAGCTGTTAAATTTTTGGTGCCACACAATTACAAAGCTCAATTCATCCCAGAATTTGCTCCCAAAGTTGCTGAGATATCTTTACTAGCACATAACATAACTACCATACTGTAACAACGCAGCTGTGGGTGTAAGTTTTCAAAGGGAACTGTGAGCAGGCAAGATGAATCAGAAATACGACATCGACTTTCTGGCATGTTGGTTAACTGATGATTAAAGGGGGAAAGTGGGAGTTGTCTGATTTTAGAGTCAGACGAGACAATGGGGAGAGGCAAGAAGTGACAGAGCCTGGAGTAAAGCATATAACTCTAGAGACACTGTGTTTAACTTTATCCTTAGACACTGAACTTGGATGGACGGGTGCTTAATTAGCCATACCTGTGCTCCTTTTAGGAGGTGTTTGAGATAGAAAGAACTGATATTCTACAATCAAGAAGAACAGATTAACAGTGTCAATATTTGGAGGGCGAGCAACAATTAACAACTTGTGAACAAAAAATACAAACTTCTCTTTCTGTAAGTGTTATACGGGCATAATTATCTACATTTCAGGGATTTCAGTGCATTAAATGCAGACTCTGTGTTTGTCATTATTAGAGACAAATCTGAAGAATATTTAAACAAACAAATAAATAAATAATGGTTAAATAAATTGAAAACATATTGTGCACATTAATAACTAAAACCTTCATTTTATCACATTGTTAGCTGAAAGAGAGAGAGAAATAATACAGACACAGAGGAGGAATGACAGCACTAGAATACATTTAGTGGAGTGAGATCAGTCCTCGTGGGGGGCTCTGCAGCTCTTCAATCTCAAATGAGACTGAATGCATCATTCTCAGTCTGTGTGCATGTAGTACCTTCTCAAAAGAGACAAATTTTTTTCCATACATCTTATACAACACAGCTGTCAGCTTTATCACATTTAGAGAATTCCAGTTCAGTCTATGGACATGGCAGGAGAGAGAACGAGGGCTGGTCTGAAGCAGACGTCTGTCCCTGTGCAGTTGTTGCCCATCCAATCAGCATCGGACGAGAGCTCTCAACAAGCTAGTCATCATAAGTAGCACTGCTGTGGCTGCAGTGACAGTCAAAATGGAGTTCCAACCTATCTCACTCCTCTGAGGGAAGATAGGAAAAGAGTTGTGGTAAGTGTCAGCATAGGCTACCACTCTTTCATTATCAATAGACAAACCATTTTGGACCTTTAAAGGAATATAGTTTGACATTTTATGAAATAGATTTCTTTGCTTTCTATCAGAGAGTGAAATAAGAAGATCATTACCACCCATATATCTCTATGGATTAAAACTGAAGCAGAGAGAAGCAGCTAGCTCACTATAATCAACATATGGTGTCTTGTTTATTTCATCCATACACAAATAGAGATATCATAGCAACAATTTGTGGTTTTAGGAGTTACAGTATATGGTCTTAATCTGTCCGCCCAGCATTTTAGTTCAGTAAACTGGCTGCTTGACTGGCATCCTTACAGTAACTACAACAGAAAAAGAAACAGAATATAACTCCCCCTAAAATAAAAAAATGTTGTTTTTTAAATTCCCATTCGTTTGTGGATTCAACAAACAAGATACAACATTTAGTGATTGTGCTTTAAATGAACAAGTAAGTGTATTTTTGAACTCGGACACTTCTGACCTTTGCTAGCTGTCCTGCCTCCAGTTTATAATGCGAGGCCAAGCTAAGCTAATCCCCTCCTGGCTATAGCTCCATAGCTGACTTGACAGACAGATATGAGAGTGAGGTATCAATCCTCTTATCCAGAGTAACTCTTGGTGAGGAAGTGAATGAGCACATTTCCCAAAATGTCAATCAATTCCTTTAAATTACTTAATTATTGCCATTCATATTCAAATGATTTTATTATGATTTGCCAAACTGCCCACCCATCCCATGTCCACCTACCATAATTTCTTCATTTTAGGCCCTCCCACTACAACCAGCACTCTCAATGAGTCCTGAACAACAATTTATATTAAAGGGTCATTTCATCCAAATAACACACATTTTCTAACTTACCTCAAGTGATATCCGACCATACAGATAGTTTTTGTTTTATTTATTCATCTAAAAAAATACCTCTGTGATTTCTGCTTCCAACTAAATACAATGGAAGTGAAGGTAGTTTTGTTTGTGCTTCTTTGGAAAATGGTATGTCCCTCCAGTAACAGTAACCACATTACTCTGGATAATCCACAGAACACACTGTCAACTGTTACTTCAGACAGAGCATGGAAGTCATGCTTACATTTTTTGATTGCTATCAGCTATTTTGTCCATGCTTCATCATCACGGTCTCATACATCAACTGCTTGGCTACAAGCTGTACAGCAAGGCCATTACAACCTCTCACTATTGATCCACTGATTAGTTACTGCCAGTGCTGTTTGCTGCTGCGGCTCCCTCCACCTCCTCCTTTTGCCACTTTTCATTTGACTAATATTTCCATTTGTGTTTATTAAAAGGGGATTAGTTCTTGCAGAGGCATTGCTGCTGCGATGCTTTTCTGCCAACTGAACTGTGTAACCATTTGCTATAAATGGTCAATTTCTCTGACTGAATAACTTTTCAGTGAATAAACTGTTCCTATGAAACCGTTGACAGGGTGTTGACAGTATCTGTGGAACAAATGTCTTTTCGCTTCTGTTGTGTTAGGTTGTGAGCAGAATTCTCACAGATGGATATCTTAAAACTTAGGCAGATAAAACCCAAACTGCAGTATCTGCATGGTCTTGTACCACTAGAAGTAAGTGAAGAATATTTGTTTTGTCTTCTTGGGTGAACTAAACCTTTTATCTTTATGTAGCATTACGGATCAAAAGGAGATAAGCTCCCCCCATACCTTACTCTCTGGGACGCCAGCTCCGACAACCAGCACCAGACCACAGCCACTATTACAATCATTCCTATGAAGGGGATGGAGAGAACAGGGTGCTCAGACGGATGGATGAATCTCTGAGGAGGGAATAAAAACAAACACAAGGACCATGGGGATGAAGGGAATGAATGAACGGATGGATTGATCCAAATAATAAACACACAGATAAATGTAGGTGTGACAACAACACAAATGGACAACCAACAATACACATTGCTAACTTAAAAAGATGATCTATGGCTGTGAAAAAAGGGGAGGGGTTGTGATGGAGTGATTTTCTGTTCATAAAAGGCATAACTTTATGGTGACATGCACATCAACTCAATGTGAGTATGTGTGAGCGGTCCTGTGAGGCATTTACTGGATGCGTGTGATGTTATGGTGACACCAAAAAGAAAGACATGCAGCATGAATGTTGTGGTGTTTTTTTTTCTCTCTATCCTGGTTTTATATATCATTTGTAATTATGTTTGCAAAATTTGTCATAAAGGCTGAGAGGTCATGGACATTCAGAGAACAAGGACAGCATCAGAGACAGGCACGGGTAGACAGTTTGACAGAGACATCTCATCACGGCTGTTGTAGACAAAACACGTGTGTGCAACTTTGCTGCAAACCATTTTCCAAAACATACCATTGTTTGAATGCTTATTTTCCTCCCTTACAGGCAGATATTGGTTTCCATATATTTCAGATCTATGAAAATCAATTTACCGAGTTTTGATGCTCACTTGAGATACTGTAGGCAAAATCAATCTTATGTACCGGTACTTGAATGGTCCACTTTCATAAACTTTGTTATCAGAAAGTAAAACCCTAAACACAATAATGAAATATAGACATCACGAAAAGGGCAGTGAATTTTAAGCTTTGTGCAGTATGAGCATTGCTATTCAATAGTCAACTCGAAGTTCTTCCAAAAAAATTGATGTGTTCAACTTATTGTTATGCAAGCATGATGTTATGTATTTCAGACAAGTTTATTTCCACTATTAAGTTGACTTTCAAAGCTGAGTTAAATAAACAGAAACCAGCCTGAAGAGAAGAATAAAGCTCTGCAAATTCTAAAACATGATGGTAAACTGCAAAGGTATATCAATTATATTGTTTCTATTGAACAATATGTGAAGCTTACAAAGGCTTCAGACATCCTTGCCTTGATGCCTGAATGCCTTTATGCAGATTGTGTGTTTTTGTCCAACAACAGTATTAAAGCATTGCTGTCACAGAGAGATTAGGACACAGACACAGTGGGGGGAGAAGTTTCCTAGCCCAAAGCACAAAATAAATACTGATATGGGCTGACAGGCCAAGTCAGTTCATATCAAAACATAATTGCTACAGTATGAAACACACAAAAAGTGAGCTTAACAGACAGAGGGTACAATAGGTGTGATGCAAGGCGTGTTATGTGTTAGTTGACAGTTGTGGGTGCAAAGAAAAAAGCATTGAATCAAGTATAAATCAGAGCTGGAAATTTTCCAAACTATATTGATAAAGTTCACATGAATTTTAAAATAAAGAAATTGAGACACAAATGCGTTAAGAATCTCCAGTCCAAAATGTAACAATAACAATACAATCTAAGGGTCCTAGACATTGTTGTAATTTATTTCTCAAAATTTGGCCTACATATATATATTTAAAATGACTCCATCCTACTTCTAGGCCTGTAGTCCCTCACCTGAGACCCCCCAGCCAGCTTCTCCAGCTCTGCCTTGCAGCGCTGCAGCTCCTCCTCTAGCTCTGCTCTCTCCCTCTGACTGCTGTCATACAGTACCTGCAGCTCCTGCAGCTCCATCTTTAGACCATCACACTGGAGGACACAGAGGTCAAACACTCAGTTCTTTCCCTTACAGTATTTGACTTCTTGCAGTGAATGATGACAAGATTCATTGTATTTGATTGAATGAATGAATTAAATATTCTAATAAAACAATATTTTACCTCTCTTTGAACCTGTGAGGCCTTCTCCTCCGCCTGTTTGAGCTGATCCCTCAGGGAAAAGATCTCCCCAACGCCTCCATTCCAGCCGGTTGGTGTTATAGGTTTCCCATCAAATGAAATATTCTTCTGGATGGAGGCATCCACTAGGCGACAGTTCTCAGACTTGGCCATGGTCATGTAGCTCTCTGTCATAACCTCATCTGGGCCAGTCTCCATATCCTTCCCCTCTGTGCCCTCCCCCACATCTTCTTCTTTCAGTGACAGGTAGACGCTGGAGCTGTAAGGTGGGTGAAAGGAGTACTGGTGAAGAATACAATATAATGTGGGTCGTTTCATCTGAAATATCTCAAAGCTCAGAAATTGACTCAAAATGTGCCAATAATTTCTATGATCAAAGGCCAAACAGGCTTTTTTCAAATGACACATTTAATAACATCAATAATTTTTTTAATTACATTGTATTTTATAACCAGTGCGCTGGTAACATTATTTGCACTGTGTTGTTACATACAGTGTACACAAAGTGTGGGACACTGTTAGGGCTGCAACTGAGGATTATTTTAATTTTCTATTAATCAAACAATTGGTCCATCATAAATTAATTCTATAAAATGTCACAAAATAAAGGAAAATGTTAGTCACAATTTCCCAGAGTCCAATGTGATGGTTTGTTTTATCCTTCCAAAAATTCAAAATCCAAAAACACAAAAAAAAACCAGTAAGAGAGAAAAGCAGCAAATCCTCATATTTAAAAAGGTGTTTGTCACGGTGGCTTGATAAGTATACGAAACAATTAATCAATGATGAAAACTGAAACAAAAATCTTACCACAAGATCCATTTAGTAGCTGTCCTAGTGATCATGCTAATGATGGTGTTTCTCGACTCTGGAACAGCCTGCGGCGGTGTCTCAGAGAAGCCAAATCAATGCAAATCTTTTAAGAAGCAGCTTAAAGCCAATTTGTCTTCTTTGGCTTTTTCTCGATTTGATAACTTTTACTTCATGGGTTGTATTATCTTTTTTGTGTCTTCTATCCCCTATCTTCTTCCTGTGAAGCACATTGTAACTTCTGTTTTTGAAAAGCACTATATTAAACAAAAAATGTGTGTTTTAGATGTTGTCACACAGTCTTCCTCAGCAGGTGATGTTTGCCCAGCTCTCCATCCTGCTGAGGAAGACTATGTGATGTGTTGAAACACTCAGAAACAGCTCCTAAATGGACCTTGTGCTGAGATGATTTTCTCAACTACTTTTGCCAAGGTCTGGAATTAATCTTCAATCACATTTGCTGGCAATCTACTCATCAATCAATCATATAATGGTTTCAGCACTCAAGTGTAATCCCTCATATGATATTACAGTTTTATTGCAGTGATTAAACAGGTGGCCAGTGTTTTCTAAATGCGACATGATGTGAGTGACTGTGACGAGAGTTAGTATTCCAGAGGGTATCCCTCCAGCTGATCCAGTAAAGCGCAGCT